>NC_086451.1:151357534-151957534 GCF_028390025.1 Pseudophryne corroboree | reverse complement strand
AGACATAAGCATTCAATATTTTAGTAAACAAAGAGAAAATAAAGCTATCTATTGGGTTTCACTAAAAAGTCAATTGGAAGACTTGACTATTGTTGTTAAAAGACATAGACATACATATTATAGAGCCACAAACCACACTAGTAAAATAAAAACATGATAATATGGGATTTGAACCAATTACAGTCTTAATTTGATAGTGCAAACACAACACCTTACAAACTGTGCTAACCAGACTGTGCATACCAGACACACAATTTATCAGAGATTTAAGTGAATAAGCTACAGTGTCCAAGGTACTAAACATAATAAACTCTATGGGATGCCATAAGCAAGTCATTAGAATACTTTCCTACTAAATTTATAAGACATAAGCATTCAATATTTTAGTAAACAAAGAGAAAATAAAGCTATCTATTGGGTTTCACTAAAATGTCCATTGGAAGACTTGACTATTGTTGTTAAAAGACATAGGCATTCATATTATAGAACCAAAAAACACACTAGTAAAATAAAAACATGATAACATGGGATTTGAACCAATGACAGTCTTAATTTGATAGTGCAAACCCAACACCTTACTAACTGTGCTAACCAGACTGTGCATACCAGGTGCACAATTTATCAGAGATTTAAGTGAATAAGCTACAGTGTCCAAGGTGCTAAACATAATATATTCTATGGGGTGTCATAAGCAAGTCATTAGAATACTTTCCTACTAAATTAATAAGACATAAGCATTCAATATTTGAGTAAACAAAGAGAAAATAAAGCTTTCTATTGGGTTTCACTAAAAAGTCCATTGGAAGACTTGACTATTGTTGTTAAAAGACATAGGCATTCATATTATAGAGCCACAAACCACACTAGTAAAATAAAAACATGATGACATGGGATTCAAACCAATGGCAGTCTTAATTTGATAGTGCAAACCCAACACCTTACAAACTGTGCTAACCAGACTGTACATACCAAACACACAATTTATCAGAGATTTAAGTGAATAAGCTACAGTGTCCAAGGTACTAAACATAATAAACTCTATGGGATGTCATAAGCAAGTCATTAGAATACTTTCCTACTAAATTTATAAGACATAAGCATTCAATATTTTAGTAAACAAAGAGAAAATAAAGTTATCTATTGGGTTTCACTAAAAAGTCCATTGGAAGACTTGACTATTGTTGTTAAAAGACATAGGCATTCATATTATAGAACCACAAACCACACTAGTAAAATAAAAACATGATAACATGGGATTTGAACCAATGACAGTCTTAATTTGATAGTTCAAACCCAACACCTTACTAACTGTGCTAACCAGACTGTGCATACCAAGCGCACAATTTATCAGAGATTTAAGTGAATAAGCTACAGTGTCCAAGGTGCTAAACATAATATATTCTATGGGGTGTCATAAGCAAGTCATTAGAATACGTTCCTACTAAATTAATAAGACATAAGCATTCAATATTTGAGTAAACAAAGAGAAAATAAAGCTATCTATTGGGTTTCACTAAAAAGTCCTTTGGAAGACTTGACTATTGTTGTTAAAAGACATAGGCATTCATATTATAGATCCACAAACCACACTAGTAAAATAAAAACATGATAATATAGGATTTGAACCAATTACAGTCTTAATTTGATAGTGCAAACACAACACCTTACAAACTGTGCTAACCAGACTGTGCATACCAGACACACAATTTATCAGAGATTTAAGTGAATAAGCTACAGTGTCCAAGGTACTAAACATAATATATTCTATGGGGTGTCATAAGCAAGTCATTAGAATACTTTCCTACTAAATTTATAAGACATAAGCATTCAATATTTGAGTAAACAAAGAGAAAATAAAGCTTTCTATTTGGTTTCACTAAAAAGTCCATTGGAAGACTTGACTATTGTTGTTAAAAGACATAGGCATTCATATTATAGAGCCACAAACCACACTAGTAAAATAAAAACATGATAACATGGGATTCAAACCAACGACAGTCTTAATTTGATAGTGCAAACCCAACACCTTACAAACTGTGCTTACCAGACTGTGCATACCAGACACACAATTTATCAGAGATTTAAGTGAATAAGCTACAGTGTCCAAGGTACTAAACATAATAAACTCTATGGGATGTCATAAGCAAGTCATTAGAATACTTTCCTACTAAATTTATAAGACATAAACATTCAATATTTGAGTAAACAAAGAGAAAATAAAGCTATCTATTGGGTTTCACTAAAAAGTCCATTGGAAGACTTGACTATTGTTGTTAAAAGACATAGGCATTCATATTATAGAGCCACAAACCACACTAGTAAAATAAAAACATGATAATATGGGATTTGAACCAATTACATTTCTTAATTTGATAGTGCAAACACAACACCTTACAAACTGTGCTAATCAGACTGTGCATACCAGACACACAATTTATCAGAGATTTAAGTAAATAAGCTACAGTGTCCAAGGTACTAAACATAATATATTCTATGGGGTGTCATAAGCAAGTCATTAGAATACTTTCCTACTAAATTTATAAGACATAAGCATTCAATATTTGAGTAAACAAAGAGAAAATAAAGCTTTCTATTGGGTTTCACTAAAAAGTCCATTGGAAGACTTGACTATTGTTGTTAAAAGACATAGGCATTCATATTATAGAGCCACAAACCACAATAGTAAAATAAAAACATGATAACATGGGATTCAAACCAATGACAGTCTTAATTTGATAGTGCAAACCCAACACCTTACAAACTGTGCTTACCAGACTGTGCATACCAGACACACAATTTATCAGAGATTTAAGTGAATAAACTACAGTGTCCAAGGTACTAAACATAATAAACTCTATGGGATGTCATAAGCAAGTCATTAGAATACTTTCCTACGAAATTTATAAGACATAAGCATTCAATATTTGAGTAAACAAAGAGAAAATAAAGCTATCTATTGGGTTTCACTAAAAAGTCCATTGGAAGACTTGACTATTGTTGTTAAAAGACATAGGCATTCATATTATAGAGCCACAAACCACACTAGTAAAATAAAAACATGATAAAATGGGATTTGAACCAATGACAGTCTTCATTTGATAGTGCAAACCCAACACCTTACTAACTGTGCTAACCAGACTGTGCATACCAGATGCACAATTTATCAGAGATTTAAGTGAATAAGCTACAGTGTCCAAGGTGCTAAACATAATATATTCTATGGGGTGTCATAAGCAAGTCATTAGAATACTTTCCTACTAAATTAATAAGACATAAGCATTCAATATTTGAGTAAACAAAGAGAAAATAAAGCTTTCTATTGGGTTTCACTAAAAAGTCCATTGGAAGACTTGACTATTGTTGTTAAAAGACATAGGCATTCATATTATAGAGCCACAAACCACACTAGTAAAATAAAAACATGATAACATGGGATTCAAACCAATGACAGTCTTAATTTGATAGTGCAAACCCAACTCCTTACAAACTGTGCTAACCAGACTGTACATACCAAACACACAATTTATCAGAGATTTAAGTGAATAAGCTACAGTGTCCAAGGTACTAAACATAATAAACTCTATGGGATGTCATAAGCAAGTCATTAGAATACTTTCCTACTAAATTTATAAGACATAAGCATTCAATATTTTAGTAAACAAAGAGAAAATAAAGCTATCTATTGGGTTTCACTAAAAAGTCAATTGGAAGACTTGACTATTGTTGTTAAAAGACATAGGCATTCATATTATAGAGCCACAAACCACACTAGTAAAATAAAAACATGATAATATGCGATTTGAACCAATTACAGTCTTAATTTGATAGTGCAAACACAACACCTTACAAACTGTGCTAACCAGACTGTGCATACCAGACACACAATTTATCAGAGATTTAAGTGAATAAGCTACAGTGTCCAAGGTACTAAACATAATAAACTCTATGGGATGCCATAAGCAAGTCATTAGAATACTTTCCTACTAAATTTATAAGACATAAGCATTCAATATTTTAGTAAACAAAGAGAAAATAAAGCTATCTATTGGGTTTCACTAAAAAGTCCATTGGAAGACTTGACTATTGTTGTTAAAAGACATAGGCATTCATATTATAGAACCAAAAAACACACTAGTAAAATAAAAACATGATAATATGGGATTTGAACCAATGACAGTCTTAATTTGGTAGTGCAAACCCAACACCTTACTAACTGTGCTAACCAGACTGTGCATACCAAGCATGCAATTTATCAGAGATTTAAGTGAATAAGCTACAGTGTCCAAGGTGCTAAACATAATATATTCTATGGGGTGTCATAAGCAAGTCATTAGAATACTTTCCTACTAAATTAATAAGACATAAGCATTCAATATTTGAGTAAACAAAGAGAAAATAAAGCTATCTATTGGGTTTCACTAAAAAGTCCATTGGAAGACTTGACTATTGTTATTAAAAGACATAGGCATTCATATTATAGAGCCACAAACCACACTAGTAAAATAAAAACAAGATAACACAGGATTCGAACCAATAACAGTCTTAATTTAATAGTGCAAACCAACACCTTACTAACTGTGCTAACCAGAATGTGCATACAAGACCCACAATTTATCAGAGATTTAAGTGAATAAGCTACAGTGTCCAAGGTACTAAACATAATAAACTCTATGGGATGTCATAAGCAAGTCATTAGAATACTTTCCTACTAAATTTATAAGACATAAGCATTCAATATTTGAGTAAACAAAGAGAAAATAAAGCTATCTATTGGGTTTCACTAAAAAGTCCATTGGAAGACTTGACTATTGTTGTTAAAAGACATAGGCATTCATATTATAGAGCCACAAACCACACTAGTAAAATAAAAACATATTAACATGGGATTTGAACCAACGACAGTCTTAATTATATAGTGCAAACCCAACACCTTACTAACTGTGCTAACCAGACTGTGCATACCAGAAACACAATTTATCAGAGATTTAAGTGAATAATCTACCGTGTCCAAGGTACTAAACATAATATATTCTATGGGGTGTCATACGCAAGTCAGTAGAATACTTTTCTACTACAATTATAAGACATAAGCATTCAATATTTGAGTAAACAAAGAGAAAATAAAGCTATCTATTGGGTTTCACTAAAAAGTCCATTGGAAGACTTGACTATTGCTGTTAAAAGACATAGGCATTCATATTATAGAGCCACAAACCATACTAGTAAAATAAAAACATGATAATATGGGATTTGAACCAATTACAGTCTTAATTTGATAGTGCAAACACAACACCTTACAAACTGTGCTAACCAGACTGTGCATACCAGACACACAATTTATCAGAGATTTAAGTGAATAAGCTACAGTGTCCAAGGTACTAAACATAATATATTCTATGGGGTGTCATAAGCAAGTCATTAGAATACTTTCCTACTAAATTTATAAGACATAAGCATTCAATATTTGAGTAAACAAAGAGAAAATAAAGCTATCTATTGGGTTTCACTAAAAAGTCCATTGGAAGACTTGACTATTGTTGTTAAAAGACATAGGCATTCATATTATAGAACCACAAACCACACTAGTAAAATAAAAACATGATAACATGGGATTTGAACCAATGACAGTCTTAATTTGATAGTGCAAACCCAACACCTTACTAACTGTGCTAACCAGACTGTGCATACCAAGCGCACAATTTATCAGAGATTTAAGTGAATAAGCTACAGTGTCCAAGGTGCTAAACATAATATATTCTATGGGGTGTCATAAGCAAGTCATTAGAATACTTTCCTACTAAATTAATAAGACATAAGCATTCAATATTTGAGTAAACAAAGAGAAAATAAAGCTATCTATTGGGTTTCACTAAAAAGTCCTTTGGAAGACTTGACTATTGTTGTTAAAAGACATAGGCATTCATATTATAGAGCCAAAAACCACACTAGTAAAATAAAAACATGATAATATGGGATTTGAACCAATTACAGTCTTAATTTGATAGTGCAAACACAACACCTTACAAACTGTGCTAACCAGACTGTGCATACCAGACACACAATTTATCAGAGATTTAAGTGAATAAGCTACAGTGTCCAAGGTACTAAACATAATATATTCTATGGGGTGTCATAAGCAAGTCATTAGAATACTTTCCTACTAAATTTATAAGACATAAGCATTCAATATTTGAGTAAACAAAGAGAAAATAAAGCTATCTATTGGGTTTCACTAAAAAGTCCATTGGAAGACTTGACTATTGTTGTTAAAAGACATAGGCATTCATATTATAGAGCCACAAACCACACTAGTAAAATAAAAACATGATAATATGGGATTTGAACCAATTACATTTCTTAATTTGATAGTGCAAACACAACACCTTACAAACTGTGCTAATCAGACTGTGCATACCAGACACACAATTTATCAGAGATTTAAGTAAATAAGCTACAGTGTCCAAGGTACTAAACATAATATATTCTATGGGGTGTCATAAGCAAGTCATTAGAATACTTTCCTACTAAATTTCTAAGACATAAGCATTCAATATTTGAGTAAACAAAGAGAAAATAAAGCTTTCTATTGGGTTTCACTAAAAAGTCCATTGGAAGACTTGACTATTGTTGTTAAAAGACATAGGCATTCATATTATAGAGCCACAAACCACACTAGTAAAATAAAAACATGATAACATGGGATTCAAACCAATGACAGTCTTAATTTGATAGTGCAAACCCAACACCTTACAAACTGTGCTTACCAGACTGTGCATACCAGACACACAATTTATCAGAGATTTAAGTGAATAAACTACAGTGTCCAAGGTACTAAACATAATAAACTCTATGGGATGTCATAAGCAAGTCATTAGAATACTTTCCTACTAAATTTATAAGACATAAGCATTCAATATTTGAGTAAACAAAGAGAAAATAAAGCTATCTATTGGGTTTCACTAAAAAGTCCATTGGAAGACTTGACTATTGTTGTTAAAAGACATAGGCATTCATATTATAGAGCCACAAACCACACTAGTAAAATAAAAACATGATAACATGGGATTCAAACCAATGACAGTCTTAATTTGATAGTGCAAACCCAACACCTTACAAACTGTGCTAACCAGACTGTACATACCAAACACACAATTTATCAGAGATTTAAGTGAATAAGCTACAGTGTCCAAGGTACTAAACATAATAAACTCTATGGGATGTCATAAGCAAGTCATTAGAATACTTTCCTACTAAATTTATAAGACATAAGCATTCAATATTTTAGTAAACAAAGAGAAAATAAAGCTATCTATTGGGTTTCACTAAAAAGTCAATTGGAAGACTTGACTATTGTTGTTAAAAGACATAGACATTCATATTATAGAGCCACAAACCACACTAGTAAAATAAAAACATGATAATATGGGATTTGAACCAATTACAGTCTTAATTTGATAGTGCAAACACAACACCTTACAAACTGTGCTAACCAGACTGTGCATACCAGACACACAATTTATCAGAGATTTAAGTGAATAAGCTACAGTGTCCAAGGTACTAAACATAATAAACTCTATGGGATGCCATAAGCAAGTCATTAGAATACTTTCCTACTAAATTTATAAGACATAAGCATTCAATATTTTAGTAAACAAAGAGAAAATAAAGCTATCTATTGGGTTTCACTAAAATGTCCATTGGAAGACTTGACTATTGTTGTTAAAAGACATAGGCATTCATATTATAGAACCAAAAAACACACTAGTAAAATAAAAACATGATAACATGGGATTTGAACCAATGACAGTCTTAATTTGATAGTGCAAACCCAACACCTTACTAACTGTGCTAACCAGACTGTGCATACCAGGTGCACAATTTATCAGAGATTTAAGTGAATAAGCTACAGTGTCCAAGGTGCTAAACATAATATATTCTATGGGGTGTCATAAGCAAGTCATTAGAATACTTTCCTACTAAATTAATAAGACATAAGCATTCAATATTTGAGTAAACAAAGAGAAAATAAAGCTTTCTATTGGGTTTCACTAAAAAGTCCATTGGAAGACTTGACTATTGTTGTTAAAAGACATAGGCATTCATATTATAGAGCCACAAACCACACTAGTAAAATAAAAACATGATGACATGGGATTCAAACCAATGGCAGTCTTAATTTGATAGTGCAAACCCAACACCTTACAAACTGTGCTAACCAGACTGTACATACCAAACACACAATTTATCAGAGATTTAAGTGAATAAGCTACAGTGTCCAAGGTACTAAACATAATAAACTCTATGGGATGTCATAAGCAAGTCATTAGAATACTTTCCTACTAAATTTATAAGACATAAGCATTCAATATTTTAGTAAACAAAGAGAAAATAAAGTTATCTATTGGGTTTCACTAAAAAGTCCATTGGAAGACTTGACTATTGTTGTTAAAAGACATAGGCATTCATATTATAGAACCACAAACCACACTAGTAAAATAAAAACATGATAACATGGGATTTGAACCAATGACAGTCTTAATTTGATAGTTCAAACCCAACACCTTACTAACTGTGCTAACCAGACTGTGCATACCAAGCGCACAATTTATCAGAGATTTAAGTGAATAAGCTACAGTGTCCAAGGTGCTAAACATAATATATTCTATGGGGTGTCATAAGCAAGTCATTAGAATACGTTCCTACTAAATTAATAAGACATAAGCATTCAATATTTGAGTAAACAAAGAGAAAATAAAGCTATCTATTGGGTTTCACTAAAAAGTCCTTTGGAAGACTTGACTATTGTTGTTAAAAGACATAGGCATTCATATTATAGATCCACAAACCACACTAGTAAAATAAAAACATGATAATATAGGATTTGAACCAATTACAGTCTTAATTTGATAGTGCAAACACAACACCTTACAAACTGTGCTAACCAGACTGTGCATACCAGACACACAATTTATCAGAGATTTAAGTGAATAAGCTACAGTGTCCAAGGTACTAAACATAATATATTCTATGGGGTGTCATAAGCAAGTCATTAGAATACTTTCCTACTAAATTTATAAGACATAAGCATTCAATATTTGAGTAAACAAAGAGAAAATAAAGCTTTCTATTTGGTTTCACTAAAAAGTCCATTGGAAGACTTGACTATTGTTGTTAAAAGACATAGGCATTCATATTATAGAGCCACAAACCACACTAGTAAAATAAAAACATGATAACATGGGATTCAAACCAACGACAGTCTTAATTTGATAGTGCAAACCCAACACCTTACAAACTGTGCTTACCAGACTGTGCATACCAGACACACAATTTATCAGAGATTTAAGTGAATAAGCTACAGTGTCCAAGGTACTAAACATAATAAACTCTATGGGATGTCATAAGCAAGTCATTAGAATACTTTCCTACTAAATTTATAAGACATAAACATTCAATATTTGAGTAAACAAAGAGAAAATAAAGCTATCTATTGGGTTTCACTAAAAAGTCCATTGGAAGACTTGACTATTGTTGTTAAAAGACATAGGCATTCATATTATAGAGCCACAAACCACACTAGTAAAATAAAAACATGATAATATGGGATTTGAACCAATTACATTTCTTAATTTGATAGTGCAAACACAACACCTTACAAACTGTGCTAATCAGACTATGCATACCAGACACACAATTTATCAGAGATTTAAGTAAATAAGCTACAGTGTCCAAGGTACTAAACATAATATATTCTATGGGGTGTCATAAGCAAGTCATTAGAATACTTTCCTACTAAATTTATAAGACATAAGCATTCAATATTTGAGTAAACAAAGAGAAAATAAAGCTTTCTATTGGGTTTCACTAAAAAGTCCATTGGAAGACTTGACTATTGTTGTTAAAAGACATAGGCATTCATATTATAGAGCCACAAACCACACTAGTAAAATAAAAACATGATAATATGGGATTTGAACCAATTACATTTCTTAATTTGATAGTGCAAACACAACACCTTACAAACTGTGCTAATCAGACTGTGCATACCAGACACACAATTTATCAGAGATTTAAGTAAATAAGCTACAGTGTCCAAGGTACTAAACATAATATATTCTATGGGGTGTCATAAGCAAGTCATTAGAATACTTTCCTACTAAATTTCTAAGACATAAGCATTCAATATTTGAGTAAACAAAGAGAAAATAAAGCTTTCTATTGGGTTTCACTAAAAAGTCCATTGGAAGACTTGACTATTGTTGTTAAAAGACATAGGCATTCATATTATAGAGCCACAAACCACACTAGTAAAATAAAAACATGATAACATGGGATTCAAACCAATGACAGTCTTAATTTGATAGTGCAAACCCAACACCTTACAAACTGTGCTTACCAGACTGTGCATACCAGACACACAATTTATCAGAGATTTAAGTGAATAAACTACAGTGTCCAAGGTACTAAACATAATAAACTCTATGGGATGTCATAAGCAAGTCATTAGAATACTTTCCTACTAAATTTATAAGACATAAGCATTCAATATTTGAGTAAACAAAGAGAAAATAAAGCTATCTATTGGGTTTCACTAAAAAGTCCATTGGAAGACTTGACTATTGTTGTTAAAAGACATAGGCATTCATATTATAGAGCCACAAACCACACTAGTAAAATAAAAACATGATAACATGGGATTCAAACCAATGACAGTCTTAATTTGATAGTGCAAACCCAACACCTTACAAACTGTGCTAACCAGACTGTACATACCAAACACACAATTTATCAGAGATTTAAGTGAATAAGCTACAGTGTCCAAGGTACTAAACATAATAAACTCTATGGGATGTCATAAGCAAGTCATTAGAATACTTTCCTACTAAATTTATAAGACATAAGCATTCAATATTTTAGTAAACAAAGAGAAAATAAAGCTATCTATTGGGTTTCACTAAAAAGTCAATTGGAAGACTTGACTATTGTTGTTAAAAGACATAGACATACATATTATAGAGCCACAAACCACACTAGTAAAATAAAAACATGATAATATGGGATTTGAACCAATTACAGTCTTAATTTGATAGTGCAAACACAACACCTTACAAACTGTGCTAACCAGACTGTGCATACCAGACACACAATTTATCAGAGATTTAAGTGAATAAGCTACAGTGTCCAAGGTACTAAACATAATAAACTCTATGGGATGCCATAAGCAAGTCATTAGAATACTTTCCTACTAAATTTATAAGACATAAGCATTCAATATTTTAGTAAACAAAGAGAAAATAAAGCTATCTATTGGGTTTCACTAAAATGTCCATTGGAAGACTTGACTATTGTTGTTAAAAGACATAGGCATTCATATTATAGAACCAAAAAACACACTAGTAAAATAAAAACATGATAACATGGGATTTGAACCAATGACAGTCTTAATTTGATAGTGCAAACCCAACACCTTACTAACTGTGCTAACCAGACTGTGCATACCAGGTGCACAATTTATCAGAGATTTAAGTGAATAAGCTACAGTGTCCAAGGTGCTAAACATAATATATTCTATGGGGTGTCATAAGCAAGTCATTAGAATACTTTCCTACTAAATTAATAAGACATAAGCATTCAATATTTGAGTAAACAAAGAGAAAATAAAGCTTTCTATTGGGTTTCACTAAAAAGTCCATTGGAAGACTTGACTATTGTTGTTAAAAGACATAGGCATTCATATTATAGAGCCACAAACCACACTAGTAAAATAAAAACATGATGACATGGGATTCAAACCAATGGCAGTCTTAATTTGATAGTGCAAACCCAACACCTTACAAACTGTGCTAACCAGACTGTACATACCAAACACACAATTTATCAGAGATTTAAGTGAATAAGCTACAGTGTCCAAGGTACTAAACATAATAAACTCTATGGGATGTCATAAGCAAGTCATTAGAATACTTTCCTACTAAATTTATAAGACATAAGCATTCAATATTTTAGTAAACAAAGAGAAAATAAAGTTATCTATTGGGTTTCACTAAAAAGTCCATTGGAAGACTTGACTATTGTTGTTAAAAGACATAGGCATTCATATTATAGAACCACAAACCACACTAGTAAAATAAAAACATGATAACATGGGATTTGAACCAATGACAGTCTTAATTTGATAGTTCAAACCCAACACCTTACTAACTGTGCTAACCAGACTGTGCATACCAAGCGCACAATTTATCAGAGATTTAAGTGAATAAGCTACAGTGTCCAAGGTGCTAAACATAATATATTCTATGGGGTGTCATAAGCAAGTCATTAGAATACGTTCCTACTAAATTAATAAGACATAAGCATTCAATATTTGAGTAAACAAAGAGAAAATAAAGCTATCTATTGGGTTTCACTAAAAAGTCCTTTGGAAGACTTGACTATTGTTGTTAAAAGACATAGGCATTCATATTATAGATCCACAAACCACACTAGTAAAATAAAAACATGATAATATAGGATTTGAACCAATTACAGTCTTAATTTGATAGTGCAAACACAACACCTTACAAACTGTGCTAACCAGACTGTGCATACCAGACACACAATTTATCAGAGATTTAAGTGAATAAGCTACAGTGTCCAAGGTACTAAACATAATATATTCTATGGGGTGTCATAAGCAAGTCATTAGAATACTTTCCTACTAAATTTATAAGACATAAGCATTCAATATTTGAGTAAACAAAGAGAAAATAAAGCTTTCTATTTGGTTTCACTAAAAAGTCCATTGGAAGACTTGACTATTGTTGTTAAAAGACATAGGCATTCATATTATAGAGCCACAAACCACACTAGTAAAATAAAAACATGATAACATGGGATTCAAACCAACGACAGTCTTAATTTGATAGTGCAAACCCAACACCTTACAAACTGTGCTTACCAGACTGTGCATACCAGACACACAATTTATCAGAGATTTAAGTGAATAAGCTACAGTGTCCAAGGTACT
This sequence comes from Pseudophryne corroboree, assembly GCF_028390025.1. Lineage (NCBI taxonomy): Eukaryota > Metazoa > Chordata > Amphibia > Anura > Myobatrachidae > Pseudophryne > Pseudophryne corroboree. Next base: position 151,944,528 of record NC_086451.1, on the reverse strand, counting down.
AAACATAATAAACTCTATGGGATGTCATAAGCAAGTCATTAGAATACTTTCCTACTAAATTTATAAGACATAAACATTCAATATTTGAGTAAACAAAGAGAAAATAAAGCTATCTATTGGGTTTCACTAAAAAGTCCATTGGAAGACTTGACTATTGTTGTTAAAAGACATAGGCATTCATATTATAGAGCCACAAACCACACTAGTAAAATAAAAACATGATAATATGGGATTTGAACCAATTACATTTCTTAATTTGATAGTGCAAACACAACACCTTACAAACTGTGCTAATCAGACTGTGCATACCAGACACACAATTTATCAGAGATTTAAGTAAATAAGCTACAGTGTCCAAGGTACTAAACATAATATATTCTATGGGGTGTCATAAGCAAGTCATTAGAATACTTTCCTACTAAATTTATAAGACATAAGCATTCAATATTTGAGTAAACAAAGAGAAAATAAAGCTTTCTATTGGGTTTCACTAAAAAGTCCATTGGAAGACTTGACTATTGTTGTTAAAAGACATAGGCATTCATATTATAGAGCCACAAACCACAATAGTAAAATAAAAACATGATAACATGGGATTCAAACCAATGACAGTCTTAATTTGATAGTGCAAACCCAACACCTTACAAACTGTGCTTACCAGACTGTGCATACCAGACACACAATTTATCAGAGATTTAAGTGAATAAACTACAGTGTCCAAGGTACTAAACATAATAAACTCTATGGGATGTCATAAGCAAGTCATTAGAATACTTTCCTACGAAATTTATAAGACATAAGCATTCAATATTTGAGTAAACAAAGAGAAAATAAAGCTATCTATTGGGTTTCACTAAAAAGTCCATTGGAAGACTTGACTATTGTTGTTAAAAGACATAGGCATTCATATTATAGAGCCACAAACCACACTAGTAAAATAAAAACATGATAAAATGGGATTTGAACCAATGACAGTCTTCATTTGATAGTGCAAACCCAACACCTTACTAACTGTGCTAACCAGACTGTGCATACCAGATGCACAATTTATCAGAGATTTAAGTGAATAAGCTACAGTGTCCAAGGTGCTAAACATAATATATTCTATGGGGTGTCATAAGCAAGTCATTAGAATACTTTCCTACTAAATTAATAAGACATAAGCATTCAATATTTGAGTAAACAAAGAGAAAATAAAGCTTTCTATTGGGTTTCACTAAAAAGTCCATTGGAAGACTTGACTATTGTTGTTAAAAGACATAGGCATTCATATTATAGAGCCACAAACCACACTAGTAAAATAAAAACATGATAACATGGGATTCAAACCAATGACAGTCTTAATTTGATAGTGCAAACCCAACTCCTTACAAACTGTGCTAACCAGACTGTACATACCAAACACACAATTTATCAGAGATTTAAGTGAATAAGCTACAGTGTCCAAGGTACTAAACATAATAAACTCTATGGGATGTCATAAGCAAGTCATTAGAATACTTTCCTACTAAATTTATAAGACATAAGCATTCAATATTTTAGTAAACAAAGAGAAAATAAAGCTATCTATTGGGTTTCACTAAAAAGTCAATTGGAAGACTTGACTATTGTTGTTAAAAGACATAGGCATTCATATTATAGAGCCACAAACCACACTAGTAAAATAAAAACATGATAATATGCGATTTGAACCAATTACAGTCTTAATTTGATAGTGCAAACACAACACCTTACAAACTGTGCTAACCAGACTGTGCATACCAGACACACAATTTATCAGAGATTTAAGTGAATAAGCTACAGTGTCCAAGGTACTAAACATAATAAACTCTATGGGATGCCATAAGCAAGTCATTAGAATACTTTCCTACTAAATTTATAAGACATAAGCATTCAATATTTGAGTAAACAAAGAGAAAATAAAGCTATCTATTGGGTTTCACTAAAAAGTCCATTGGAAGACTTGACTATTGTTGTTAAAAGACATAGGCATTCATATTATAGAGCCACAAACCACACTAGTAAAATAAAAACATATTAACATGGGATTTGAACCAACGACAGTCTTAATTATATAGTGCAAACCCAACACCTTACTAACTGTGCTAACCAGACTGTGCATACCAGAAACACAATTTATCAGAGATTTAAGTGAATAATCTACCGTGTCCAAGGTACTAAACATAATATATTCTATGGGGTGTCATACGCAAGTCAGTAGAATACTTTTCTACTACAATTATAAGACATAAGCATTCAATATTTGAGTAAACAAAGAGAAAATAAAGCTATCTATTGGGTTTCACTAAAAAGTCCATTGGAAGACTTGACTATTGCTGTTAAAAGACATAGGCATTCATATTATAGAGCCACAAACCATACTAGTAAAATAAAAACATGATAATATGGGATTTGAACCAATTACAGTCTTAATTTGATAGTGCAAACACAACACCTTACAAACTGTGCTAACCAGACTGTGCATACCAGACACACAATTTATCAGAGATTTAAGTGAATAAGCTACAGTGTCCAAGGTACTAAACATAATATATTCTATGGGGTGTCATAAGCAAGTCATTAGAATACTTTCCTACTAAATTTATAAGACATAAGCATTCAATATTTGAGTAAACAAAGAGAAAATAAAGCTATCTATTGGGTTTCACTAAAAAGTCCATTGGAAGACTTGACTATTGTTGTTAAAAGACATAGGCATTCATATTATAGAACCACAAACCACACTAGTAAAATAAAAACATGATAACATGGGATTTGAACCAATGACAGTCTTAATTTGATAGTGCAAACCCAACACCTTACTAACTGTGCTAACCAGACTGTGCATACCAAGCGCACAATTTATCAGAGATTTAAGTGAATAAGCTACAGTGTCCAAGGTGCTAAACATAATATATTCTATGGGGTGTCATAAGCAAGTCATTAGAATACTTTCCTACTAAATTAATAAGACATAAGCATTCAATATTTGAGTAAACAAAGAGAAAATAAAGCTATCTATTGGGTTTCACTAAAAAGTCCTTTGGAAGACTTGACTATTGTTGTTAAAAGACATAGGCATTCATATTATAGAGCCAAAAACCACACTAGTAAAATAAAAACATGATAATATGGGATTTGAACCAATTACAGTCTTAATTTGATAGTGCAAACACAACACCTTACAAACTGTGCTAACCAGACTGTGCATACCAGACACACAATTTATCAGAGATTTAAGTGAATAAGCTACAGTGTCCAAGGTACTAAACATAATATATTCTATGGGGTGTCATAAGCAAGTCATTAGAATACTTTCCTACTAAATTTATAAGACATAAGCATTCAATATTTGAGTAAACAAAGAGAAAATAAAGCTATCTATTGGGTTTCACTAAAAAGTCCATTGGAAGACTTGACTATTGTTGTTAAAAGACATAGGCATTCATATTATAGAGCCACAAACCACACTAGTAAAATAAAAACATGATAACATGGGATTTGAACCAATGACAGTCTTCATTTGATAGTGCAAACCCAACACCTTACAAACTGTGCTTACCAGACTGTGCATACCAGACACACAATTTATCAGAGATTTAAGTGAATAAACTACAGTGTCCAAGGTACTAAACATAATAAACTCTATGGGATGTCATAAGCAAGTCATTAGAATACTTTCCTACGAAATTTATAAGACATAAGCATTCAATATTTGAGTAAACAAAGAGAAAATAAAGCTATCTATTGGGTTTCACTAAAAAGTCCATTGGAAGACTTGACTATTGTTGTTAAAAGACATAGGCATTCATATTATAGAGCCACAAACCACACTAGTAAAATAAAAACATGATAAAATGGGTTTCGAACCAATGACAGTCTTCATTTGATAGTGCAAACCCAACACCTTACTAACTGTGCTAACCAGACTGTGCATACCAGATGCACAATTTATCAGAGATTTAAGTGAATAAGCTACAGTGTCCAAGGTGCTAAACATAATATATTCTATGGGGTGTCATAAGCAAGTCATTAGAATACTTTCCTACTAAATTAATAAGACATAAGCATTCAATATTTGAGTAAACAAAGAGAAAATAAAGCTTTCTATTGGGTTTCACTAAAAAGTCCATTGGAAGACTTGACTATTGTTGTTAAAAGACATAGGCATTCATATTATAGAGCCACAAACCACACTAGTAAAATAAAAACATGATAACATGGGATTCAAACCAATGACAGTCTTAATTTGATAGTGCAAACCCAACTCCTTACAAACTGTGCTAACCAGACTGTACATACCAAACACACAATTTATCAGAGATTTAAGTGAATAAGCTACAGTGTCCAAGGTACTAAACATAATAAACTCTATGGGATGTCATAAGCAAGTCATTAGAATACTTTCCTACTAAATTTATAAGACATAAGCATTCAATATTTTAGTAAACAAAGAGAAAATAAAGCTATCTATTGGGTTTCACTAAAAAGTCAATTGGAAGACTTGACTATTGTTGTTAAAAGACATAGACATTCATATTATAGAGCCACAAACCACACTAGTAAAATAAAAACATGATAATATGGGATTTGAACCAATGACAGTCTTAATTTGATAGTGCAAACCCAACACCTTACTAACTGTGCTAACCAGACTGTGCATACCAAGCATGCAATTTATCAGCGATTTAAGTGAATAAGCTACAGTGTCCAATGTGCTAAACATAATATATTGTATGGGGTGTCATAAGCAAGTCATTAGAATACTTTCCTACTAAATTAATAAGACATAAGCATTCAATATTTGAGTAAACAAAGAGAAAATAAAGCTATCTATTGGGTTTCACTAAAAAGTCAATTGGAAGACTTGACTATTGTTGTTAAAAGACATAGGCATTCATATTATAGAGCCACAAACCACACTAGTAAAATAAAAACATGATAATATGCGATTTGAACCAATTACAGTCTTAATTTGATAGTGCAAACACAACACCTTACAAACTGTGCTAACCAGACTGTGCATACCAGACACACAATTTATCAGAGATTTAAGTGAATAAGCTACAGTGTCCAAGGTACTAAACATAATAAACTCTATGGGATGCCATAAGCAAGTCATTAGAATACTTTCCTACTAAATTTATAAGACATAAGCATTCAATATTTTAGTAAACAAAGAGAAAATAAAGCTATCTATTGGGTTTCACTAAAAAGTCCATTGGAAGACTTGACTATTGTTGTTAAAAGACATAGGCATTCATATTATAGAACCAAAAAACACACTAGTAAAATAAAAACATGATAATATGGGATTTGAACCAATGACAGTCTTAATTTGATAGTGCAAACCCAACACCTTACTAACTGTGCTAACCAGACTGTGCATACCAAGCATGCAATTTATCAGAGATTTAAGTGAATAAGCTACAGTGTCCAAGGTGCTAAACATAATATATTCTATGGGGTGTCATAAGCAAGTCATTAGAATACTTTCCTACTAAATTAATAAGACATAAGCATTCAATATTTGAGTAAACAAAGAGAAAATAAAGCTATCTATTGGGTTTCACTAAAAAGTCCATTGGAAGACTTGACTATTGTTATTAAAAGACATAGGCATTCATATTATAGAGCCACAAACCACACTAGTAAAATAAAAACAAGATAACACAGGATTCGAACCAATAACAGTCTTAATTTCATAGTGCAAACCAACACCTTACTAACTGTGCTAACCAGAATGTGCATACAAGACCCACAATTTATCAGAGATTTAAGTGAATAAGCTACAGTGTCCAAGGTACTAAACATAATAAACTCTATGGGATGTCATAAGCAAGTCATTAGAATACTTTCCTACTAAATTTATAAGACATAAGCATTCAATATTTTAGTAAACAAAGAGAAAATAAAGCTATCTATTGGGTTTCACTAAAAAGTCCATTGGAAGACTTGACTATTGTTGTTAAAAGACATAGGCATTCATATTATAGAGCCACAAACCACACTAGTAAAATAAAAACATATTAACATGGGATTTGAACCAACGACAGTCTTAATTATATAGTGCAAACCCAACACCTTACTAACTGTGCTAACCAGACTGTGCATACCAGAAACACAATTTATCAGAGATTTAAGTGAATAATCTACCGTGTCCAAGGTACTAAACATAATATATTCTATGGGGTGTCATACGCAAGTCAGTAGAATACTTTTCTACTACAATTATAAGACATAAGCATTCAATATTTGAGTAAACAAAGAGAAAATAAAGCTATCTATTGGGTTTCACTAAAAAGTCCATTGGAAGACTTGACTATTGCTGTTAAAAGACATAGGCATTCATATTATAGAGCCACAAACCATACTAGTAAAATAAAAACATGATAATATGGGATTTGAACCAATTACAGTCTTAATTTGATAGTGCAAACACAACACCTTACAAACTGTGCTAACCAGACTGTGCATACCAGACACACAATTTATCAGAGATTTTAGTGAATAAGCTACAGTGTCCAAGGTACTAAACATAATATATTCTATGGGGTGTCATAAGCAAGTCATTAGAATACTTTCCTACTAAATTTATAAGACATAAGCATTCAATATTTGAGTAAACAAAGAGAAAATAAAGCTATCTATTGGGTTTCACTAAAAAGTCCATTGGAAGACTTGACTATTGTTGTTAAAAGACATAGGCATTCATATTATAGAACCACAAACCACACTAGTAAAATAAAAACAAGATAACACAGGATTCGAACCAATAACAGTCTTAATTTCATAGTGCAAACCAACACCTTACTAACTGTGCTAACCAGAATGTGCATACAAGACCCACAATTTATCAGAGATTTAAGTGAATAAGCTATAGTGTCCAAGGTACTAAACATAATAAACTCTATGGGATGTCATAAGCAAGTCATTAGAATACTTTCCTACTAAATTTATAAGACATAAGCATTCAATATTTTAGTAAACAAAGAGAAAATAAAGCTATCTATTGGGTTTCACTAAAAAGTCCATTGGAAGACTTGACTATTGTTGTTAAAAGGCATAGGCATTCATATTATAGAGCCACAAACCACACTAGTAAAATAAAAACATGATAAAATGGGATTTGAACCAATGACAGTCTTCATTTGATAGTGCAAACCCAACACCTTACTAACTGTGCTAACCAGACTGTGCATACCAGATGCACAATTTATCAGATATTTAAGTGAATAAGCTACAGTGTCCAAGGTGCTAAACATAATATATTCTATGGGGTGTCATAAGCAAGTCATTAGAATACTTTCCTACTAAATTAATAAGACATAAGCATTCAATATTTGAGTAAACAAAGAGAAAATAAAGCTTTCTATTGGGTTACACTAAAAAGTCCATTGGAAGACTTGACTATTGTTGTTAAAAGACATAGGCATTCATATTATAGAGCCACAAACCACACTAGTAAAATAAAAACATGATAACATGGGATTCAAACCAACGACAGTCTTAATTTGATAGTGCAAACCAAACACCTTACAAACTATGCTTACCAGACTGTGCATACCAGACACACAATTTATCAGAGATTTAAGTGAATAAGCTACAGTGTCCAAGGTGCTAAACATAATATATTCTATGGGGTGTCATAAGCAAGTCATTAGAATACTTTCCTACTAAATTAATAAGACATAAGCATTCAATATTTGAGTAAACAAAGAGAAAATAAAGCTTTCTATTGGGTTTCACTAAAAAGTCCATTGGAAGACTTGACTATTGTTGTTAAAAGACATAGGCATTCATATTATAGAGCCACAAACCACACTAGTAAAATAAAAACATGATAACATGGGATTCAAACCAATGACAGTCTTAATTTGATAGTGCAAACCCAACACCTTACAAACTGTGCTAACCAGACTGTACATACCAAACACACAATTTATCAGAGATTTAAGTGAATAAGCTACAGTGTCCAAGGTACTAAACATAATAAACTCTATGGGATGTCATAAGCAAGTCATTAGAATACTTTCCTACTAAATTTATAAGACATAAGCATTCAATATTTTAGTAAACAAAGAGAAAATAAAGCTATCTATTGGGTTTCACTAAAAAGTCAATTGGAAGACTTGACTATTGTTGTTAAAAGACATAGACATTCATATTATAGAGCCACAAACCACACTAGTAAAATAAAAACATGATAATATGGGATTTGAACCAATTACAGTCTTAATTTGATAGTGCAAACACAACACCTTACAACCTGTGCTAACCAGACTGTGCATACCAGACACACAATTTATCAGAGATTTAAGTGAATAAGCTACAGTGTCCAAGGTACTAAACATAATAAACTCTATGGGATGCCATAAGCAAGTCATTAGAATACTTTCCTACTAAATTTATAAGACATAAGCATTCAATATTTGAGTAAACAAAGAGAAAATAAAGCTATCTATTGGGTTTCACTAAAAAGTCCATTGGAAGACTTGACTATTGTTGTTAAAAGACATAGGCATTCATATTATAGAGCCACAAACCACACTAGTAAAATAAAAACATGATAACATGGGATTTGAACCAATGACAGTCTTCATTTGATAGTGCAAACCCAACACCTTACTAACTGCGCTAACCAGACTGTGCATACCAGATGCACAATTTATCAGAGATTTAAGTGAATAAGCTACAGTGTCCAAGGTGCTAAACATAATATATTCTATGGGGTGTCATAAGCAAGTCATTAGAATACTTTCCTACTAAATTAATAAGACATAAGCATTCAATATTTGAGTAAACAAAGAGAAAATAAAGCTTTCTATTGGGTTTCACTAAAAAGTCCATTGGAAGACTTGACTATTGTTGTTAAAAGACATAGGCATTCATATTATAGAGCCACAAACCACACTAGTAAAATAAAAACATGATAACATGGGATTCAAACCAACGACAGTCTTAATTTGATAGTGCAAACCCAACACCTTACAAACTGTGCTTACCAGACTGTGCATACCAGACACACAATTTATCAGAGATTTAAGTGAATAAGCTACAGTGTCCAAGGTACTAAACATAATAAACTCTATGGGATGTCATAAGCAAGTCATTAGAATACTTTCCTACTAAATTTATAAGACATAAGCATTCAATATTTGAGTAAACAAAGAGAAAATAAAGCTTTCTATTGGGTTTCACTAAAAAGTCCATTGGAAGACTTGACTATTGTTGTTAAAAGACATAGGCATTCATATTATAGAGCCACAAACCACACTAGTAAAATAAAAACATGATAACATGGGATTCAAACCAATGACAGTCTTAATTTGATAGTGCAAACCCAACACCTTACAAACTGTGCTTACCAGACTGTGCATACCAGACACACAATTTATCAGAGATTTAAGTGAATAAACTACAGTGTCCAAGGTACTAAACATAATAAACTCTATGGGATGTCATAAGCAAGTCATTAGAATACTTTCCTACTAAATTTATAAGACATAAGCATTCAATATTTGAGTAAACAAAGAGAAAATAAAGCTATCTATTGGGTTTCACTAAAAAGTCCATTGGAAGACTTGACTATTGTTGTTAAAAGGCATAGGCATTCATATTATAGAGCCACAAACCACACTAGTAAAATAAAAACATGATAAAATGGGATTTGAACCAATGACAGTCTTCATTTGATAGTGCAAACCCAACACCTTACTAACTGTGCTAACCAGACTGTGCATACCAGATGCACAATTTATCAGATATTTAAGTGAATAAGCTACAGTGTCCAAGGTGCTAAACATAATATATTCTATGGGGTGTCATAAGCAAGTCATTAGAATACTTTCCTACTAAATTAATAAGACATAAGCATTCAATATTTGAGTAAACAAAGAGAAAATAAAGCTTTCTATTGGGTTACACTAAAAAGTCCATTGGAAGACTTGACTATTGTTGTTAAAAGACATAGGCATTCATATTATAGAGCCACAAACCACACTAGTAAAATAAAAACATGATAACATGGGATTCAAACCAACGACAGTCTTAATTTGATAGTGCAAACCAAACACCTTACAAACTATGCTTACCAGACTGTGCATACCAGACACACAATTTATCAGAGATTTAAGTGAATAAGCTACAGTGTCCAAGGTGCTAAACATAATATATTCTATGGGGTGTCATAAGCAAGTCATTAGAATACTTTCCTACTAAATTAATAAGACATAAGCATTCAATATTTGAGTAAACAAAGAGAAAATAAAGCTTTCTATTGGGTTTCACTAAAAAGTCCATTGGAAGACTTGACTATTGTTGTTAAAAGACATAGGCATTCATATTATAGAGCCACAAACCACACTAGTAAAATAAAAACATGATAACATGGGATTCAAACCAATGACAGTCTTAATTTGATAGTGCAAACCCAACACCTTACAAACTGTGCTAACCAGACTGTACATACCAAACACACAATTTATCAGAGATTTAAGTGAATAAGCTACAGTGTCCAAGGTACTAAACATAATAAACTCTATGGGATGTCATAAGCAAGTCATTAGAATACTTTCCTACTAAATTTATAAGACATAAGCATTCAATATTTTAGTAAACAAAGAGAAAATAAAGCTATCTATTGGGTTTCACTAAAAAGTCAATTGGAAGACTTGACTATTGTTGTTAAAAGACATAGACATTCATATTATAGAGCCACAAACCACACTAGTAAAATAAAAACATGATAATATGGGATTTGAACCAATTACAGTCTTAATTTGATAATGCAAACACAACACCTTACAACCTGTGCTAACCAGACTGTGCATACCAGACACACAATTTATCAGAGATTTAAGTGAATAAGCTACAGTGTCCAAGGTACTAAACATAATAAACTCTATGGGATGCCATAAGCAAGTCATTAGAATACTTTCCTACTAAATTTATAAGACATAAGCATTCAATATTTTAGTAAACAAAGAGAAAATAAAGCTATCTATTGGGTTTCACTAAAAAGTCCATTGGAAGACTTGACTATTGTTGTTAAAAGACATAGGCATTCATATTATAGAACCAAAAAACACACTAGTAAAATAAAAACATGATAACATGGGATTTGAACCAATGACAGTCTTAATTTGATAGTGCAAACCCAACACCTTACTAACTGTGCTAACCAGACTGTGCATACCAAGCATGCAATTTATCAGAGATTTAAGTGAATAAGCTACAGTGTCCAAGGTGCTAAACATAATATATTCTATGGGGTGTCATAAGCAAGTCATTAGAATACTTTCCTACTAAATTAATAAGACATAAGCATTCAATATTTGAGTAAACAAAGAGAAAATAAAGCTATCTATTGGGTTTCACTAAAAAGTCCATTGGAAGACTTGACTATTGTTGTTAAAAGACATAGGCATTCATATTATAGAGCCACAAACCACACTAGTAAAATAAAAACATGATAATATGTGATTTGAACCAATTACAGTCTTAATTTGATAGTGCAAACACAACACCTTACAAACTGTGCTAACCAGACTGTGTATACCAGACACACAATTTATCAGAGATTTAAGTGAATAAGCTACAGTGTCCAAGGTACTAAACATAATAAACTCTATGGGATGCCATAAGCAAGTCATTAGAATACTTTCCTACTAAATTTATAAGACATAAGCATTCAATATTTTAGTAAACAAAGAGAAAATAAAGCTATCTATTGGGTTTCACTAAAAAGTCCATTGGAAGACTTGACTATTGTTGTTAAAAGACATAGGCATTCATATTATAGAACCAAAAAACACACTAGTAAAATAAAAACATGAGATTTGAACCAATGACAGTCTTAATTTGATAGTGCAAACCCAACACCTTACTAACTGTGCTAACCAGACTGTGCATACCAAGCATGCAATTTATCAGAGATTTAAGTGAATAAGCTACAGTGTCCAAGGTGCTAAACATAATATATTCTATGGGGTGTCATAAGCAAGTCATTAGAATACTTTCCTACTAAATTAATAAGACATAAGCATTCAATATTTGAGTAAACAAAGAGAAAATAAAGCTATCTATTGGGTTTCACTAAAAAGTCCATTGGAAGACTTGACTATTGTTGTTAAAAGACATAGGCATTCATATTATAGAGCCACAAACCACACTAGTAAAATAAAAACATGATAATATGGGATTTGAACCAATTACAGTCTTAATTTGATAGTGCAAACACAACACCTTACAAACTGTGCTAACCAGACTGTGCATACCAGACACACAATTTATCAGAGATTTAAGTGAATAAGCTACAGTGTCCAAGGTACTAAACATAATAAACTCTATGGGATGCCATAAGCAAGTCATTAGAATACTTTCCTACTAAATTTATAAGACATAAGCATTCAATATTTTAGTAAACAAAGAGAAAATAAAGCTATCTATTGGGTTTCACTAAAAAGTCCATTGGAAGACTTGACTATTGTTGTTAAAAGACATAGGCATTCATATTATAGAACCAAAAAACACACTAGTAAAATAAAAACATGATAACATGGGATTTGAACCAATGACAGTCTTAATTTGATAGTGCAAACCCAACACCTTACTAACTGTGCTAACCAGACTGTGCATACCAAGCATGCAATTTATCAGAGATTTAAGTGAATAAGCTACAGTGTCCAATGTGCTAAACATAATATATTCTATGGGGTGTCATAAGCAAGTCATTAGAATACTTTCCTACTAAATTAATAAGACATAAGCATTCAATATTTGAGTAAACAAAGAGAAAATAAAGCTATCTATTGGGTTTCACTAAAAAGTCCATTGGAAGACTTGACTATTGTTGTTAAAAGACATAGGCATTCATATTATAGAGCCACAAACCACACTAGTAAAATAAAAACAAGATAACACAGGATTCGAACCAATAACAGTCTTAATTTCATAGTGCAAACCAACACCTTACTAACTGTGCTAACCAGAATGTGCATACAAGACCCACAATTTATCAGAGATTTAAGTGAATCAGCTACAGTGTCCAAGGTACTAAACATAATAAACTCTATGGGATGTCATAAGCAAGTCATTAGAATACTTTCCTACTAAATTTATAAGACATAAGCATTCAATATTTGAGTAAACAAAGAGAAAATAAAGCTATCTATTGGGTTTCACTAAAAAGTCCATTGGAAGACTTGACTATTGTTGTTAAAAGACATAGGCATTCATATTATAGAGCCACAAACCACACTAGTAAAATAAAAACATATTAACATGGGATTTGAACCAATGACAGTCTTAATTATATAGTGCAAACCCAACACCTTACTAACTGTGCTAACCAGACTGTGCATACCAGAAACACAATTTATCAGAGATTTAAGTGAATAATCTACCGTGTCCAAGGTACTAAACATAATTTATTCTATGGGGTGTCATACGCAAGTCAGTAGAATACTTTTCTACTACAATTATAAGACATAAGCATTCAATATTTGAGTAAACAAAGAGAAAATAAAGCTATCTATTGGGTTTCACTAAAAAGTCCATTGGAAGACTTGACTATTGTTGTTAAAAGACATAGGCATTCATATTATAGAGCCACAAACCACACTAGTAAAATAAAAACAAGATAACATGGGATTCGAACCAATAACAGTCTTAATTTCATAGTGCAAACCAACACCTTACTAACTGTGCAAACCAGAATGTGCATACCAGACCCACAATTTATCAGAGATTTAAGTGAATAAGCTACAGTGTCCAAGGTACTAAACATAATAAACTCTATGGGATGTCATAAGCAAGTCATTAGAATACTTTCCTACTAAATTTATAAGACATAAGCAATCAATATTTTAGTAAACAAATAGAAAATAAAGCTATCTATTGGGTTTCACTAAAAAGTCAATTGGAAGACTTGACTATTGTTGTTAAAAGACATAGGCATTCATATTATAGAGCCACAAACCACACTAGTAAAATAAAAACATGATAACATGGGATTCAAACCAATGACAGTCTTAATTATATAGTGCAAACCCAACACCTTACTGAACATGCTAACCAGACTGTGCATACCAGACATGCAATTTATCAGTGATTTAAGTGAATAAGCTACAGTGTCCAAGGTACTAAACATAATATATTCTATGGGGTGTCATACGCAAGTCATTAGAATACTTTTCTACTACAATTATAAGACATAAGCATTCAATATTTGAGTAAACAAAGAGAAAATAAAGCTATCTATTGTGTTTCACTAAAAAGTCCATTGGAAGACTTGACTATTGTTGTTAAAAGACATAGGCATTCATATTATAGAGCCACAAACCACACTAGTAAAATAAAAACATATTAACATGGGATTTGAACCAATGACAGTCTTAATTATATAGTGCAAACCCAACACCTTACTGAACATGCTAACCAGACTGTGCATACCAGACACGCAATTTATCAGTGATTTAAGTGAATAAGCTACAGTGTCCAAGGTACTAAACATAATATATTCTATGGGGTGTCATAAGCAAGTCATTAGAATACTTTCCTACTAAATTTATAAGACATAAGCATTCAATATTTGAGTAAACAAAGAGAAAATAAAGCTATCTATTGGGTTTCACTAAAAAGTCCATTGGAAGACTTGACTATTGTTGTTAAAAGACATAGGCATTCATATTATAGAGCCACAAACCACACTAGTAAAATAAAAACATATTAACATGGGATTTGAACCAATGACAGTCTTAATTATATAGTGCAAACCCAACACCTTACTAACTGTGCTAACCAGACTATGCATACCAGAAACACAATTTATCAGAGATTTAAGTGAATAAGCTACCGTGTCCAAGGTACTAAACATAATATATTCTATGGGGTGTCATACGCAAGTCATTAGAATACTTTTCTACTACAATTATAAGACATAAGCATTCAATATTTGAGTAAACAAAGAGAAAATAAAGCTATCTATTGGGTTTCACTAAAAAGTCCATTGGAAGACTTGACTATTGTTGTTAAAAGACATAGGCATTCATATTATAGAGCCACAAACCACACTAGTAAAATAAAAACAAGATAACATGGGATTCGAAACAATAACAGTCTTAATTTCATAGTGCAAACCCAACACCTTACTAACTGTGCTAACCAGAATGTGCATACCAGACCCACAATTTATCAGAGATTTAAGTGAATAAGCTACAGTGTCCAAGGTACTAAACATAATAAACTCTATGGGATGTCATAAGCAAGTCATTAGAATACTTTCCTACTAAATTTATAAGACATAAGCATTCAATATTTTAGTAAACAAATAGAAAATAAAGCTATCTATTGGGTTTCACTAAAAAGTCAATTGGAAGACTTGACTATTGTTGTTAAAAGACATAGGCATTCATATTATAGAGCCACAAACCACACTAGTAAAATAAAAACATGATAACATGGGATTCGAACCAATGACAGTCAAAATTTGATAGTGCAAACCCAACACCTAACAAACTGTGCTAACCAGACTGTGCATACCAGACACACAATTTATCAGACATTTAAGAGAATAAGCTACAGTGTCCAAGGTACTAAACATAATATATTCTATGGGGTGTCATAAGCAAGTCATTAGAATACTTTCCTACTCAATTTATAAGACATAAGCATTCAATATTTGAGTAAACAAAGAGAAAATAAAGCTATCTATTGGGTTTCACTAAAAAGTCCATTGGAAGACTTGACTATTGTTGTTAAAAGACATAGGCATTCATATTATAGAGCCACAAACCACACTAGTAAAATAAAAACATGATAACATGGGATTTGAACCTATGACAGTCTTAATTTGATAGTGCAAACCCAACACCTTACTAACTGTGCTAACCAGACTGTGCATACCAGGTGCACAATTTATCAGAGATTTAAGTGAATAAGCTACAGTGTCCAAGGTACTAAACATAATAAACTCTATGGGATGTCATAAGCAAGTCATTAGAATACTTTCCTACTAAATTTGTAAGACATAAGCATTCAATATTTGAGTAAACAAAGAGAAAATAAAGTTATCTATTGGGTTTCACTAAAAAGTCCATTGGAAGACTTGACTATTGTTGTTAAAAGACATAGGCATTCATATTAAAGAGCCACAAACCACACTAGTAAAATAAAAACATGATAATATGGGATTTGAACCAATTACAGTCTTAATTTGATAGTGCAAACACAACACCTTACAAACTGTGCTAACCAGACTGTGCATACCAGACACACAATTTATCAGAGATTTAAGTGAATAAGCTACAGTGTCCAAGGTACTAAACATAATATATTCTATGGGGTGTCATAAGCAAGTCATTAGAATACTTTCCTACTAAATTTATAAGACATAAGCATTCAATATTTGAGTAAACAAAGAGAAAATAAAGCTATCTATTGGGTTTCACTAAAAAGTCCATTGGAAGACTTGACTTATATTTGTTAAAAGACATAGGCATTCATATTATAGAGCCACAAACCACACTAGTAAAATAAAAACATGATAACATGGGATTTGATCCAATGACAGTCTTAATTTGATAGTGCAAACACTACACCTTACAAACTGTGCTAACCAGACTATGCATACCAGACACCCAATTTATCAGAGATTTAAGTGAATAAGCTACAGTGTCCAAGGTACTAAACATAATAAACTCTATGGGATGTCATAAGCAAGTCATTAGAATACTTTCCTACTAAATTTATAAGACATAAGCATTCAATATTTGAGTAAACAAAGAGAAAATAAAGATATCTATTGGGTTTCACTAAAAAGTCCATTGGAAGACTTGACTATTGTTGTTAAAAGACATAGGCATTCATATTATAGAGCCACAAACCACACTAGTAAAATAAAAACATATTAACATGGGATTCGAACCAATGAACGTCTTAATTATATAGCGCAAACCCAACACCTTACTAACTGTGCTAACCAGACTGTGCATACCAGAAACACAATTTATCAGAGATTTAAGTGAATAAGCTACCGTGTCCAAGGTACTAAACATAAAATATTCTATGGGGTGTCATACGCAAGTCATTAGAATACTTTCCTACTACAATTATAAGACATAAGCATTCAATATTTGAGTAAACAAAGAGAAAATAAAGCTATCTATTGGGTTTCACTAAAAAGTCCATTGGAAGACTTGACTATTGTTGTTAAAAGACATAGGCATTCATATTATAGAGCCACAAACCACACTAGTAAAATAAAAACATGATAACATGGGATTCGAACCAATGACAGTCAAAATTTGATAGTGCAAACCCAACACCTTTACAAACTGTGCTAACCAGACTGTGCATAATAGACACACAATTTATCAGAGATTTAAGTGAATAAGCTACAGTGTCCAAGGTACTAAACATAATATATTCTATGGGGTGTCATAAGCAAGTCATTAGAATACTTTCCTACTAAATTTATAAGACATAAGCATTCAATATTTGAGTAAACAAAGAGAAAATAAAGCTATCTATTGGGTTTCACTAAAAAGTCCATTGGAAGACTTGACTATTGTTGTTAAAAGACACAGGCATTCATATTATAGAGCCACAAACCACACTAGTAAAATAAAAACATGATAACATGGGATTTGTACCTATGACAAACTTAATTTGATAGTGCAAACCAAACAACTTACTGACCGTGCTAACCAGACTGTGCATACCAGGCACCCAATTTATCAGAGATTTAAGTGAATAAGCTACAGTGTCCAAGGTACTAAACATAATATATTCTATGGGGTGTCATAAGCAAGTCATTAGAATACTTTCCTACTAAATTTATAAGACATAAGCATTCAATATTTGAGTAAACAAAGAGAAAATAAAGCTATCTATTGTGTTTCACTAAAAAGTCCATTGGAAGACTTGACTTATATTTGTTAAAAGACATAGGCATTCATATTATAGAGCCACAAACCACACTAGTAAAATAAAAACATGATAACATGGGATTTGATCCAATGACAGTCTTAATTTGATAGTGCAAACACTACACCTTACAAACTGTGCTAACCAGACTATGCATACCAGACACCCAATTTATCAGAGATTTAAGTGAATAAGCTACAGTGTCCAAGGTACTAAACATAATAAACTCTATGGGATGTCATAAGCAAGTCATTAGAATACTTTCCTACTAAATTTATAAGACATAAGCATTCAATATTTGAGTAAACAAAGAGAAAATAAAGATATCTATTGGGTTTCACTAAAAAGTCCATTGGAAGACTTGACTATTGTTGTTAAAAGACATAGGCATTCATATTATAGAGCCACAAACCACACTAGTAAAATAAAAACATGATAACATGGGATTCGAACCAATGACAGTCAAAATTTGATAGTGCAAACCCAACACCTTTACAAACTGTGCTAACCAGATTGTGCATAATAGACACACAATTTATCAGAGATTTAAGTGAATAAGCTACAGTGTCCAAGGTACTAAACATAATATATTCTATGGGGTGTCAAAAGCAAGTCATTAGAATACTTTCCTACTCAATTTATAAGACATAATCATTCAATATTTGAGTAAACAAAGAGAAAATAAAGCTATCTATTGGGTTTCACTAAAAAGTCCATTGGAAGACTTGACTATTGTTGTTAAAAGACACAGGCATTCATATTATAGAGCCACAAACCACACTAGTAAAATAAAAACATGATAACATGGGATTTGTACCTATGACAAACTTAATTTGATAGTGCAAACCAAACAACTTACTGACCGTGCTAACCAGACTGTGCATACCAGGCACCCAATTTATCAGAGATTTAAGTGAATAAGCTACAGTGTCCAAGGTACTAAACATAATATATTCTATGGGGTGTCATAAGCAAGTCATTAGAATACTTTCCTACTAAATTTATAAGACATAAGCATTCAATATTTGAGTAAACAAAGAGAAAATAAAGCTATCTATTGGGTTTCACTAAAAAGTCCATTGGAAGACTTGACTATTGTTGTTAAAAGAAATAGGCATTCATATTATAGAGCCACAAACCACACTAGTAAAAGAAAAACATGATAACATGGGATTCGAACCAATGACAGTCAAAATTTGATAGTGCAAACCCAACAACTTACAAACTGCTAACCAAGCTGTGCATACCAGACACACAATTTATCAGAGATTTAAGTGAATAAGCTACAGTGTCCAAGGTACTAAACATAATAAACTCTATGGGATGTCATAAGCAAGTCATTAGAATACTTTCCTACTAAATTTAAAAGACATAAGCATTCAATATTTGAGTAAACAAAGAGAAAATAAAGCTATCTATTGGGTTTCACTAAAAAGTCCACTGGAAGACTTGACTATTGTTGTTAAAAGACATAGGCATTCATATTATAGAGCCACAAACCACACTAGTAAAATAAAAACATGATAATATGGGATTTGAACCAATTACAGTCTTAATTTGATAGTGCAAACACAACACCTTACAAACTGTGCTAACCAGACTGTGCATACCAGACACACAATTTATCAGAGATTTAAGTGAATAAGCTACAGTGTCCAAGGTACTAAACATAATATATTCTATGGGGTGTCATAAGCAAGTCATTAGAATACTTTCCTACTAAATTTATAAGACATAAGCATTCAATATTTGAGTAAACAAAGAGAAAATAAAGCTATCTATTGGGTTTCACTAAAAAGTCCATTGGAAGACTTGACTATTGTTGTTAAAAGACATAGACATTCATATTATAGAGCCACAAACCACACTAGTGAAATAAAAACATGATAACATGGGATTCGAACCAATGACAGTCAAAATTTGATAGTGCAAACCCAACAACTTACAAACTGTGCTAACCAGACTGTGCATACCAGACACACAATTTATCAGAGATTTAAGTGAATAAGCTACAGTGTCCAAGGTACTAAACATAATAAACTCTATGGGATGTCATAAGCAAGTCATTAGAATACTTTCCTACTAAATTTAAAAGACATAAGCATTCAATATTTGAGTTAACAAAGAGAAAATAAAGCTATCTATTGGGTTTCACTAAAAAGTCCACTGGAAGACTTGACTATTGTTGTTAAAAGACATAGGCATTCATATTATAGAGCCACAAACCACACTAGTAAAATAAAAACATGATAATATGGGATTTGAACCAATTACAGTCTTAATTTGATAGTGCAAACACAACACCTTACAAACTGTGCTAACCAGACTGTGCATACCAGACACACAATTTATCAGAGATTTAAGTGAATAAGCTACAGTGTCCAAGGTACTAAACATAATATATTCTATGGGGTGTCATAAGCAAGTCATTAGAATACTTTCCTACTAAATTTATAAGACATAAGCATTCAATATTTGAGTAAACAAAGAGAAAATAAAGCTATCTATTGGGTTTCACTAAAAAGTCCATTGGAAGACTTGACTATTGTTGTTAAAAGACACAGGCATTCATATTATAGAGCCACAAACCACACTAGTAAAATAAAAACATATTAACATGGGATTCGAACCAATGAAAGTCTTAATTATTTAGTGCAAACCCAACACCTTACTAACTGTGCTAACCAGACTGTGCATACCAGAAACACAATTTATCAGAGATTTAAGTGAATAAGCTACCGTGTCCAAGGTACTAAACATAATATATTCTATGGGGTGTCATACGCAAGTCATTAGAATACTTTCCTACTACAATTATAAGACATAAGCATTCAATATTTGAGTAAACAAAGAGAAAATAAAGCTATCTATTGGGTTTCACTAAAAAGTCCATTGGAAGACTTGACTATTGTTGTTAAAAGACATAGGCATTCATATTATAGAGCCACAAACCACACTAGTAAAATAAAAACATGATAACATGGGATTCGAACCAATGACAGTCAAAATTTGATAGTGCAAACCCAACACCTTACAAACTGTGCTAACCAGACTGTGCATACCAGACACACAATTTATCAGAGATTTAAGTGAATAAGCTACAGTGTCCAAGGTACTAAACATAATATATTATATGGGATGTCATAAGCAAGTCATTAGAATACTTTCCTACTAAATTTATAAGACATAAGCATTCAATATTTGAGTAAACAAAGAGAAAATAAAGATATCTATTGGGTTTCACTAAAAAGTCCATTGGAAGACTTGACTATTGTTGTTAAAAGACATAGGCATTCATATTATAGAGCCACAAACCACACTAGTAAAATAAAAACATATTAACATGGGATTCGAACCAATGAAAGTCTTAATTATATAGCGCAAACCCAACACCTTACTAACTGTGCTAACCAGACTGTGCATACCAGAAACACAATTTATCAGAGATTTAAGTGAATAAGCTACCGTGTCCAAGGTACTAAACATAATAAACTCTATGGGATGTCATAAGCAAGTCATTAGAATACTTTCCTACTACAATTATAAGACATAAGCATTCAATATTTGAGTAAACAAAGAGAAAATAAAGCTATCTATTGGGTTTCACTAAAAAGTCCATTGGAAGACTTGACTATTGTTGTTAAAAGACATAGGCATTCATATTATAGAGCCACAAACCACACTAGTAAAATAAAAACATGATAACATGGGATTCGAACCAATGACAGTCAAAATTTGATAGTGCAAACCCAACACCTTTACAAACTGTGCTAACCAGACTGTGCATAATAGACACACAATTTATCAGAGATTTAAGTGAATAAGCTACAGTGTCCAAGGTACTAAACATAATATATTCTATGGGGTGTCAAAAACAAGTCATTAGAATACTTTCCTACTCAATTTATAAGACATAATCATTCAATATTTGAGTAAACAAAGAGAAAATAAAGCTATCTATTGGGTTTCACTAAAAAGTCCATTGGAAGACTTGACTATTGTTGTTAAAAGACACAGGCATTCATATTATAGAGCCACAAACCACACTAGTAAAATAAAAACATGATAACATGGGATTTGTACCTATGACAAACTTAATTTGATAGTGCAAACCAAACAACTTACTGACCGTGCTAACCAGACTGTGCATACCAGGCACCCAATTTATCAGAGATTTAAGTGAATAAGCTACAGTGTCCAAGGTACTAAACATAATATATTCTATGGGGTGTCATAAGCAAGTCATTAGAATACTTTCCTACTAAATTTATAAGACATAAGCATTCAATATTTGAGTAAACAAAGAGAAAATAAAGCTATCTATTGGGTTTCACTAAAAAGTCCATTGGAAGACTTGACTATTGTTGTTAAAAGAAATAGGCATTCATATTATAGAGCCACAAACCACACTAGTAAAATAAAAACATGATAACATGGGATTCGAACCAATGACAGTCAAAATTTGATAGTGCAAACCCAACAACTTACAAACTGTGCTAACCAGGCTGTGCATACCAGAAACACAATTTATCAGAGATTTAAGTGAATAAGCTACAGTGTCCAAGGTACTAAACATAATAAACTCTATGGGATGTCATAAGCAAGTCATTAGAATACTTTCCTACTAAATTTAAAAGACATAAGCATTCAATATTTGAGTAAACAAAGAGAAAATAAAGCTATCTATTGGGTTTCACTAAAAAGTCCACTGGAAGACTTGACTATTGTTGTTAAAAGACATAGGCATTCATATTATAGAGCCACAAACCACACTAGTAAAATAAAAACATGATAATATGGGATTTGAACCAATTACAGTCTTAATTTGATAGTGCAAACACAACACCTTACAAACTGTGCTAACCAGACTGTGCATACCAGACACACAATTTATCAGAGATTTAAGTGAATAAGCTACAGTGTCCAAGGTACTAAACATAATATATTCTATGGGGTGTCATAAGCAAGTCATTAGAATACTTTCCTACTAAATTTATAAGACATAAGCATTCAATATTTGAGTAAACAAAGAGAAAATAAAGCTATCTATTGGGTTTCACTAAAAAGTCCATTGGAAGACTTGACTTATATTTGTTAAAAGACATAGGCATTCATATTATAGAGCCACAAACCACACTAGTAAAATAAAAACATGATAACATGGGATTTGATCCAATGACAGTCTTAATTTGATAGTGCAAACCCAACACCTTACAAACTGTGCTAACCAGACTATGCATACCAGACACCCAATTTATCAGAGATTTAAGTGAATAAGCTACAGTGTCCAAGGTACTAAACATAATAAACTCTATGGGATGTCATAAGCAAGTCATTAGAATACTTTCCTACTAAATTTATAAGACATAAGCATTCAATATTTGAGTAAACAAAGAGAAAATAAAGCTATCTATTGGGTTTCACTAAAAAGTCCATTGGAAGACTTGACTATTGTTGTTAAAAGACATAGACATTCATATTATAGAGCCACAAACCACACTAGTAAAATAAAAACATGATAACATGGGATTCGAACCAATGACAGTCAAAATTTGATAGTGCAAACCCAACAACTTACAAACTGTGCTAACCAGACTGTGCATACCAGACACACAATTTATCAGAGATTTAAGTGAATAAGCTACAGTGTCCAAGGTACTAAACATAATAAACTCTATGGGATGTCATAAGCAAGTCATTAGAATACTTTCCTACTAAATTTAAAAGACATAAGCATTCAATATTTGAGTAAACAAAGAGAAAATAAAGCTATCTATTGGGTTTCACTAAAAAGTCCACTGGAAGACTTGACTATTGTTGTTAAAAGACATAGGCATTCATATTATAGAGCCACAAACCACACTAGTAAAATAAAAACATGATAATATGGGATTTGAACCAATTACAGTCTTAATTTGATAGTGCAAACACAACACCTTACAAACTGTGCTAACCAGACTGTGCATACCAGACACACAATTTATCAGAGATTTAAGTGAATAAGCTACAGTGTCCAAGGTACTAAACATAATATATTCTATGGGGTGTCATAAGCAAGTCATTAGAATACTTTCCTACTAAATTTATAAGACATAAGCATTCAATATTTGAGTAAACAAAGAGAAAATAAAGCTATCTATTGGGTTTCACTAAAAAGTCCATTGGAAGACTTGACTTATATTTGTTAAAAGACATAGGCATTCATATTATAGAGCCACAAACCACACTAGTAAAATAAAAACATGATAACATGGGATTTGATCCAATGACAGTCTTAATTTGATAGTGCAAACCCAACACCTTACAAACTGTGCTAACCAGACTATGCATACCAGACACCCAATTTATCAGAGATTTAAGTGAATAAGCTACAGTGTCCAAGGTACTAAACATAATAAACTCTATGGGATGTCATAAGCAAGTCATTAGAATACTTTCCTACTAAATTTATAAGACATAAGCATTCAATATTTGAGTAAACAAAGAGAAAATAAAGCTATCTATTGGGTTTCACTAAAAAGTCCATTGGAAGACTTGACTATTGTTGTTAAAAGACATAGACATTCATATTATAGAGCCACAAACCACACTAGTAAAATAAAAACATATTAACATGGGATTCTAACCAATGAAAGTCTTAATTATTTAGTGCAAACCCAACACCTTACTAACTGTGCTAACCAGACTGTGCATACCAGAAACACAATTTATCAGAGATTTAAGTGAATAAGCTACCGTGTCCAAGGTACTAAACATAATATATTCTATGGGGTGTCATACGCAAGTCATTAGAATACTTTCCTACTACAATTATAAGACATAAGCATTCAATATTTGAGTAAACAAAGAGAAAATAAAGCTATCTATTGGGTTTCACTAAAAAGTCCATTGGAAGACTTGACTATTGTTGTTAAAAGACATAGGCATTCATATTATAGAGCCACAAACCACACTAGTAAAATAAAAACATGATAACATGGGATTTGAACCTATGACAGTCTTAATTTGATAGTGCAAACCCAACACCTTACTAACTGTGCTAACCAGACTGTGCATACCAGGTGCACAATTTATCAGAGATTTAAGTGAATAAGCTACAGTGTCCAAGGTGCTAAACATAATATATTCTATGGGGTGTCATAAGCAAGTCATTAGAATACTTTCCTACTAAATTAATAAGACATAAGCATTCAATATTTGAGTAAACAAAGAGAAAATAAAGCTTTCTATTGGGTTTCACTAAAAAGTCCATTGGAAGACTTGACTATTGTTGTTAAAAGACATAGGCATTCATATTATAGAGCCACAAACCACACTAGTAAAATAAAAACATGATAACAATGACAGTCTTAATTTGATAGTGCAAACCCAACACCTTACAAACTGTGCTTACCAGACTGTGCATACCAAACACACAATTTATCAGAGATTTAAGTGAATAAGCAACAGTGTCCAAGGTACTAAACATAATAAACTCTATGGGATGTCATAAGCAAGACATTAGAATACTTTCCTACTAAATTTATAAGACATAAGCATTCAATATTTCAGTAAACAAAGAGAAAATAAAGCTATCTATTGGGTTTCACTAAAAAGTCCATTGGAAGACTTGACTATTGTTGTTAAAAGACATAGGCATTCATATTATAGAGCCACAAACCACACTAGTAAAATAAAAACATGATAATATGGGATTTGAACCAATTACAGTCTTAATTTGATAGTGCAAACACAACACCTTACAAACTGTGCTAACCAGACTGTGCATACCAGACATACAATTTATCAGAGATTTAAGTGAATAAGCTACAGTGTCCAAGGTACTAAACATAATATATTCTATGGGGTGTCATAAGCAAGTCATTAGAATACTTTCCTACTAAATTTATAAGACATAAGCATTCAATATTTGAGTAAACAAAGAGAAAATAAAGCTATCTATTGGGTTTCACTAAAAAGTCCATTGGAAGACTTGACTATTGTTGTTAAAAGACATAGGCATTCATATTATAAAGCCACAAACCACACTAGTAAAATAAAAACATGATAACATGGGATTTGAACCAATGACAGTCTTCATTTGATAGTGCAAACCCAACACCTTACTAACTGTGCTAACCAGACTGTGCATACCAGGTGCACAATTTATCAGAGATTTAAGTGAATAAGCTACAGTGTCCAAGGTGCTAAACATAATATATTCTATGGGGTATCATAAGCAAGTCATTAGAATAATTTCCTACTAATTTAATAAGATATAAGCATTCAATATTTGAGTAAACAAAGAGAAAATAAAGCTTTCTATTGGGTTTCACTAAAAAGTCCATTGGAAGACTTGACTATTGTTGTTAAAAGACATAGGCATTCATATTATAGAGCCACAAACCACACTAGTAAAATAAAAACATGATAACATGGGATTCAAACCAATGACAGTATTAATTTGATAGTGCAAACCCAACACCTTACAAACTGTGCTTACCAGACTGTGCATACCAGACACACAATTTATCAGAGATTTAAGTGAATAAGCTACAGTGTCCAAGGTACTAAACATAATAAACTCTATGGGATGTCATAAGCAAGTCATTAGAATACTTTCCTACTAAATTTGTAAGACATAAGCATTCAATATTTGAGTAAACAAAGAGAAAATAAAGTTATCTATTGGGTTTCACTAAAAAGTCCATTGGAAGACTTGACTATTGTTGTTAAAAGACATAGGCATTCATATTATAGAGCCACAAACCACACTAGTAAAATAAAAACATGATAATATGTGATTTGAACCAATTACAGTCTTAATTTGATAGTGCAAACACAACACCTTACAAACTGTGCTAACCAGACTGTGCATACCAGACACACAATTTATTAGAGATTTAAGTGAATAAGCTACAGTGTCCAAGGTACTAAACATAATATATTCTATGGGGTGTCATAAGCAAGTCATTAGAATACTTTCCTACTAAATTTATAAGACATAAGCATTCAATATTTGAGTAAACAAAGAGAAAATAAAGCTATCTATTGGGTTTCACTAAAAAGTCCATTGGAAGACTTGACTTATATTTGTTAAAAGACATAGGCATTCATATTATAGAGCCACAAACCACACTAGTAAAATAAAAACATGATAACATGGGATTTGATCCAATGACAGTCTTAATTTGACAGTGCAAACCCAACACCTTACAAACTGTGCTAACCAGACTATGCATACCAGACACCCAATTTATCAGAGATTTAAGTGAATAAGCTACAGTGTCCAAGGTACTAAACATAATAAACTCTATGGGATGTCATAAGCAAGTCATTAGAATACTTTCCTACTAAATGTATAAGACATAAGCATTCAATATTTGAGTAAACAAAGAGAAAATAAAGATATCTATTGGGTTTCACTAAAAAGTCCATTGGAAGACTTGACTATTGTTGTTAAAAGACATAGGCATTCATATTATAGAGCCACAAACCACACTAGTAAAATAAAAACATATTAACATGAGATTCGAACCAATGAAAGTCTTAATTATATAGTGCAAACCCAACACCTTACTAACTGTGCTAACCAGACTGTGCATACCAGAAACACAATTTATCAGAGATTTAAGTGAATAAGCTACCGTGTCCAAGGTACTAAACATAATATATTCTATGGGGTGTCATACGCAAGTCATTAGAATACTTTCCTACTACAATTATAAGACATAAGCATTCAATATTTGAGTAAACAAAGAGAAAATAAAGCTATCTATTGTATTTCACTAAAAAGTCCATTGGAAGACTTGACTATTGTTGTTAAAAGACATAGGCATTCATATTATAGAGCCACAAACCACACTAGTAAAATAAAAACATGATAACATGGGATTCGAACCAATGACAGTCAAAATTTGATAGTGCAAACCCAACACCTTACAAACTGTGCTAACCAGACTGTGCATACCAGACACACAATTTATCAGAGATTTAAGTGAATAAGCTACAGTGTCCAAGGTACTAAACATAATATATTCTATGGGGTGTCAAAAGCAAGTCATTAGAATACTTTCCTACTCAATTTATAAGACATAATCATTCAATATTTGAGTAAACAAAGAGAAAATAAAGCTATCTATTGGGTTTCACTAAAAAGTCCATTGGAAGACTTGACTATTGTTGTTAAAAGACACAGGCATTCATATTATAGAGCCACAAACCACACTAGTAAAATAAAAACATGATAACATGGGATTTGTACCTATGACAAACTTAATTTGATAGTGCAAACCCAACAACTTACTGACCGTGCTAACCAGACTGTGCATACCAGGCACCCAATTTATCAGAGATTTAAGTGAATAAGCTTCAGTGTCCAAGGTACTAAACATAATATATTCTATGGGGTGTCATAAGCAAGTCATTAGAATACTTTCCTACTAAATTTATAAGACATAAGCATTCAATATTTGAGTAAACACAGAGAAAATAAAGCTATCTATTGGGTTTCACTAAAAAGTCCATTGGAAGACTTGACTATTGTTGTTAAAAGACATAGGCATTCATATTACAGAGCCACAAACCACACTAGTAAAATAAAAACATAATAACATGGGATTTGAACTAATGACAGTCTTAATTTGATAGTGCAAACACAACACTTTACAAACTGTGCTAACCAGACTGTGCATACCAGACACACAATTTATCAGAGATTTAAGTGAATAAGCTACAGTGTCCAAGGTACTAAACATAATATATTCTATGGGGTGTCATACGCAAGTCATTAGAATACGTTCCTACTACAATTATAAGACATAAGCATTCAATATTTGAGTAAACAAAGAGAAAATAAAGCTATCTATTGGATTTCACTAAAAAGTCCATTGGAAGACTTGACTATTGTTGTTAAAAGACATAGGCATTCATATTATAGAGCCACAAACCACACTAGTAAAATAAAAACATGATAACATGGGATTCGAACCAATGACAGTCAAAATTTGATAGTGCAAACCCAACACCTTACAAACTGTGCTAACCAGACTGTGCATACCAGACACACAATTTATCAGAGATTTAAGTGAATAAGCTACAGTGTCCAAGGTACTAAACATAATATATTCTATGGGGTGTCAAAAGCAAGTCATTAGAATACTTTCCTACTCAATTTATAAGACATAATCATTCAATATTTGAGTAAACAAAGAGAAAATAAAGCTATCTATTGGGTTTCACTAAAAAGTCCATTGGAAGACTTGACTATTGTTGTTAAAAGACACAGGCATTCATATTATAGAGCCACAAACCACACTAGTAAAATAAAAACATGATAACATGGGATTTGTACCTATGACAAACTTAATTTGATAGTGCAAACCCAACAACTTACTGACCGTGCTAACCAGACTGTGCATACCAGGCAGCCAATTTATCAGAGATTTAAGTGAATAAGCTTCAGTGTCCAAGGTACTAAACATAATATATTCTATGGGGTGTCATAAGCAAGTCATTAGAATACTTTCCTACTAAATTTATAAGACATAAGCATTCAATATTTGAGTAAACACAGAGAAAATAAAGCTATCTATTGGGTTTCACTAAAAAGTCCATTGGAAGACTTGACTATTGTTGTTAAAAGACATAGGCATTCATATTACAGAGCCACAAACCACACTAGTAAAATAAAAACATGATAATATGGGATTTGAACCAATTACAGTCTTAATTTGATAGTGCAAACACAACACCTTACAAACTGTGCTAACCAGACTGTGCATACCAGACACACAATTTATCAGAGATTTAAGTGAATAAGCTACAGTGTCCAAGGTACTAAACATAATATATTCTATGGGGTGTCATAAGCAAGTCATTAGAATACTTTCCTACTAAATTTATAAGACATAAGCATTCAATATTTGAGTAAACAAAGAGAAAATAAAGCTATCTATTGGGTTTCACTAAAAAGTCCATTGGAAGACTTGACTTATATTTGTTAAAAGACATAGGCATTCATATTATAGAGCCACAAACCACACTAGTAAAATAAAAACATGATAACATGGGATTTGATCCAATGACAGTCTTAATTTGATAGTGCAAACCCAACACCTTACAAACTGTGCTAACCAGACTATGCATACCAGACACCCAATTTATCAGAGATTTAAGTGAATAAGCTACAGTGTCCAAGGTACTAAACATAATAAACTCTATGGGATGTCATAAGCAAGTCATTAGAATACTTTCCTACTAAATTTATAAGACATAAGCATTCAATATTTGAGTAAACAAAGAGAAAATAAAGCTATCTATTGGGTTTCACTAAAAAGTCCATTGGAAGACTTGACTATTGTTGTTAAAAGACATAGACATTCATATTATAGAGCCACAAACCACACTAGTAAAATAAAAACATATTAACATGGGATTCGAACCAATGAAAGTCTTAATTATTTAGTGCAAACCCAACACCTTACTAACTGTGCTAACCAGACTGTGCATACCAGAAACACAATTTATCAGAGATTTAAGTGAATAAGCTACCGTGTCCAAGGTACTAAACATAATATATTCTATGGGGTGTCATACGCAAGTCATTAGAATACTTTCCTACTACAATTATAAGACATAAGCATTCAATATTTGAGTAAACAAAGAGAAAATAAAGCTATCTATTGGGTTTCACTAAAAAGTCCATTGGAAGACTTGACTATTGTTGTTAAAAGACATAGGCATTCATATTATAGAGCCACAAACCACACTAGTAAAATAAAAACATGATAACATGGGATTCGAACCAATGACAGTCAAAATTTGATAGTGCAAACACAACACCTTACAAACTGTGCTAACCAGACTGTGCATACCAGACACACAATTTATCAGAGATTTAAGTGAATAAGCTACAGTGTCCAAGGTACTAAACATAATATATTCTATGGGGTGTCATAAGCAAGTCATTAGAATACTTTCCTACTAAATTAATAAGACATAAGCATTCAATATTTGAGTAAACAAAGAGAAAATAAAGCTTTCTATTGGGTTTCACTAAAAAGTCCATTGGAAGACTTGACTATTGTTGTTAAAAGACATAGGCATTCATATTATAGAGCCACAAACCACACTAGTAAAATAAAAACATGATAACAATGACAGTCTTAATTTGATAGTGCAAACCCAACACCTTACAAACTGTGCTAACCAGACTGTGCATACCAGAAACACAATTTATCAGAGATTTAAGTGAATAAGCTACCGTGTCCAAGGTACTAAACATAAAATATTCTATGGGGTGTCATACGCAAGTCATTAGAATACTTTCCTACTACAATTATAAGACATAAGCATTCAATATTTGAGTAAACAAAGAGAAAATAAAGCTATCTATTGGGTTTCACTAAAAAGTCCATTGGAAGACTTGACTATTGTTGTTAAAAGACATAGGCATTCATATTATAGAGCCACAAACCACACTAGTAAAATAAAAACATGATAACATGGGATTCGAACCAATGACAGTCAAAATTTGATAGTGCAAACCCAACACCTTTACAAACTGTGCTAACCAGACTGTGCATAATAGACACACAATTTATCAGAGATTTAAGTGAATAAGCTACAGTGTCCAAGGTACTAAACATAATATATTCTATGGGGTGTCATAAGCAAGTCATTAGAATACTTTCCTACTAAATTTATAAGACATAAGCATTCAATATTTGAGTAAACAAAGAGAAAATAAAGCTATCTATTGGGTTTCACTAAAAAGTCCATTGGAAGACTTGACTATTGTTGTTAAAAGACACAGGCATTCATATTATAGAGCCACAAACCACACTAGTAAAATAAAAACATGATAACATGGGATTTGTACCTATGACAAACTTAATTTGATAGTGCAAACCAAACAACTTACTGACCGTGCTAACCAGACTGTGCATACCAGGCACCCAATTTATCAGAGATTTAAGTGAATAAGCTACAGTGTCCAAGGTACTAAACATAATATATTCTATGGGGTGTCATAAGCAAGTCATTAGAATACTTTCCTACTAAATTTATAAGACATAAGCATTCAATATTTGAGTAAACAAAGAGAAAATAAAGCTATCTATTGTGTTTCACTAAAAAGTCCATTGGAAGACTTGACTTATATTTGTTAAAAGACATAGGCATTCATATTATAGAGCCACAAACCACACTAGTAAAATAAAAACATGATAACATGGGATTTGATCCAATGACAGTCTTAATTTGATAGTGCAAACACTACACCTTACAAACTGTGCTAACCAGACTATGCATACCAGACACCCAATTTATCAGAGATTTAAGTGAATAAGCTACAGTGTCCAAGGTACTAAACATAATAAACTCTATGGGATGTCATAAGCAAGTCATTAGAATACTTTCCTACTAAATTTATAAGACATAAGCATTCAATATTTGAGTAAACAAAGAGAAAATAAAGATATCTATTGGGTTTCACTAAAAAGTCCATTGGAAGACTTGACTATTGTTGTTAAAAGACATAGGCATTCATATTATAGAGCCACAAACCACACTAGTAAAATAAAAACATATTAACATGGGATTCAAACCAATGAAAGTCTTAATTATATAGCGCAAACCCAACACCTTACTAACTGTGCTAACCAGACTGTGCATACCAGAAAAACAATTTATCAGAGATTTAAGTGAATAAGCTACCGTGTCCAAGGTACTAAACATAAAATATTCTATGGGGTGTCATACGCAAGTCATTAGAATACTTTCCTACTACAATTATAAGACATAAGCATTCAATATTTGAGTAAACAAAGAGAAAATAAAGCTATCTATTGGGTTTCACTTAAAAGTCCATTGGAAGACTTGACTATTGTTGTTAAAAGACATAGGCATTCATATTATAGAGCCACAAACCACACTAGTAAAATAAAAACATGATAACATGGGATTCGAACCAATGACAGTCAAAATTTGATAGTGCAAACCCAACACCTTTACAAACTGTGCTAACCAGATTGTGCATAATAGACACACAATTTATCAGAGATTTAAGTGAATAAGCTACAGTGTCCAAGGTACTAAACATAATATATTCTATGGGGTGTCAAAAGCAAGTCATTAGAATACTTTCCTACTCAATTTATAAGACATAATCATTCAATATTTGAGTAAACAAAGAGAAAATAAAGCTATCTATTGGGTTTCACTAAAAAGTCCATTGGAAGACTTGACTATTGTTGTTAAAAGACACAGGCATTCATATTATAGAGCCACAAACCACACTAGTAAAATAAAAACATGATAACATGGGATTTGTACCTATGACAAACTTAATTTGATAGTGCAAACCAAACAACTTACTGACCGTGCTAACCAGACTGTGCATACCAGGCACCCAATTTATCAGAGATTTAAGTGAATAAGCTACAGTGTCCAAGGTACTAAACATAATATATTCTATGGGGTATCATAAGCAAGTCATTAGAATAATTTCCTACTAATTTAATAAGATATAAGCATTCAATATTTGAGTAAACAAAGAGAAAATAAAGCTTTCTATTGGGTTTCACTAAAAAGTCCATTGGAAGACTTGACTATTGTTGTTAAAAGACATAGGCATTCATATTATAGAGCCACAAACCACACTAGTAAAATAAAAACATGATAACATGGGATTCAAACCAATGACAGTATTAATTTGATAGTGCAAACCCAACACCTTACAAACTGTGCTTACCAGACTGTGCATACCAGACACACAATTTATCAGAGATTTAAGTGAATAAGCTACAGTGTCCAAGGTACTAAACATAATAAACTCTATGGGATGTCATAAGCAAGTCATTAGAATACTTTCCTACTAAATTTGTAAGACATAAGCATTCAATATTTGAGTAAACAAAGAGAAAATAAAGTTATCTATTGGGTTTCACTAAAAAGTCCATTGGAAGACTTGACTATTGTTGTTAAAAGACATAGGCATTCATATTATAGAGCCACAAACCACACTAGTAAAATAAAAACATGATAATATGTGATTTGAACCAATTACAGTCTTAATTTGATAGTGCAAACACAACACCTTACAAACTGTGCTAACCAGACTGTGCATACCAGACACACAATTTATCAGAGATTTAAGTGAATAAGCTACAGTGTCCAAGGTACTAAACATAATATATTCTATGGGGTGTCATAAGCAAGTCATTAGAATACTTTCCTACTAAATTTATAAGACATAAGCATTCAATATTTGAGTAAACAAAGAGAAAATAAAGCTATCTATTGGGTTTCACTAAAAAGTCCATTGGAAGACTTGACTTATATTTGTTAAAAGACATAGGCATTCATATTATAGAGCCACAAACCACACTAGTAAAATAAAAACATGATAACATGGGATTTGATCCAATGACAGTCTTAATTTGACAGTGCAAACCCAACACCTTACAAACTGTGCTAACCAGACTATGCATACCAGACACCCAATTTATCAGAGATTTAAGTGAATAAGCTACAGTGTCCAAGGTACTAAACATAATAAACTCTATGGGATGTCATAAGCAAGTCATTAGAATACTTTCCTACTAAATGTATAAGACATAAGCATTCAATATTTGAGTAAACAAAGAGAAAATAAAGATATCTATTGGGTTTCACTAAAAAGTCCATTGGAAGACTTGACTATTGTTGTTAAAAGACATAGGCATTCATATTATAGAGCCACAAACCACACTAGTAAAATAAAAACATATTAACATGAGATTCGAACCAATGAAAGTCTTAATTATATAGTGCAAACCCAACACCTTACTAACTGTGCTAACCAGACTGTGCATACCAGAAACACAATTTATCAGAGATTTAAGTGAATAAGCTACCGTGTCCAAGGTACTAAACATAATATATTCTATGGGGTGTCATACGCAAGTCATTAGAATACTTTCCTACTACAATTATAAGACATAAGCATTCAATATTTGAGTAAACAAAGAGAAAATAAAGCTATCTATTGTATTTCACTAAAAAGTCCATTGGAAGACTTGACTATTGTTGTTAAAAGACATAGGCATTCATATTATAGAGCCACAAACCACACTAGTAAAATAAAAACATGATAACATGGGATTCGAACCAATGACAGTCAAAATTTGATAGTGCAAACCCAACACCTTACAAACTGTGCTAACCAGACTGTGCATACCAGACACACAATTTATCAGAGATTTAAGTGAATAAGCTACAGTGTCCAAGGTACTAAACATAATATATTCTATGGGGTGTCAAAAGCAAGTCATTAGAATACTTTCCTACTCAATTTATAAGACATAATCATTCAATATTTGAGTAAACAAAGAGAAAATAAAGCTATCTATTGGGTTTCACTAAAAAGTCCATTGGAAGACTTGACTATTGTTGTTAAAAGACACAGGCATTCATATTATAGAGCCACAAACCACACTAGTAAAATAAAAACATGATAACATGGGATTTGTACCTATGACAAACTTAATTTGATAGTGCAAACCCAACAACTTACTGACCGTGCTAACCAGACTGTGCATACCAGGCACCCAATTTATCAGAGATTTAAGTGAATAAGCTTCAGTGTCCAAGGTACTAAACATAATATATTCTATGGGGTGTCATAAGCAAGTCATTAGAATACTTTCCTACTAAATTTATAAGACATAAGCATTCAATATTTGAGTAAACACAGAGAAAATAAAGCTATCTATTGGGTTTCACTAAAAAGTCCATTGGAAGACTTGACTATTGTTGTTAAAAGACATAGGCATTCATATTACAGAGCCACAAACCACACTAGTAAAATAAAAACATAATAACATGGGATTTGAACTAATGACAGTCTTAATTTGATAGTGCAAACACAACACTTTACAAACTGTGCTAACCAGACTGTGCATACCAGACACACAATTTATCAGAGATTTAAGTGAATAAGCTACAGTGTCCAAGGTACTAAACATAATATATTCTATGGGGTGTCATACGCAAGTCATTAGAATACTTTCCTACTACAATTATAAGACATAAGCATTCAATATTTGAGTAAACAAAGAGAAAATAAAGCTATCTATTGGATTTCACTAAAAAGTCCATTGGAAGACTTGACTATTGTTGTTAAAAGACATAGGCATTCATATTATAGAGCCACAAACCACACTAGTAAAATAAAAACATGATAACATGGGATTCGAACCAATGACAGTCAAAATTTGATAGTGCAAACCCAACACCTTACAAACTGTGCTAACCAGACTGTGCATACCAGACACACAATTTATCAGAGATTTAAGTGAATAAGCTACAGTGTCCAAGGTACTAAACATAATATATTCTATGGGGTGTCAAAAGCAAGTCATTAGAATACTTTCCTACTCAATTTATAAGACATAATCATTCAATATTTGAGTAAACAAAGAGAAAATAAAGCTATCTATTGGGTTTCACTAAAAAGTCCATTGGAAGACTTGACTATTGTTGTTAAAAGACACAGGCATTCATATTATAGAGCCACAAACCACACTAGTAAAATAAAAACATGATAACATGGGATTTGTACCTATGACAAACTTAATTTGATAGTGCAAACCCAACAACTTACTGACCGTGCTAACCAGACTGTGCATACCAGGCAGCCAATTTATCAGAGATTTAAGTGAATAAGCTTCAGTGTCCAAGGTACTAAACATAATATATTCTATGGGGTGTCATAAGCAAGTCATTAGAATACTTTCCTACTAAATTTATAAGACATAAGCATTCAATATTTGAGTAAACACAGAGAAAATAAAGCTATCTATTGGGTTTCACTAAAAAGTCCATTGGAAGACTTGACTATTGTTGTTAAAAGACATAGGCATTCATATTACAGAGCCACAAACCACACTAGTAAAATAAAAACATGATAACATGGGATTTGTACCTATGACAAACTTAATTTGATAGTGCAAACCCAACAACTTACTGACCGTGCTAACCAGACTGTGCATACCAGGCACCCAATTTATCAGAGATTTAAGTGAATAAGCTTCAGTGTCCAAGGTACTAAACATAATATATTCTATGGGGTGTCATAAGCAAGTCATTAGAATACTTTCCTACTAAATTTACAAGACATAAGCATTCAATATTTGAGTAAACACAGAGAAAATAAAGCTATCTATTGGGTTTCACTAAAAAGTCCATTGGAAGACTTGACTATTGTTGTTAAAAGACATAGGCATTCATATTACAGAGCCACAAACCACACTAGTAAAATAAAAACATGATAATATGGGATTTGAACCAATTACAGTCTTAATTTGATAGTGCAAACACAACACCTTACAAACTGTGCTAACCAGACTGTGCATACCAGACACACAATTTATCAGAGATTTAAGTGAATAAGCTACAGTGTCCAAGGTACTAAACATAATATATTCTATGGGGTGTCATAAGCAAGTCATTAGAATACTTTCCTACTAAATTTATAAGACATAAGCATTCAATATTTGAGTAAACAAAGAGAAAATAAAGCTATCTATTGGGTTTCACTAAAAAGTCCATTGGAAGACTTGACTTATATTTGTTAAAAGACATAGGCATTCATATTATAGAGCCACAAACCACACTAGTAAAATAAAAACATGATAACATGGGATTTGATCCAATGACAGTCTTAATTTGATAGTGCAAACCCAACACCTTACAAACTGTGCTAACCAGACTATGCATACCAGACACCCAATTTATCAGAGATTTAAGTGAATAAGCTACAGTGTCCAAGGTACTAAACATAATAAACTCTATGGGATGTCATAAGCAAGTCATTAGAATACTTTCCTACTAAATTTATAAGACATAAGCATTCAATATTTGAGTAAACAAAGAGAAAATAAAGCTATCTATTGGGTTTCACTAAAAAGTCCATTGGAAGACTTGACTATTGTTGTTAAAAGACATAGACATTCATATTATAGAGCCACAAACCACACTAGTAAAATAAAAACATATTAACATGGGATTCGAACCAATGAAAGTCTTAATTATTTAGTGCAAACCCAACACCTTACTAACTGTGCTAACCAGACTGTGCATACCAGAAACACAATTTATCAGAGATTTAAGTGAATAAGCTACCGTGTCCAAGGTACTAAACATAATATATTCTATGGGGTGTCATACGCAAGTCATTAGAATACTTTCCTACTACAATTATAAGACATAAGCATTCAATATTTGAGTAAACAAAGAGAAAATAAAGCTATCTATTGGGTTTCACTAAAAAGTCCATTGGAAGACTTGACTATTGTTGTTAAAAGACATAGGCATTCATATTATAGAGCCACAAACCACACTAGTAAAATAAAAACATGATAACATGGGATTCGAACCAATGACAGTCAAAATTTGATAGTGCAAACACAACACCTTACAAACTGTGCTAACCAGACTGTGCATACCAGACACACAATTTATCAGAGATTTAAGTGAATAAGCTACAGTGTCCAAGGTACTAAACATAATATATTCTATGGGGTGTCATACGCAAGTCATTAGAATACTTTCCTACTTAATTTATAAGACATAAGCATTCAATATTTGAGTAAACAAAGAGAAAATAAAGCTATCTATTGGGTTTCACTAAAAAGTCCATTGGAAGACTTGACTATTGTTGTTAAAAGACACAGGCATTCATATTATAGAGCCACAAACCACACTAGTAAAATAAAAACATGATAACATGGGATTTGAACTAATGACAGTCTTAATTTGATAGTGCAAACCCAACACCTTACTAACTGTGCTCACCAGACTGTGCATACCAGGTGCACAATTTATCAGAGATTTAAGTGAATAAGCTACAGTGTCCAAGGTACTAAACATAATATATTCTATGGGGTGTCATAAGCAAGTCTTTAGAATACTTTCCTACTTAATTTACAAGACATAAGCATTCAATATTTGAGTAAACACAGAGAAAATAAAGCTATCTATTGGGTTTCACTAAAAAGTCCATTGGAAGACTTGACTATTGTTGTTAAAAGACATAGGCATTCATATTACAGAGCCACAAACCACACTAGTAAAATAAAAACATGATAATATGGGATTTGAACCAATTACAGTCTTAATTTGATAGTGCAAACACAACACCTTACAAACTGTGCTAACCAGACTGTGCATACCAGACACACAATTTATCAGAGATTTAAGTGAATAAGCTACAGTGTCCAAGGTACTAAACATAATATATTCTATGGGGTGTCATAAGCAAGTCATTAGAATACTTTCCTACTAAATTTATAAGACATAAGCATTCAATATTTGAGTAAACAAAGAGAAAATAAAGCTATCTATTGGGTTTCACTAAAAAGTCCATTGGAAGACTTGACTTATATTTGTTAAAAGACATAGGCATTCATATTATAGAGCCACAAACCACACTAGTAAAATAAAAACATGATAACATGGGATTTGATCCAATGACAGTCTTAATTTGATAGTGCAAACCCAACACCTTACAAACTGTGCTAACCAGACTATGCATACCAGACACCCAATTTATCAGAGATTTAAGTGAATAAGCTACAGTGTCCAAGGTACTAAACATAATAAACTCTATGGGATGTCATAAGCAAGTCATTAGAATACTTTCCTACTAAATTTATAAGACATAAGCATTCAATATTTGAGTAAACAAAGAGAAAATAAAGCTATCTATTGGGTTTCACTAAAAAGTCCATTGGAAGACTTGACTATTGTTGTTAAAAGACATAGACATTCATATTATAGAGCCACAAACCACACTAGTAAAATAAAAACATATTAACATGGGATTCGAACCAATGAAAGTCTTAATTATTTAGTGCAAACCCAACACCTTACTAACTGTGCTAACCAGACTGTGCATACCAGAAACACAATTTATCAGAGATTTAAGTGAATAAGCTACCGTGTCCAAGGTACTAAACATAATATATTCTATGGGGTGTCATACGCAAGTCATTAGAATACTTTCCTACTACAATTATAAGACATAAGCATTCAATATTTGAGTAAACAAAGAGAAAATAAAGCTATCTATTGGGTTTCACTAAAAAGTCCATTGGA
Source organism: Pseudophryne corroboree (assembly GCF_028390025.1). NCBI lineage: Eukaryota > Metazoa > Chordata > Amphibia > Anura > Myobatrachidae > Pseudophryne > Pseudophryne corroboree. The sequence continues at coordinate 151,904,481 of NC_086451.1, read as the reverse complement.
AGACTTGACTATTGTTGTTAAAAGACATAGGCATTCATATTATAGAGCCACAAACCACACTAGTAAAATAAAAACATGATAACATGGGATTCGAACCAATGACAGTCAAAATTTGATAGTGCAAACACAACACCTTACAAACTGTGCTAACCAGACTGTGCATACCAGACACACAATTTATCAGAGATTTAAGTGAATAAGCTACAGTGTCCAAGGTACTAAACATAATATATTCTATGGGGTGTCATACGCAAGTCATTAGAATACTTTCCTACTTAATTTATAAGACATAAGCATTCAATATTTGAGTAAACAAAGAGAAAATAAAGCTATCTATTGGGTTTCACTAAAAAGTCCATTGGAAGACTTGACTATTGTTGTTAAAAGACACAGGCATTCATATTATAGAGCCACAAACCACACTAGTAAAATAAAAACATGATAACATGGGATTTGAACTAATGACAGTCTTAATTTGATAGTGCAAACCCAACACCTTACTAACTGTGCTCACCAGACTGTGCATACCAGGTGCACAATTTATCAGAGATTTAAGTGAATAAGCTACAGTGTCCAAGGTACTAAACATAATATATTCTATGGGGTGTCATAAGCAAGTCTTTAGAATACTTTCCTACTTAATTTATAAGACATAAGCATTCAATATTTGAGTAAACAAAGAGAAAATAAAGCTATCTATTGGGTTTCACTAAAAAGTCCATTGGAAGACTTGACTATTGTTGTTAAAAGACATAGGCATTCATATTATAGAGCCACAAACCACACTAGTAAAATAAAAACATGATAATATATGATTTGAACCAATGACAGTCTTAATTTGATAGTGCAAACCCAACACCTTACTAACTGTGCTAACCAGACTGTGCATACCAGGTGCACAATTTATCAGAGATTTAAGTGAATAAGCTACAGTGTCCAAGGTGCTAAACATAATATATTCTATGGGGTGTCATAAGCAAGTCATTAGAATACTTTCCTACTAAATTAATAAGACATAAGCATTCAATATTTGAGTAAACAAAGAGAAAATAAAGCTTTCTATTGGGTTTCACTAAAAAGTCCATTGGAAGACTTGACTATTGTTGTTAAAAGACATAGGCATTCATATTATAGAGCCACAAACCACACTAGTAAAATAAAAACATGATAACAATGACAGTCTTAATTTGATAGTGCAAACCCAACACCTTACAAACTGTGCTAACCAGACTGTGCATACCAGAAACACAATTTATCAGAGATTTAAGTGAATAAGCTACCGTGTCCAAGGTACTAAACATAAAATATTCTATGGGGTGTCATACGCAAGTCATTAGAATACTTTCCTACTACAATTATAAGACATAAGCATTCAATATTTGAGTAAACAAAGAGAAAATAAAGCTATCTATTGTGTTTCACTAAAAAGTCCATTGGAAGACTTGACTTATATTTGTTAAAAGACATAGGCATTCATATTATAGAGCCACAAACCACACTAGTAAAATAAAAACATGATAACATGGGATTTGATCCAATGACAGTCTTAATTTGATAGTGCAAACACTACACCTTACAAACTGTGCTAACCAGACTATGCATACCAGACACCCAATTTATCAGAGATTTAAGTGAATAAGCTACAGTGTCCAAGGTACTAAACATAATAAACTCTATGGGATGTCATAAGCAAGTCATTAGAATACTTTCCTACTAAATTTATAAGACATAAGCATTCAATATTTGAGTAAACAAAGAGAAAATAAAGATATCTATTGGGTTTCACTAAAAAGTCCATTGGAAGACTTGACTATTGTTGTTAAAAGACATAGGCATTCATATTATAGAGCCACAAACCACACTAGTAAAATAAAAACATATTAACATGGGATTCGAACCAATGAAAGTCTTAATTATATAGCGCAAACCCAACACCTTACTAACTGTGCTAACCAGACTGTGCATACCAGAAAAACAATTTATCAGAGATTTAAGTGAATAAGCTACCGTGTCCAAGGTACTAAACATAAAATATTCTATGGGGTGTCATACGCAAGTCATTAGAATACTTTCCTACTACAATTATAAGACATAAGCATTCAATATTTGAGTAAACAAAGAGAAAATAAAGCTATCTATTGGGTTTCACTTAAAAGTCCATTGGAAGACTTGACTATTGTTGTTAAAAGACATAGGCATTCATATTATAGAGCCACAAACCACACTAGTAAAATAAAAACATGATAACATGGGATTCGAACCAATGACAGTCAAAATTTGATAGTGCAAACCCAACACCTTTACAAACTGTGCTAACCAGATTGTGCATAATAGACACACAATTTATCAGAGATTTAAGTGAATAAGCTACAGTGTCCAAGGTACTAAACATAATATATTCTATGGGGTGTCAAAAGCAAGTCATTAGAATACTTTCCTACTCAATTTATAAGACATAATCATTCAATATTTGAGTAAACAAAGAGAAAATAAAGCTATCTATTGGGTTTCACTAAAAAGTCCATTGGAAGACTTGACTATTGTTGTTAAAAGACACAGGCATTCATATTATAGAGCCACAAACCACACTAGTAAAATAAAAACATGATAACATGGGATTTGTACCTATGACAAACTTAATTTGATAGTGCAAACCAAACAACTTACTGACCGTGCTAACCAGACTGTGCATACCAGGCACCCAATTTATCAGAGATTTAAGTGAATAAGCTACAGTGTCCAAGGTACTAAACATAATATATTCTATGGGGTATCATAAGCAAGTCATTAGAATAATTTCCTACTAATTTAATAAGATATAAGCATTCAATATTTGAGTAAACAAAGAGAAAATAAAGCTTTCTATTGGGTTTCACTAAAAAGTCCATTGGAAGACTTGACTATTGTTGTTAAAAGACATAGGCATTCATATTATAGAGCCACAAACCACACTAGTAAAATAAAAACATGATAACATGGGATTCAAACCAATGACAGTATTAATTTGATAGTGCAAACCCAACACCTTACAAACTGTGCTTACCAGACTGTGCATACCAGACACACAATTTATCAGAGATTTAAGTGAATAAGCTACAGTGTCCAAGGTACTAAACATAATAAACTCTATGGGATGTCATAAGCAAGTCATTAGAATACTTTCCTACTAAATTTGTAAGACATAAGCATTCAATATTTGAGTAAACAAAGAGAAAATAAAGTTATCTATTGGGTTTCACTAAAAAGTCCATTGGAAGACTTGACTATTGTTGTTAAAAGACATAGGCATTCATATTATAGAGCCACAAACCACACTAGTAAAATAAAAACATGATAATATGTGATTTGAACCAATTACAGTCTTAATTTGATAGTGCAAACACAACACCTTACAAACTGTGCTAACCAGACTGTGCATACCAGACACACAATTTATCAGAGATTTAAGTGAATAAGCTACAGTGTCCAAGGTACTAAACATAATATATTCTATGGGGTGTCATAAGCAAGTCATTAGAATACTTTCCTACTAAATTTATAAGACATAAGCATTCAATATTTGAGTAAACAAAGAGAAAATAAAGCTATCTATTGGGTTTCACTAAAAAGTCCATTGGAAGACTTGACTTATATTTGTTAAAAGACATAGGCATTCATATTATAGAGCCACAAACCACACTAGTAAAATAAAAACATGATAACATGGGATTTGATCCAATGACAGTCTTAATTTGACAGTGCAAACCCAACACCTTACAAACTGTGCTAACCAGACTATGCATACCAGACACCCAATTTATCAGAGATTTAAGTGAATAAGCTACAGTGTCCAAGGTACTAAACATAATAAACTCTATGGGATGTCATAAGCAAGTCATTAGAATACTTTCCTACTAAATGTATAAGACATAAGCATTCAATATTTGAGTAAACAAAGAGAAAATAAAGATATCTATTGGGTTTCACTAAAAAGTCCATTGGAAGACTTGACTATTGTTGTTAAAAGACATAGGCATTCATATTATAGAGCCACAAACCACACTAGTAAAATAAAAACATATTAACATGAGATTCGAACCAATGAAAGTCTTAATTATATAGTGCAAACCCAACACCTTACTAACTGTGCTAACCAGACTGTGCATACCAGAAACACAATTTATCAGAGATTTAAGTGAATAAGCTACCGTGTCCAAGGTACTAAACATAATATATTCTATGGGGTGTCATACGCAAGTCATTAGAATACTTTCCTACTACAATTATAAGACATAAGCATTCAATATTTGAGTAAACAAAGAGAAAATAAAGCTATCTATTGTATTTCACTAAAAAGTCCATTGGAAGACTTGACTATTGTTGTTAAAAGACATAGGCATTCATATTATAGAGCCACAAACCACACTAGTAAAATAAAAACATGATAACATGGGATTCGAACCAATGACAGTCAAAATTTGATAGTGCAAACCCAACACCTTACAAACTGTGCTAACCAGACTGTGCATACCAGACACACAATTTATCAGAGATTTAAGTGAATAAGCTACAGTGTCCAAGGTACTAAACATAATATATTCTATGGGGTGTCAAAAGCAAGTCATTAGAATACTTTCCTACTCAATTTATAAGACATAATCATTCAATATTTGAGTAAACAAAGAGAAAATAAAGCTATCTATTGGGTTTCACTAAAAAGTCCATTGGAAGACTTGACTATTGTTGTTAAAAGACACAGGCATTCATATTATAGAGCCACAAACCACACTAGTAAAATAAAAACATGATAACATGGGATTTGTACCTATGACAAACTTAATTTGATAGTGCAAACCCAACAACTTACTGACCGTGCTAACCAGACTGTGCATACCAGGCACCCAATTTATCAGAGATTTAAGTGAATAAGCTTCAGTGTCCAAGGTACTAAACATAATATATTCTATGGGGTGTCATAAGCAAGTCATTAGAATACTTTCCTACTAAATTTATAAGACATAAGCATTCAATATTTGAGTAAACACAGAGAAAATAAAGCTATCTATTGGGTTTCACTAAAAAGTCCATTGGAAGACTTGACTATTGTTGTTAAAAGACATAGGCATTCATATTACAGAGCCACAAACCACACTAGTAAAATAAAAACATAATAACATGGGATTTGAACTAATGACAGTCTTAATTTGATAGTGCAAACACAACACTTTACAAACTGTGCTAACCAGACTGTGCATACCAGACACACAATTTATCAGAGATTTAAGTGAATAAGCTACAGTGTCCAAGGTACTAAACATAATATATTCTATGGGGTGTCATACGCAAGTCATTAGAATACTTTCCTACTACAATTATAAGACATAAGCATTCAATATTTGAGTAAACAAAGAGAAAATAAAGCTATCTATTGGATTTCACTAAAAAGTCCATTGGAAGACTTGACTATTGTTGTTAAAAGACATAGGCATTCATATTATAGAGCCACAAACCACACTAGTAAAATAAAAACATGATAACATGGGATTCGAACCAATGACAGTCAAAATTTGATAGTGCAAACCCAACACCTTACAAACTGTGCTAACCAGACTGTGCATACCAGACACACAATTTATCAGAGATTTAAGTGAATAAGCTACAGTGTCCAAGGTACTAAACATAATATATTCTATGGGGTGTCAAAAGCAAGTCATTAGAATACTTTCCTACTCAATTTATAAGACATAATCATTCAATATTTGAGTAAACAAAGAGAAAATAAAGCTATCTATTGGGTTTCACTAAAAAGTCCATTGGAAGACTTGACTATTGTTGTTAAAAGACACAGGCATTCATATTATAGAGCCACAAACCACACTAGTAAAATAAAAACATGATAACATGGGATTTGTACCTATGACAAAATTAATTTGATAGTGCAAACCCAACAACTTACTGACCGTGCTAACCAGACTGTGCATACCAGGCAGCCAATTTATCAGAGATTTAAGTGAATAAGCTTCAGTGTCCAAGGTACTAAACATAATATATTCTATGGGGTGTCATAAGCAAGTCATTAGAATACTTTCCTACTAAATTTATAAGACATAAGCATTCAATATTTGAGAAAACACAGAGAAAATAAAGCTATCTATTGGGTTTCACTAAAAAGTCCATTGGAAGACTTGACTATTGTTGTTAAAAGACATAGGCATTCATATTACAGAGCCACAAACCACACTAGTAAAATAAAAACATGATAACATGGGATTTGTACCTATGACAAACTTAATTTGATAGTGCAAACCCAACAACTTACTGACCGTGCTAACCAGACTGTGCATACCAGGCACCCAATTTATCAGAGATTTAAGTGAATAAGCTTCAGTGTCCAAGGTACTAAACATAATATATTCTATGGGGTGTCATAAGCAAGTCATTAGAATACTTTCCTACTAAATTTACAAGACATAAGCATTCAATATTTGAGTAAACACAGAGAAAATAAAGCTATCTATTGGGTTTCACTAAAAAGTCCATTGGAAGACTTGACTATTGTTGTTAAAAGACATAGGCATTCATATTACAGAGCCACAAACCACACTAGTAAAATAAAAACATGATAATATGGGATTTGAACCAATTACAGTCTTAATTTGATAGTGCAAACACAACACCTTACAAACTGTGCTAACCAGACTGTGCATACCAGACACACAATTTATCAGAGATTTAAGTGAATAAGCTACAGTGTCCAAGGTACTAAACATAATATATTCTATGGGGTGTCATAAGCAAGTCATTAGAATACTTTCCTACTAAATTTATAAGACATAAGCATTCAATATTTGAGTAAACAAAGAGAAAATAAAGCTATCTATTGGGTTTCACTAAAAAGTCCATTGGAAGACTTGACTTATATTTGTTAAAAGACATAGGCATTCATATTATAGAGCCACAAACCACACTAGTAAAATAAAAACATGATAACATGGGATTTGATCCAATGACAGTCTTAATTTGATAGTGCAAACCCAACACCTTACAAACTGTGCTAACCAGACTATGCATACCAGACACCCAATTTATCAGAGATTTAAGTGAATAAGCTACAGTGTCCAAGGTACTAAACATAATAAACTCTATGGGATGTCATAAGCAAGTCATTAGAATACTTTCCTACTAAATTTATAAGACATAAGCATTCAATATTTGAGTAAACAAAGAGAAAATAAAGCTATCTATTGGGTTTCACTAAAAAGTCCATTGGAAGACTTGACTATTGTTGTTAAAAGACATAGACATTCATATTATAGAGCCACAAACCACACTAGTAAATAAAAACATATTAACATGGGATTCGAACCAATGAAAGTCTTAATTATTTAGTGCAAACCCAACACCTTACTAACTGTGCTAACCAGACTGTGCATACCAGAAACACAATTTATCAGAGATTTAAGTGAATAAGCTACCGTGTCCAAGGTACTAAACATAATATATTCTATGGGGTGTCATACGCAAGTCATTAGAATACTTTCCTACTACAATTATAAGACATAAGCATTCAATATTTGAGTAAACAAAGAGAAAATAAAGCTATCTATTGGGTTTCACTAAAAAGTCCATTGGAAGACTTGACTATTGTTGTTAAAAGACATAGGCATTCATATTATAGAGCCACAAACCACACTAGTAAAATAAAAACATGATAACATGGGATTCGAACCAATGACAGTCAAAATTTGATAGTGCAAACACAACACCTTACAAACTGTGCTAACCAGACTGTGCATACCAGACACACAATTTATCAGAGATTTAAGTGAATAAGCTACAGTGTCCAAGGTACTAAACATAATATATTCTATGGGGTGTCATACGCAAGTCATTAGAATACTTTCCTACTTAATTTATAAGACATAAGCATTCAATATTTGAGTAAACAAAGAGAAAATAAAGCTATCTATTGGGTTTCACTAAAAAGTCCATTGGAAGACTTGACTATTGTTGTTAAAAGACACAGGCATTCATATTATAGAGCCACAAACCACACTAGTAAAATAAAAACATGATAACATGGGATTTGAACTAATGACAGTCTTAATTTGATAGTGCAAACCCAACACCTTACTAACTGTGCTCACCAGACTGTGCATACCAGGTGCACAATTTATCAGAGATTTAAGTGAATAAGCTACAGTGTCCAAGGTACTAAACATAATATATTCTATGGGGTGTCATAAGCAAGTCTTTAGAATACTTTCCTACTTAATTTATAAGACATAAGCATTCAATATTTGAGTAAACAAAGAGAAAATAAAGCTATCTATTGGGTTTCACTAAAAAGTCCATTGGAAGACTTGACTATTGTTGTTAAAAGACATAGGCATTCATATTATAGAGCCACAAACCACACTAGTAAAATAAAAACATGATAATATATGATTTGAACCAATGACAGTCTTAATTTGATAGTGCAAACCCAACACCTTACTAACTGTGCTAACCAGACTGTGCATACCAGGTGCACAATTTATCAGAGATTTAAGTGAATAAGCTACAGTGTCCAAGGTGCTAAACATAATATATTCTATGGGGTGTCATAAGCAAGTCATTAGAATACTTTCCTACTAAATTAATAAGACATAAGCATTCAATATTTGAGTAAACAAAGAGAAAATAAAGCTTTCTATTGGGTTTCACTAAAAAGTCCATTGGAAGACTTGACTATTGTTGTTAAAAGACATAGGCATTCATATTATAGAGCCACAAACCACACTAGTAAAATAAAAACATGATAACAATGACAGTCTTAATTTGATAGTGCAAACCCAACACCTTACAAACTGTGCTAACCAGACTGTGCATACCAGAAACACAATTTATCAGAGATTTAAGTGAATAAGCTACCGTGTCCAAGGTACTAAACATAAAATATTCTATGGGGTGTCATACGCAAGTCATTAGAATACTTTCCTACTACAATTATAAGACATAAGCATTCAATATTTGAGTAAACAAAGAGAAAATAAAGCTATCTATTGGGTTTCACTAAAAAGTCCATTGGAAGACTTGACTATTGTTGTTAAAAGACATAGGCATTCATATTATAGAGCCACAAACCACACTAGTAAAATAAAAACATGATAACATGGGATTCGAACCAATGACAGTCAAAATTTGATAGTGCAAACCCAACACCTTTACAAACTGTGCTAACCAGACTGTGCATAATAGACACACAATTTATCAGAGATTTAAGTGAATAAGCTACAGTGTCCAAGGTACTAAACATAATATATTCTATGGGGTGTCATAAGCAAGTCATTAGAATACTTTCCTACTAAATTTATAAGACATAAGCATTCAATATTTGAGTAAACAAAGAGAAAATAAAGCTATCTATTGGGTTTCACTAAAAAGTCCATTGGAAGACTTGACTATTGTTGTTAAAAGACACAGGCATTCATATTATAGAGCCACAAACCACACTAGTAAAATAAAAACATGATAACATGGGATTTGTACCTATGACAAACTTAATTTGATAGTGCAAACCAAACAACTTACTGACCGTGCTAACCAGACTGTGCATACCAGGCACCCAATTTATCAGAGATTTAAGTGAATAAGCTACAGTGTCCAAGGTACTAAACATAATATATTCTATGGGGTGTCATAAGCAAGTCATTAGAATACTTTCCTACTAAATTTATAAGACATAAGCATTCAATATTTGAGTAAACAAAGAGAAAATAAAGCTATCTATTGTGTTTCACTAAAAAGTCCATTGGAAGACTTGACTTATATTTGTTAAAAGACATAGGCATTCATATTATAGAGCCACAAACCACACTAGTAAAATAAAAACATGATAACATGGGATTTGATCCAATGACAGTCTTAATTTGATAGTGCAAACACTACACCTTACAAACTGTGCTAACCAGACTATGCATACCAGACACCCAATTTATCAGAGATTTAAGTGAATAAGCTACAGTGTCCAAGGTACTAAACATAATAAACTCTATGGGATGTCATAAGCAAGTCATTAGAATACTTTCCTACTAAATTTATAAGACATAAGCATTCAATATTTGAGTAAACAAAGAGAAAATAAAGATATCTATTGGGTTTCACTAAAAAGTCCATTGGAAGACTTGACTATTGTTGTTAAAAGACATAGGCATTCATATTATAGAGCCACAAACCACACTAGTAAAATAAAAACATATTAACATGGGATTCGAACCAATGAAAGTCTTAATTATATAGCGCAAACCCAACACCTTACTAACTGTGCTAACCAGACTGTGCATACCAGAAAAACAATTTATCAGAGATTTAAGTGAATAAGCTACCGTGTCCAAGGTACTAAACATAAAATATTCTATGGGGTGTCATACGCAAGTCATTAGAATACTTTCCTACTACAATTATAAGACATAAGCATTCAATATTTGAGTAAACAAAGAGAAAATAAAGCTATCTATTGGGTTTCACTTAAAAGTCCATTGGAAGACTTGACTATTGTTGTTAAAAGACATAGGCATTCATATTATAGAGCCACAAACCACACTAGTAAAACAAAAACATGATAACATGGGATTCGAACCAATGACAGTCAAAATTTGATAGTGCAAACCCAACACCTTTACAAACTGTGCTAACCAGATTGTGCATAATAGACACACAATTTATCAGAGATTTAAGTGAATAAGCTACAGTGTCCAAGGTACTAAACATAATATATTCTATGGGGTGTCAAAAGCAAGTCATTAGAATACTTTCCTACTCAATTTATAAGACATAATCATTCAATATTTGAGTAAACAAAGAGAAAATAAAGCTATCTATTGGGTTTCACTAAAAAGTCCATTGGAAGACTTGACTATTGTTGTTAAAAGACACAGGCATTCATATTATAGAGCCACAAACCACACTAGTAAAATAAAAACATGATAACATGGGATTTGTACCTATGACAAACTTAATTTGATAGTGCAAACCAAACAACTTACTGACCGTGCTAACCAGACTGTGCATACCAGGCACCCAATTTATCAGAGATTTAAGTGAATAAGCTACAGTGTCCAAGGTACTAAACATAATATATTCTATGGGGTGTCATAAGCAAGTCATTAGAATACTTTCCTACTAAATTTATAAGACATAAGCATTCAATATTTGAGTAAACAAAGAGAAAATAAAGCTATCTATTGGGTTTCACTAAAAAGTCCATTGGAAGACTTGACTATTGTTGTTAAAAGAAATAGGCATTCATATTATAGAGCCACAAACCACACTAGTAAAAGAAAAACATGATAACATGGGATTCGAACCAATGACAGTCAAAATTTGATAGTGCAAACCCAACAACTTACAAACTGCTAACCAGGCTGTGCATACCAGACACACAATTTATCAGAGATTTAAGTGAATAAGCTACAGTGTCCAAGGTACTAAACATAATAAACTCTATGGGATGTCATAAGCAAGTCATTAGAATACTTTCCTACTAAATTTAAAAGACATAAGCATTCAATATTTGAGTAAACAAAGAGAAAATAAAGCTATCTATTGGGTTTCACTAAAAGGTCCACTGGAAGACTTGACTATTGTTGTTAAAAGACATAGGCATTCATATTATAGAGCCACAAACCACACTAGTAAAATAAAAACATGATAATATGGGATTTGAACCAATTACAGTCTTAATTTGATAGTGCAAACACAACACCTTACAAACTGTGCTAACCAGACTGTGCATACCAGACACACAATTTATCAGAGATTTAAGTGAATAAGCTACAGTGTCCAAGGTACTAAACATAATATATTCTATGGGGTGTCATAAGCAAGTCATTAGAATACTTTCCTACTAAATTTATAAGACATAAGCATTCAATATTTGAGTAAACAAAGAGAAAATAAAGCTATCTATTGGGTTTCACTAAAAAGTCCATTGGAAGACTTGACTATTGTTGTTAAAAGACATAGACATTCATATTATAGAGCCACAAACCACACTAGTAAAATAAAAACATGATAACATGGGATTCGAACCAATGACAGTCAAAATTTGATAGTGCAAACCCAACAACTTACAAACTGTGCTAACCAGACTGTGCATACCAGACACACAATTTATCAGAGATTTAAGTGAATAAGCTACAGTGTCCAAGGTACTAAACATAATAAACTCTATGGGATGTCATAAGCAAGTCATTAGAATACTTCCCTACTAAATTTAAAAGACATATGCATTCAATATTTGAGTTAACAAAGAGAAAATAAAGCTATCTATTGGGTTTCACTAAAAAGTCCACTGGAAGACTTGACTATTGTTGTTAAAAGACATAGGCATTCATATTATAGAGCCACAAACCACACTAGTAAAATAAAAACATGATAATATGGGATTTGAACCAATTACAGTCTTAATTTGATAGTGCAAACACAACACCTTACAAACTGTGCTAACCAGACTGTGCATACCAGACACACAATTTATCAGAGATTTAAGTGAATAAGCTACAGTGTCCAAGGTACTAAACATAATATATTCTATGGGGTGTCATAAGCAAGTCATTAGAATACTTTCCTACTAAATTTATAAGACATAAGCATTCAATATTTGAGTAAACAAAGAGAAAATAAAGCTATCTATTGGGTTTCACTAAAAAGTCCATTGGAAGACTTGACTATTGTTGTTAAAAGACATAGACATTCATATTATAGAGCCACAAACCACACTAGTAAAATAAAAACATATTAACATGGGATTCGAACCAATGAAAGTCTTAATTATTTAGTGCAAACCCAACACCTTACTAACTGTGCTAACCAGACTTTGCATACCAGAAACACAATTTATCAGAGATTTAAGTGAATAAGCTACCGTGTCCAAGGTACTAAACATAATATATTCTATGGGGTGTCATACGCAAGTCATTAGAATACTTTCCTACTACAATTATAAGACATAAGCATTCAATATTTGAGTAAACAAAGAGAAAATAAAGCTATCTATTGGGTTTCACTAAAAAGTCCATTGGAAGACTTGACTATTGTTGTTAAAAGACATAGGCATTCATATTATAGAGCCACAAACCACACTAGTAAAATAAAAACATGATAACATGGGATTCGAACCAATGACAGTCAAAATTTGATAGTGCAAACCCAACACCTTACAAACTGTGCTAACCAGACTGTGCATACCAGACACACAATTTATCAGAGATTTAAGTGAATAAGCTACAGTGTCCAAGGTACTAAACATAATATATTATATGGGGTGTCAAAAGCAAGTCATTAGAATACTTTCCTACTTAATTTATAAGACATAAGCATTCAATATTTGAGTAAACAAAGAGAAAATAAAGCTATCTATTGGGTTTCACTAAAAAGTCCATTGGAAGACTTGACTATTGTTGTTAAAAGACACAGGCATTCATATTATAGAGCCACAAACCACACTAGTAAAATAAAAACATGATAACATGGGATTTGAACTAATGACAGTCTTAATTTGATAGTGCAAACCCAACACCTTACTAACTGTGCTCACCAGACTGTGCATACCAGGTGCACAATTTATCAGAGATTTAAGTGAATAAGCTACCGTGTCCAAGGTACTAAACATAATATATTCTATGGGGTGTCATACGCAAGTCATTAGAATACTTTCCTACTACAATTATAAGACATAAGCATTCAATATTTGAGTAAACAAAGAGAAAATAAAGCTATCTATTGGGTTTCACTAAAAAGTCCATTGGAAGACTTGACTATTGTTGTTAAAAGACATAGGCATTCATATTATAGAGCCACAAACCACACTAGTAAAATAAAAACATGATAACATGGGATTCGAACCAATGACAGTCAAAATTTGATAGTGCAAACCCAACACCTAACAAACTGTGCTAACCAGACTGTGCATACCAGACACACAATTTATCAGACATTTAAGATAATAAGCTACAGTGTCCAAGGTACTAAACATAATATATTCTATGGGGTGTCATAAGCAAGTCATTAGAATACTTTCCTACTCAGTTTATAAGACATAAGCATTCAATATTTGAGTAAACAAAGAGAAAATAAAGCTATCTATTGGGTTTCACTTAAAAGTCCATTGGAAGACTTGACTATTGTTGTTAAAAGACATAGGCATTCATATTATAGAGCCACAAACCACACTAGTAAAATAAAAACATGATAACATGGGATTTGAACCTATGACAGTCTTAATTTGATAGTGCAAACCCAACACCTTACTAACTGTGCTAACCAGACTGTGCATACCAGGTGCACAATTTATCAGAGATTTAAGTGAATAAGCTACAGTGTCCAAGGTACTAAACATAATAAACTCTATGGGATGTCATAAGCAAGTCATTAGAATACTTTCCTACTAAATTTGTAAGACATAAGCATTCAATATTTGAGTAAACAAAGAGAAAATAAAGTTATCTATTGGGTTTCACTAAAAAGTCCATTGGAAGACTTGACTATTGTTGTTAAAAGACATAGGCATTCATATTATAGAGCCACAAACCACACTAGTAAAATAAAAACATGATAATATGGGATTTGAACCAATTACAGTCTTCATTTGATAGTGCAAACACAACACCTTACAAACTGTGCTAACCAGACTGTGCATACCAGACACACAATTTATCAGAGATTTAAGTGAATAAGCTACAGTGTCCAAGGTACTAAACATAATATATTCTATGGGGTGTCATAAGCAAGTCATTAGAATACTTTCCTACTAAATTTATAAGACATAAGCATTCAATATTTGAGTAAACAAAGAGAAAATAAAGATATCTATTGGGTTTCACTAAAAAGTCCATTGGAAGACTTGACTTATATTTGTTAAAAGACATAGGCATTCATATTATAGAGCCACAAACCACACTAGTAAAATAAAAACATGATAACATGGGATCTGATCCAATGACAGTCTTAATTTGATAGTGCAAACACTACACCTTACAAACTGTGCTAACCAGACTATGCATACCAAACACCCAATTTATCAGAGATTTAAGTGAATAAGCTACAGTGTCCAAGGTACTAAACATAATAAACTCTATGGGATGTCATAAGCAAGTCATTAGAATACTTTCCTACTAAATTTATAAGACATAAGCATTCAATATTTGAGTAAACAAAGAGAAAATAAAGATATCTATTGGGTTTCACTAAAAAGTCCATTGGAAGACTTGACTATTGTTGTTAAAAGACATAGGCATTCATATTATAGAGCCACAAACCACACTAGTAAAATAAAAACATATTAACATGGGATTCGAACCAATGAAAGTCTTAATTATATAGCGCAAACCCAACACCTTACTAACTGTGCTAACCAGACTGTGCATACCAGAAACACAATTTATCAGAGATTTAAGTGAATAAGCTACCGTGTCCAAGGTACTAAACATAATAAACTCTATGGGATGTCATAAGCAAGTCATTAGAATACTTTCCTACTACAATTATAAGACATAAGCATTCAATATTTGAGTAAACAAAGAGAAAATAAAGCTATCTATTGGGTTTCACTAAAAAGTCCATTGGAAGACTTGACTATTGTTGTTAAAAGACATAGGCATTCATATTATAGAGCCACAAACCACACTAGTAAAATAAAAACATGATAACATGGGATTCGAACCAATGACAGTCAAAATTTGATAGTGCAAACCCAACACCTTTACAAACTGTGCTAACCAGACTGTGCATAATAGACACACAATTTATCAGAGATTTAAGTGAATAAGCTACAGTGTCCAAGGTACTAAACATAATATATTCTATGGGGTGTCAAAAGCAAGTCATTAGAATACTTTCCTACTCAATTTATAAGACATAATCATTCAATATTTGAGTAAACAAAGAGAAAATAAAGCTATCTATTGGGTTTCACTAAAAAGTCCATTGGAAGACTTGACTATTGTTGTTAAAAGACACAGGCATTCATATTATAGAGCCACAAACCACACTAGTAAAATAAAAACATGATAACATGGGATTTGTACCTATGACAAACTTAATTTGATAGTGCAAACCAAACAACTTACTGACCGTGCTAACCAGACTGTGCATACCAGGCACCCAATTTATCAGAGATTTAAGTGAATAAGCTACAGTGTCCAAGGTACTAAACATAATATATTCTATGGGGTGTCATAAGCAAGTCATTAGAATACTTTCCTACTAAATTTATAAGACATAAGCATTCAATATTTGAGTAAACAAAGAGAAAATAAAGCTATCTATTGGGTTTCACTAAAAAGTCCATTGGAAGACTTGACTTATATTTGTTAAAAGACATAGGCATTCATATTATAGAGCCACAAACCACACTAGTAAAATAAAAACATGATAACATGGGATTTGATCCAATGACAGTCTTAATTTGATAGTGCAAACCCAACACCTTACAAACTGTGCTAACCAGACTATGCATACCAGACACCCAATTTATCAGAGATTTAAGTGAATAAGCTACAGTGTCCAAGGTACTAAACATAATAAACTCTATGGGATGTCATAAGCAAGTCATTAGAATACTTTCCTACTAAATTTATAAGACATAAGCATTCAATATTTGAGTAAACAAAGAGAAAATAAAGCTATCTATTGGGTTTCACTAAAAAGTCCATTGGAAGACTTGACTATTGTTGTTAAAAGACATAGACATTCATATTATAGAGCCACAAACCACACTAGTAAAATAAAAACATGATAACATGGGATTCGAACCAATGACAGTCAAAATTTGATAGTGCAAACCCAACAACTTACAAACTGTGCTAACCAGACTGTGCATACCAGACACACAATTTATCAGAGATTTAAGTGAATAAGCTACAGTGTCCAAGGTACTAAACATAATAAACTCTATGGGATGTCATAAGCAAGTCATTAGAATACTTTCCTACTAAATTTAAAAGACATAAGCATTCAATATTTGAGTAAACAAAGAGAAAATAAAGATATCTATTGGGTTTCACTAAAAAGTCCACTGGAAGACTTGACTATTGTTGTTAAAAGACATAGGCATTCATATTATAGAGCCACAAACCACACTAGTAAAATAAAAACATGATAATATGGGATTTGAACCAATTACAGTCTTAATTTGATAGTGCAAACACAACACCTTACAAACTGTGCTAACCAGACTGTGCATACCAGACACACAATTTATCAGAGATTTAAGTGAATAAGCTACAGTGTCCAAGGTACTAAACATAATATATTCTATGGTGTGTCATAAGCAAGTCATTAGAATACTTTCCTACTAAATTTATAAGACATAAGCATTCAATATTTGAGTAAACAAAGAGAAAATAAAGCTATCTATTGGGTTTCACTAAAAAGTCCATTGGAAGACTTGACTTATATTTGTTAAAAGACATAGGCATTCATATTATAGAGCCACAAACCACACTAGTAAAATAAAAACATATTAACATGGGATTCGAACCAATGAAAGTCTTAATTATTTAGTGCAAACCCAACACCTTACTAACTGTGCTAACCAGACTGTGCATACCAGAAACACAATTTATCAGAGATTTAAGTGAATAAGCTACCGTGTCCAAGGTACTAAACATAATATATTCTATGGGGTGTCATACGCAAGTCATTAGAATACTTTCCTACTACAATTATAAGACATAAGCATTCAATATTTGAGTAAACAAAGAGAAAATAAAGCTATCTATTGGGTTTCACTAAAAAGTCCATTGGAAGACTTGACTATTGTTGTTAAAAGACATAGGCATTCATATTATAGAGCCACAAACCACACTAGTAAAATAAAAACATGAAAACATGGGATTTGAACTAATGACAGTCTTAATTTGATAGTGCAAACCCAACACCTTACTAACTGTGCTCACCAGACTGTGCATACCAGGTGCACAATTTATCAGAGATTTAAGTGAATAAGCTACAGTGTCCAAGGTACTAAACATAATATATTCTATGGGGTGTCATAAGCAAGTCTTTAGAATACTTTCCTACTTAATTTATAAGACATAAGCATTCAATATTTGAGTAAACAAAGAGAAAATAAAGCTATCTATTGGGTTTCACTAAAAAGTCCATTGGAAGACTTGACTATTGTTGTTAAAAGACATAGGCATTCATATTATAGAGCCACAAACCACACTAGTAAAATAAAAACATGATAATATGTGATTTGAACCAATTACAGTCTTAATTTGATAATGCAAACACAACACCTTACAAACTGTGCTAACCAGACTGTGCATACCAGACACACAATTTATCAGAGATTTAAGTGAATAAGCTACAGTGTCCAAGGTACTAAACATAATAAACTCTATGGGATGTCATAAGCAAGTCATTAGAATACTTTCCTACTAAATTTATAAGACATAAGCATTCAATATTTTAGTAAACAAATAGAAAATAAAACTATCTATTGGGTTTCACTAAAAAGTCAATTGGAAGACTTGACTATTGTTGTTAAAAGACATAGGCATTCATATTATAGAGCCACAAACCACACTAGTAAAATAAAAACATGATAACATGGGATTCGAACCAATGACAGTCAAAATTTGATAGTGCAAACACAACACCTTACAAACTGTGCTAACCAGACTGTGCATACCAGACACACAATTTATCAGACATTTAAGTGAATAAGCTACAGTGTCCAAGGTACTAAACATAATATATTCTATGGGGTGTCATAAGCAAGTCATTAGAATACTTTCCTACTCAATTTATAAGACATAAGCATTCAATATTTGAGTAAACAAAGAGAAAATAAAGCTATCTATTGGGTTTCACTAAAAAGTCCATTGGAAGACTTGACTATTGTTGTTAAAAGACATAGGCATTCATATTATAGAGCCACAAACCACACTAGTAAAATAAAAACATGATAACATGGGATTTGAACCTATGACAGTCTTAATTTGATAGTGCAAACCCAACACCTTACTAACTGTGCTAACCAGACTGTGCATACCAGGTGCACAATTTATCAGAGATTTAAGTGAATAAGCTACAGTGTCCAAGGTGCTAAACATAATATATTCTATGGGGTGTCATAAGCAAGTCATTAGAATACTTTCCTACTAAATTAATAAGACATAAGCATTCAATATTTGAGTAAACAAAGAGAAAATAAAGCTTTCTATTGGGTTTCACTAAAAAGTCCATTGGAAGACTTGACTATTGTTGTTAAAAGACATAGGCATTCATATTATAGAGCCACAAACCACACTAGTAAAATAAAAACATGATAACAATGACAGTCTTAATTTGATAGTGCAAACCCAACACCTTACAAACTGTGCTTACCAGACTGTGCATACCAAACACACAATTTATCAGAGATTTAAGTGAATAAGCAACAGTGTCCAAGGTACTAAACATAATAAACTCTATGGGATGTCATAAGCAAGACATTAGAATACTTTCCTACTAAATTTATAAGACATAAGCATTCAATATTTCAGTAAACAAAGAGAAAATAAAGCTATCTATTGGGTTTCACTAAAAAGTCCATTGGAAGACTTGACTATTGTTGTTAAAAGACATAGGCATTCATATTATAGAGCCACAAACCACACTAGTAAAATAAAAACATGATAATATGGGATTTGAACCAATTACAGTCTTAATTTGATAGTGCAAACACAACACCTTACAAACTGTGCTAACCAGACTGTGCATACCAGACATACAATTTATCAGAGATTTAAGTGAATAAGCTACAGTGTCCAAGGTACTAAACATAATATATTCTATGGGGTGTCATAAGCAAGTCATTAGAATACTTTCCTACTACAATTATAAGACATAAGCATTCAATATTTGAGTAAACAAAGAGAAAATAAAGCTTTCTATTGGGTTTCACTAAAAAGTCCATTGGAAGACTTGACTATTGTTGTTAAAAGACATAGGCATTCATATTATAGAGCCACAAACCACACTAGTAAAATAAAAACATGATAACAATGACAGTCTTAATTTGATAGTGCAAACCCAACACCTTACAAACTGTGCTTACCAGACTGTGCATACCAAACACACAATTTATCAGAGATTTAAGTGAATAAGCAACAGTGTCCAAGGTACTAAACATAATAAACTCTATGGGATGTCATAAGCAAGACATTAGAATACTTTCCTACTAAATTTATAAGACATAAGCATTCAATATTTCAGTAAACAAAGAGAAAATAAAGCTATCTATTGGGTTTCACTAAAAAGTCCATTGGAAGACTTGACTATTGTTGTTAAAAGACATAGGCATTCATATTATAGAGCCACAAACCACACTAGTAAAATAAAAACATGATAATATGGGATTTGAACCAATTACAGTCTTAATTTGATAGTGCAAACACAACACCTTACAAACTGTGCTCACCAGACTGTGCATACCAGGTGCACAATTTATCAGAGATTTAAGTGAATAAGCTACCGTGTCCAAGGTACTAAACATAATATATTCTATGGGGTGTCATACGCAAGTCATTAGAATACTTTCCTACTACAATTATAAGACATAAGCATTCAATATTTGAGTAAACAAAGAGAAAATAAAGCTATTGGGTTTCACTAAAAAGTCCATTGGAAGACTTGACTATTGTTGTTAAAAGACATAGGCATTCATATTATAGAGCCACAAACCACACTAGTAAAATAAAAACATGATAACATGGGATTTGAACCTATGACAGTCTTAATTTGATAGTGCAAACCCAACACCTTACTAACTATGCTAACCAGACTGTGCATACCAGGTGCACAATTTATCAGAGATTTAAGTGAATAAGCTACAGTGTCCAAGGTACTAAACATAATAAACTCTATGGGATGTCATAAGCAAGTCATTAGAATACTTTCCTACTAAATTTGTAAGACATAAGCATTCAATATTTGAGTAAACAAAGAGAAAATAAAGTTATCTATTGGGTTTCACTAAAAAGTCCATTGGAAGACTTGACTATTGTTGTTAAAAGACATAGGCATTCATATTATAGAGCCACAAACCACACTAGTAAAATAAAAACATGATAATATGGGATTTGAACCAATTACAGTCTTAATTTGATAGTGCAAACACAACACCTTACAAACTGTGCTAACCAGACTGTGCATACCAGACACACAATTTATCAGAGATTTAAGTGAATAAGCTACAGTGTCCAAGGTACTAAACATAATATATTCTATGGGGTGTCATAAGCAAGTCATTAGAATACTTTCCTACTAAATTTATAAGACATAAGCATTCAATATTTGAGTAAACAAAGAGAAAATAAAGATATCTATTGGGTTTCACTAAAAAGTCCATTGGAAGACTTGACTTATATTTGTTAAAAGACATAGGCATTCATATTATAGAGCCACAAACCACACTAGTAAAATAAAAACATGATAACATGGGATCTGATCCAATGACAGTCTTAATTTGATAGTGCAAACACTACACCTTACAAACTGTGCTAACCAGACTATGCATACCAAACACCCAATTTATCAGAGATTTAAGTGAATAAGCTACAGTGTCCAAGGTACTAAACATAATAAACTCTATGGGATGTCATAAGCAAGTCATTAGAATACTTTCCTACTAAATTTATAAGACATAAGCATTCAATATTTGAGTAAACAAAGAGAAAATAAAGATATCTATTGGGTTTCACTAAAAAGTCCATTGGAAGACTTGACTATTGTTGTTAAAAGACATAGGCATTCATATTATAGAGCCACAAACCACACTAGTAAAATAAAAACATATTAACATGGGATTCGAACCAATGAAAGTCTTAATTATATAGCGCAAACCCAACACCTTACTAACTGTGCTAACCAGACTGTGCATACCAGAAACACAATTTATCAGAGATTTAAGTGAATAAGCTACCGTGTCCAAGGTACTAAACATAATATATTCTATGGGGTGTCATACGCAAGTCATTAGAATACTTTCCTACTACAATTATAAGACATAAGCATTCAATATTTGAGTAAACAAAGAGAAAATAAAGCTATCTATTGGGTTTCACTAAAAAGTCCATTGGAAGACTTGACTATTGTTGTTAAAAGACATAGGCATTCATATTATAGAGCCACAAACCACACTAGTAAAATAAAAACATGATAACATGGGATTTGAACTAATGACAGTCTTAATTTGATAGTGCAAACCCAACACCTTACTAACTGTGCTCACCAGACTGTGCATACCAGGTGCACAATTTATCAGAGATTTAAGTGAATAAGCTACAGTGTCCAAGGTACTAAACATAATATATTCTATGGGGTGTCATAAGCAAGTCTTTAGAATACTTTCCTACTTAATTTATAAGACATAAGCATTCAATATTTGAGTAAACAAAGAGAAAATAAAGCTATCTATTGGGTTTCACTAAAAAGTCCATTGGAAGACTTGACTATTGTTGTTAAAAGACATAGGCATTCATATTATAGAGCCACAAACCACACTAGTAAAATAAAAACATGATAATATGTGATTTGAACCAATTACAGTCTTAATTTGATAATGCAAACACAACACCTTACAAACTGTGCTAACCAGACTGTGCATACCAGACACACAATTTATCAGAGATTTAAGTGAATAAGCTACAGTGTCCAAGGTACTAAACATAATAAACTCTATGGGATGTCATAAGCAAGTCATTAGAATACTTTCCTACTAAATTTATAAGACATAAGCATTCAATATTTTAGTAAACAAATAGAAAATAAAACTATCTATTGGGTTTCACTAAAAAGTCAATTGGAAGACTTGACTATTGTTGTTAAAAGACATAGGCATTCATATTATAGAGCCACAAACCACACTAGTAAAATAAAAACATGATAACATGGGATTCGAACCAATGACAGTCAAAATTTGATAGTGCAAACCCAACACCTTACAAACTGTGCTAACCAGACTGTGCATACCAGACACACAATTTATCAGACATTTAAGTGAATAAGCTACAGTGTCCAAGGTACTAAACATAATATATTCTATGGGGTGTCATAAGCAAGTCATTAGAATACTTTCCTACTCAATTTATAAGACATAAGCATTCAATATTTGAGTAAACAAAGAGAAAATAAAGCTATCTATTGGGTTTCACTAAAAAGTCCATTGGAAGACTTGACTATTGTTGTTAAAAGACATAGGCATTCATATTATAGAGCCACAAACCACACTAGTAAAATAAAAACATGATAACATGGGATTTGAACCTATGACAGTCTTAATTTGATAGTGCAAACCCAACACCTTACTAACTGTGCTAACCAGACTGTGCATACCAGGTGCACAATTTATCAGAGATTTAAGTGAATAAGCTACAGTGTCCAAGGTGCTAAACATAATATATTCTATGGGGTGTCATAAGCAAGTCATTAGAATACTTTCCTACTAAATTAATAAGACATAAGCATTCAATATTTGAGTAAACAAAGAGAAAATAAAGCTTTCTATTGGGTTTCACTAAAAAGTCCATTGGAAGACTTGACTATTGTTGTTAAAAGACATAGGCATTCATATTATAGAGCCACAAACCACACTAGTAAAATAAAAACATGATAACAATGACAGTCTTAATTTGATAGTGCAAACCCAACACCTTACAAACTGTGCTTACCAGACTGTGCATACCAAACACACAATTTATCAGAGATTTAAGTGAATAAGCAACAGTGTCCAAGGTACTAAACATAATAAACTCTATGGGATGTCATAAGCAAGACATTAGAATACTTTCCTACTCAATTTATAAGACATAAGCATTCAATATTTGAGTAAACAAAGAGAAAATAAAGCTATCTATTGGGTTTCACTAAAAAGTCCATTGGAAGACTTGACTATTGTTGTTAAAAGACATAGGCATTCATATTATAGAGCCACAAACCACACTAGTAAAATAAAAACATGATAATATGGGATTTGAACCAATTACAGTCTTAATTTGATAGTGCAAACACAACACCTTACAAACTGTGCTTACCAGACTGTGCATACCAGGTGCACAATTTATCAGAGATTTAAGTGAATAAGCTACCGTGTCCAAGGTACTAAACATAATATATTCTATGGGGTGTCATACGCAAGTCATTAGAATACTTTCCTACTACAATTATAAGACATAAGCATTCAATATTTGAGTAAACAAAGAGAAAATAAAGCTATCTATTGGGTTTCACTAAAAAGTCCATTGGAAGACTTGACTATTGTTGTTAAAAGACATAGGCATTCATATTATAGAGCCACAAACCACACTAGTAAAATAAAAACATGATAACATGGGATTCGAACCAATGACAGTCAAAATTTGATAGTGCAAACCCAACACCTAACAAACTGTGCTAACCAGACTGTGCATACCAGACACACAATTTATCAGACATTTAAGAGAATAAGCTACAGTGTCCAAGGTACTAAACATAATATATTCTATGGGGTGTCATAAGCAAGTCATTAGAATACTTTCCTACTCAATTTATAAGACATAAGCATTCAATATTTGAGTAAACAAAGAGAAAATAAAGCTATTGGGTTTCACTAAAAAGTCCATTGGAAGACTTGACTATTGTTGTTAAAAGACATAGGCATTCATATTATAGAGCCACAAACCACACTAGTAAAATAAAAACATGATAACATGGGATTTGAACCTATGACAGTCTTAATTTGATAGTGCAAACCCAACACCTTACTAACTATGCTAACCAGACTGTGCATACCAGGTGCACAATTTATCAGAGATTTAAGTGAATAAGCTACAGTGTCCAAGGTACTAAACATAATAAACTCTATGGGATGTCATAAGCAAGTCATTAGAATACTTTCCTACTAAATTTGTAAGACATAAGCATTCAATATTTGAGTAAACAAAGAGAAAATAAAGTTATCTATTGGGTTTCACTAAAAAGTCCATTGGAAGACTTGACTATTGTTGTTAAAAGACATAGGCATTCATATTATAGAGCCACAAACCACACTAGTAAAATAAAAACATGATAATATGGGATTTGAACCAATTACAGTCTTAATTTGATAGTGCAAACACAACACCTTACAAACTGTGCTAACCAGACTGTGCATACCAGACACACAATTTATCAGAGATTTAAGTGAATAAGCTACAGTGTCCAAGGTACTAAACATAATATATTCTATGGGGTGTCATAAGCAAGTCATTAGAATACTTTCCTACTAAATTTATAAGACATAAGCATTCAATATTTGAGTAAACAAAGAGAAAATAAAGATATCTATTGGGTTTCACTAAAAAGTCCATTGGAAGACTTGACTTATATTTGTTAAAAGACATAGGCATTCATATTATAGAGCCACAAACCACACTAGTAAAATAAAAACATGATAACATGGGATCTGATCCAATGACAGTCTTAATTTGATAGTGCAAACACTACACCTTACAAACTGTGCTAACCAGACTATGCATACCAAACACCCAATTTATCAGAGATTTAAGTGAATAAGCTACAGTGTCCAAGGTACTAAACATAATAAACTCTATGGGATGTCATAAGCAAGTCATTAGAATACTTTCCTACTAAATTTATAAGACATAAGCATTCAATATTTGAGTAAACAAAGAGAAAATAAAGATATCTATTGGGTTTCACTAAAAAGTCCATTGGAAGACTTGACTATTGTTGTTAAAAGACATAGGCATTCATATTATAGAGCCACAAACCACACTAGTAAAATAAAAACATATTAACATGGGATTCGAACCAATGAAAGTCTTAATTATATAGCGCAAACCCAAAACCTTACTAACTGTGCTAACCAGACTGTGCATACCAGAAACACAATTTATCAGAGATTTAAGTGAATAAGCTACCGTGTCCAAGGTACTAAACATAATAAACTCTATGGGATGTCATAAGCAAGTCATTAGAATACTTTCCTACTACAATTATAAGACATAAGCATTCAATATTTGAGTAAACAAAGAGAAAATAAAGCTATCTATTGGGTTTCACTAAAAAGTCCATTGGAAGACTTGACTATTGTTGTTAAAAGACATAGGCATTCATATTATAGAGCCACAAACCACACTAGTAAAATAAAAACATGATAACATGGGATTCGAACCAATGACAGTCAAAATTTGATAGTGCAAACCCAACACCTTTACAAACTGTGCTAACCAGACTGTGCATAATAGACACACAATTTATCAGAGATTTAAGTGAATAAGCTACAGTGTCCAAGGTACTAAACATAATATATTCTATGGGGTGTCAAAAGCAAGTCATTAGAATACTTTCCTACTCAATTTATAAGACATAATCATTCAATATTTGAGTAAACAAAGAGAAAATAAAGCTATCTATTGGGTTTCACTAAAAAGTCCATTGGAAGACTTGACTATTGTTGTTAAAAGACACAGGCATTCATATTATAGAGCCACAAACCACACTAGTAAAATAAAAACATTATAACATGGGATTTGTACCTATGACAAACTTAATTTGATAGTGCAAACCAAACAACTTACTGACCGTGCTAACCAGACTGTGCATACCAGGCACCCAATTTATCAGAGATTTAAGTGAATAAGCTACAGTGTCCAAGGTACTAAACATAATATATTCTATGGGGTGTCATAAGCAAGTCATTAGAATACTTTCCTACTAAATTTATAAGACATAAGCATTCAATATTTGAGTAAACAAAGAGAAAATAAAGCTATCTATTGGGTTTCACTAAAAAGTCCATTGGAAGACTTGACTATTGTTGTTAAAAGAAATAGGCATTCATATTATAGAGCCACAAACCACACTAGTAAAATAAAAACATGATAACATGGGATTCGAACCAATGACAGTCAAAATTTGATAGTGCAAACCCAACAACTTACAAACTGTGCTAACCAGGCTGTGCATACCAGACACACAATTTATCAGAGATTTAAGTGAATAAGCTACAGTGTCCAAGGTACTAAACATAATAAACTCTATGGGATGTCATAAGCAAGTCATTAGAATACTTTCCTACTAAATTTAAAAGACATAAGCATTCAATATTTGAGTAAACAAAGAGAAAATAAAGCTATCTATTGGGTTTCACTAAAAAGTCCACTGGAAGACTTGACTATTGTTGTTAAAAGACATAGGCATTCATATTATAGAGCCACAAACCACACTAGTAAAATAAAAACATGATAATATGGGATTTGAACCAATTACAGTCTTAATTTGATAGTGCAAACACAACACCTTACAAACTGTGCTAACCAGACTGTGCATACCAGACACACAATTTATCAGAGATTTAAGTGAATAAGCTACAGTGTCCAAGGTACTAAACATAATATATTCTATGGGGTGTCATAAGCAAGTCATTAGAATACTTTCCTACTAAATTTATAAGACATAAGCATTCAATATTTGAGTAAACAAAGAGAAAATAAAGCTATCTATTGGGTTTCACTAAAAAGTCCATTGGAAGACTTGACTATTGTTGTTAAAAGACATAGACATTCATATTATAGAGCCACAAACCACACTAGTAAAATAAAAACATGATAACATGGGATTCGAACCAATGACAGTCAAAATTTGATAGTGCAAACCCAACAACTTACAAACTGTGCTAACCAGACTGTGCATACCAGACACACAATTTATCAGAGATTTAAGTGAATAAGCTACAGTGTCCAAGGTACTAAACATAATAAACTCTATGGGATGTCATAAGCAAGTCATTAGAATACTTTCCTACTAAATTTAAAAGACATAAGCATTCAATATTTGAGTAAACAAAGAGAAAATAAAGCTATCTATTGGGTTTCACTAAAAAGTCCACTGGAAGACTTGACTATTGTTGTTAAAAGACATAGGCATTCATATTATAGAGCCACAAACCACACTAGTAAAATAAAAACATGATAATATGGGATTTGAACCAATTACAGTCTTAATTTGATAGTGCAAACACAACACCTTACAAACTGTGCTAACCAGACTGTGCATACCAGACACACAATTTATCAGAGATTTAAGTGAATAAGCTACAGTGTCCAAGGTACTAAACATAATATATTCTATGGGGTGTCATAAGCAAGTCATTAGAATACTTTCCTACTAAATTTATAAGACATAAGCATTCAATATTTGAGTAAACAAAGAGAAAATAAAGCTATCTATTGGGTTTCACTAAAAAGTCCATTGGAAGACTTGACTTATATTTGTTAAAAGACATAGGCATTCATATTATAGAGCCACAAACCACACTAGTAAAATAAAAACATGATAACATGGGATTTGATCCAATGACAGTCTTAATTTGATAGTGCAAACCCAACACCTTACAAACTGTGCTAACCAGACTATGCATACCAGACACCCAATTTATCAGAGATTTAAGTGAATAAGCTACAGTGTCCAAGGTACTAAACATAATAAACTCTATGGGATGTCATAAGCAAGTCATTAGAATACTTTCCTACTAAATTTATAAGACATAAGCATTCAATATTTGAGTAAACAAAGAGAAAATAAAGCTATCTATTGGGTTTCACTAAAAAGTCCATTGGAAGACTTGACTATTGTTGTTAAAAGACATAGACATTCATATTATAGAGCCACAAACCACACTAGTAAAATAAAAACATATTAACATGGGATTCGAACCAATGAAAGTCTTAATTATTTAGTGCAAACCCAACACCTTACTAACTGTGCTAACCAGACTGTGCATACCAGAAACACAATTTATCAGAGATTTAAGTGAATAAGCTACCGTGTCCAAGGTACTAAACATAATATATTCTATGGGGTGTCATACGCAAGTCATTAGAATACTTTCCTACTACAATTATAAGACATAAGCATTCAATATTTGAGTAAACAAAGAGAAAATAAAGCTATCTATTGGGTTTCACTAAAAAGTCCATTGGAAGACTTGACTATTGTTGTTAAAAGACATAGGCATTCATATTATAGAGCCACAAACCACACTAGTAAAATAAAAACATGATAACATGGGATTCGAACCAATGACAGTCAAAATTTGATAGTGCAAACCCAACACCTTACAAACTGTGCTAACCAGACTGTGCATACCAGACACACAATGTATCAGAGATTTAAGTGAATAAGCTACAGTGTCCAAGGTACTAAACATAATATATTATATGGGGTGTCAAAAGCAAGTCATTAGAATACTTTCCTACTTAATTTATAAGACATAAGCATTCAATATTTGAGTAAACAAAGAGAAAATAAAGCTATCTATTGGGTTTCACTAAAAAGTCCATTGGAAGACTTGACTATTGTTGTTAAAAGACACAGGCATTCATATTATAGAGCCACAAACCACACTAGTAAAATAAAAACATGATAACATGGGATTTGAACTAATGACAGTCTTAATTTGATAGTGCAAACCCAACACCTTACTAACTGTGCTCACCAGACTGTGCATACCAGGTGCACAATTTATCAGAGATTTAAGTGAATAAGCTACAGTGTCCAAGGTACTAAACATAATATATTCTATGGGGTGTCATAAGCAAGTCTTTAGAATACTTTCCTACTTAATTTATAAGACATAAGCATTCAATATTTGAGTAAACAAAGAGAAAATAAAGCTATCTATTGGGTTTCACTAAAAAGTCCATTGGAAGACTTGACTATTGTTGTTAAAAGACATAGGCATTCATATTATAGAGCCACAAACCACACTAGTAAAATAAAAACATGATAATATGTGATTTGAACCAATTACAGTCTTAATTTGATAATGCAAACACAACACCTTACAAACTGTGCTAACCAGACTGTGCATACCAGACACACAATTTATCAGAGATTTAAGTGAATAAGCTACAGTGTCCAAGGTACTAAACATAATAAACTCTATGGGATGTCATAAGCAAGTCATTAGAATACTTTCCTACTAAATTTATAAGACATAAGCATTCAATATTTTAGTAAACAAATAGAAAATAAAACTATCTATTGGGTTTCACTAA
The DNA here is from genome assembly GCF_028390025.1 of Pseudophryne corroboree. Taxonomy (NCBI): domain Eukaryota; kingdom Metazoa; phylum Chordata; class Amphibia; order Anura; family Myobatrachidae; genus Pseudophryne; species Pseudophryne corroboree. The sequence goes on along the minus strand of NC_086451.1, from coordinate 151,874,431 downwards.
AAAGTCAATTGGAAGACTTGACTATTGTTGTTAAAAGACATAGGCATTCATATTATAGAGCCACAAACCACACTAGTAAAATAAAAACATGATAACATGGGATTCGAACCAATGACAGTCAAAATTTGATAGTGCAAACCCAACACCTTACAAACTGTGCTAACCAGACTGTGCATACCAGACACACAATTTATCAGACATTTAAGTGAATAAGCTACAGTGTCCAAGGTACTAAACATAATATATTCTATGGGGTGTCATAAGCAAGTCATTAGAATACTTTCCTACTCAATTTATAAGACATAAGCATTCAATATTTGAGTAAACAAAGAGAAAATAAAGCTATCTATTGGGTTTCACTAAAAAGTCCATTGGAAGACTTGACTATTGTTGTTAAAAGACATAGGCATTCATATTATAGAGCCACAAACCACACTAGTAAAATAAAAACATGATAACATGGGATTTGAACCTATGACAGTCTTCATTTGATAGTGCAAACCCAACACCTTACTAACTGTGCTAACCAGACTGTGCATACCAGGTGCACAATTTATCAGAGATTTAAGTGAATAAGCTACAGTGTCCAAGGTGCTAAACATAATATATTCTATGGGGTGTCATAAGCAAGTCATTAGAATACTTTCCTACTAAATTAATAAGACATAAGCATTCAATATTTGAGTAAACAAAGAGAAAATAAAGCTTTCTATTGGGTTTCACTAAAAAGTCCATTGGAAGACTTGACTATTGTTGTTAAAAGACATAGGCATTCATATTATAGAGCCACAAACCACACTAGTAAAATAAAAACATGATAACAATGACAGTCTTAATTTGATAGTGCAAACCCAACACCTTACAAACTGTGCTTACCAGACTGTGCATACCAAACACACAATTTATCAGAGATTTAAGTGAATAAGCAACAGTGTCCAAGGTACTAAACATAATAAACTCTATGGGATGTCATAAGCAAGACATTAGAATACTTTCCTACTAAATTTATAAGACATAAGCATTCAATATTTCAGTAAACAAAGAGAAAATAAAGCTATCTATTGGGTTTCACTAAAAAGTCCATTGGAAGACTTGACTATTGTTGTTAAAAGACATAGGCATTCATATTATAGAGCCACAAACCACACTAGTAAAATAAAAACATGATAATATGGGATTTGAACCAATTACAGTCTTAATTTGATAGTGCAAACACAACACCTTACAAACTGTGCTAACCAGACTGTGCATACCAGACATACAATTTATCAGAGATTTAAGTGAATAAGCTACAGTGTCCAAGGTACTAAACATAATATATTCTATGGGGTGTCATAAGCAAGTCATTAGAATACTTTCCTACTAAATTTATAAGACATAAGCATTCAATATTTGAGTAAACAAAGAGAAAATAAAGCTATCTATTGGGTTTCACTAAAAAGTCCATTGGAAGACTTGACTATTGTTGTTAAAAGACATAGGCATTCATATTATAAAGCCACAAACCACACTAGTAAAATAAAAACATGATAACATGGGATTTGAACCAATGACAGTCTTCATTTGATAGTGCAAACCCAACACCTTACTAACTGTGCTAACCAGACTGTGCATACCAGGTGTACAATTTATCAGAGATTTAAGTGAATAAGCTACAGTGTCCAAGGTGCTAAACATAATATATTCTATGGGGTATCATAAGCAAGTCATTAGAATAATTTCCTACTAATTTAATAAGATATAAGCATTCAATATTTGAGTAAACAAAGAGAAAATAAAGCTTTCTATTGGGTTTCACTAAAAAGTCCATTGGAAGACTTGACTATTGTTGTTAAAAGACATAGGCATTCATATTATAGAGCCACAAACCCCACTAGTAAAATAAAAACATGATAACATGGGATTCAAACCAATGACAGTATTAATTTGATAGTGCAAACCCAACACCTTACAAACTGTGCTTACCAGACTGTGCATACCAGACACACAATTTATCAGAGATTTAAGTGAATAAGCTACAGTGTCCAAGGTACTAAACATAATAAACTCTATGGGATGTCATAAGCAAGTCATTAGAATACTTTCCTACTAAATTTGTAAGACATAAGCATTCAATATTTGAGTAAACAAAGAGAAAATAAAGTTATCTATTGGGTTTCACTAAAAAGTCCATTGGAAGACTTGACTATTGTTGTTAAAAGACATAGGCATTCATATTATAGAGCCACAAACCACACTAGTAAAATAAAAACATGATAATATGTGATTTGAACCAATTACAGTCTTAATTTGATAGTGCAAACACAACACCTTACAAACTGTGCTAACCAGACTGTGCATACCAGACACACAATTTATCAGAGATTTAAGTGAATAAGCTACAGTGTCCAAGGTACTAAACATAATATATTCTATGGGGTGTCATAAGCAAGTCATTAGAATACTTTCCTACTAAATTTATAAGACATAAGCATTCAATATTTGAGTAAACAAAGAGAAAATAAAGCTATCTATTGGGTTTCACTAAAAAGTCCATTGGAAGACTTGACTTATATTTGTTAAAAGACATAGGCATTCATATTATAGAGCCACAAACCACACTAGTAAAATAAAAACATGATAACATGGGATTTGATCCAATGACAGTCTTAATTTGACAGTGCAAACCCAACACCTTACAAACTGTGCTAACCAGACTATGCATACCAGACACCCAATTTATCAGAGATTTAAGTGAATAAGCTACAGTGTCCAAGGTACTAAACATAATAAACTCTATGGGATGTCATAAGCAAGTCATTAGAATACTTTCCTACTAAATGTATAAGACATAAGCATTCAATATTTGAGTAAACAAAGAGAAAATAAAGATATCTATTGGGTTTCACTAAAAAGTCCATTGGAAGACTTGACTATTGTTGTTAAAAGACATAGGCATTCATATTATAGAGCCACAAACCACACTAGTAAAATAAAAACATATTAACATGGGATTCGAACCAATGAAAGTCTTAATTATATAGTGCAAACCCAACACCTTACTAACTGTGCTAACCAGACTGTGCATACCAGAAACACAATTTATCAGAGATTTAAGTGAATAAGCTACCGTGTCCAAGGTACTAAACATAATATATTCTATGGGGTGTCATACGCAAGTCATTAGAATACTTTCCTACTACAATTATAAGACATAAGCATTCAATATTTGAGTAAACAAAGAGAAAATAAAGCTATCTATTGGATTTCACTAAAAAGTCCATTGGAAGACTTGACTATTGTTGTTAAAAGACATAGGCATTCATATTATAGAGCCACAAACCACACTAGTAAAATAAAAACATGATAACATGGGATTCGAACCAATGACAGTCAAAATTTGATAGTGCAAACCCAACACCTTACAAACTGTGCTAACCAGACTGTGCATACCAGACACACAATTTATCAGAGATTTAAGTGAATAAGCTACAGTGTCCAAGGTACTAAACATAATATATTCTATGGGGTGTCAAAAGCAAGTCATTAGAATACTTTCCTACTCAATTTATAAGACATAATCATTCAATATTTGAGTAAACAAAGAGAAAATAAAGCTATCTATTGGGTTTCACTAAAAAGTCCATTGGAAGACTTGACTATTGTTGTTAAAAGACACAGGCATTCATATTATAGAGCCACAAACCACACTAGTAAAATAAAAACATGATAACATGGGATTTGTACCTATGACAAACTTAATTTGATAGTGCAAACCCAACAACTTACTGACCGTGCTAACCAGACTGTGCATACCAGGCACCCAATTTATCAGAGATTTAAGTGAATAAGCTTCAGTGTCCAAGGTACTAAACATAATATATTCTATGGGGTGTCATAAGCAAGTCATTAGAATACTTTCCTACTAAATTTATAAGACATAAGCATTCAATATTTGAGTAAACACAGAGAAAATAAAGCTATCTATTGGGTTTCACTAAAAAGTCCATTGGAAGACTTGACTATTGTTGTTAAAAGACATAGGCATTCATATTACAGAGCCACAAACCACACTAGTAAAATAAAAACATAATAACATGGGATTTGAACTAATGACAGTCTTAATTTGATAGTGCAAACACAACACCTGACAAACTGTGCTAACCAGACTGTGCATACCAGACACACAATTTATCAGAGATTTAAGTGAATAAGCTTCAGTGTCCAAGGTACTAAACATAATATATTCTATGGGGTGTCATAAGCAAGTCATTAGAATACTTTCCTACTAAATTTATAAGACATAAGCATTCAATATTTGAGTAAACACAGAGAAAATAAAGCTATCTATTGGGTTTCACTAAAAAGTCCATTGGAAGACTTGACTATTGTTGTTAAAAGACATAGGCATTCATATTACAGAGCCACAAACCACACTAGTAAAATAAAAACATGATAATATGGGATTTGAACCAATTACAGTCTTAATTTGATAGTGCAAACACAACACTTTACAAACTGTGCTAACCAGACTGTGCATACCAGACACACAATTTATCAGAGATTTAAGTGAATAAGCTACAGTGTCCAAGGTACTAAACATAATATATTCTATGGGGTGTCATACGCAAGTCATTAGAATACTTTCCTACTACAATTATAAGACATAAGCATTCAATATTTGAGTAAACAAAGAGAAAATAAAGCTATCTATTGGATTTCACTAAAAAGTCCATTGGAAGACTTGACTATTGTTGTTAAAAGACATAGGCATTCATATTATAGAGCCACAAACCACACTAGTAAAATAAAAACATGATAACATGGGATTCGACCCAATGACAGTCAAAATTTGATAGTGCAAACCCAACACCTTACAAACTGTGCTAACCAGACTGTGCATACCAGACACACAATTTATCAGAGATTTAAGTGAATAAGCTACAGTGTCCAAGGTACTAAACATAATATATTCTATGGGGTGTCAAAAGCAAGTCATTAGAATACTTTCCTACTCAATTTATAAGACATAATCATTCAATATTTGAGTAAACAAAGAGAAAATAAAGCTATCTATTGGGTTTCACTAAAAAGTCCATTGGAAGACTTGACTATTGTTGTTAAAAGACACAGGCATTCATATTATAGAGCCACAAACCACACTAGTAAAATAAAAACATGATAACATGGGATTTGTACCTATGACAAACTTAATTTGATAGTGCAAACCCAACAACTTACTGACCGTGCTAACCAGACTGTGCATACCAGGCAGCCAATTTATCAGAGATTTAAGTGAATAAGCTTCAGTGTCCAAGGTACTAAACATAATATATTCTATGGGGTGTCATAAGCAAGTCATTAGAATACTTTCCTACTAAATTTATAAGACATAAGCATTCAATATTTGAGTAAACACAGAGAAAATAAAGCTATATATTGGGTTTCACTAAAAAGTCCATTGGAAGACTTGACTATTGTTGTTAAAAGACATAGGCATTCATATTACAGAGCCACGAACCACACTAGTAAAATAAAAACATGATAACATGGGATTTGTACCTATGACAAACTTAATTTGATAGTGCAAACCCAACAACTTACTGACCGTGCTAACCAGACTGTGCATACCAGGCACCCAATTTATCAGAGATTTAAGTGAATAAGCTTCAGTGTCCAAGGTACTAAACATAATATATTCTATGGGGTGTCATAAGCAAGTCATTAGAATACTTTCCTACTAAATTTATAAGACATAAGCATTCAATATTTGAGTAAACACAGAGAAAATAAAGCTATCTATTGGGTTTCACTAAAAAGTCCATTGGAAGACTTGACTATTGTTGTTAAAAGACATAGGCATTCATATTACAGAGCCACAAACCACACTAGTAAAATAAAAACATGATAATATGGGATTTGAACCAATTACAGTCTTAATTTGATAGTGCAAACACAACACCTTACAAACTGTGCTAACCAGACTGTGCATACCAGACACACAATTTATCAGAGATTTAAGTGAATAAGCTACAGTGTCCAAGGTACTAAACATAATATATTCTATGGGGTGTCATAAGCAAGTCATTAGAATACTTTCCTACTAAATTTATAAGACATAAGCATTCAATATTTGAGTAAACACAGAGAAAATAAAGCTATCTATTGGGTTTCACTAAAAAGTCCATTGGAAGACTTGACTTATATTTGTTAAAAGACATAGGCATTCATATTATAGAGCCACAAACCACACTAGTAAAATAAAAACATGATAATATGGGATTTGAACCAATTACAGTCTTAATTTGATAGTGCAAACCCAACACCTTACAAACTGTGCTAACCAGACTATGCATACCAGACACCCAATTTATCAGAGATTTAAGTGAATAAGCTACAGTGTCCAAGGTACTAAACATAATAAACTCTATGGGATGTCATAAGCAAGTCATTAGAATACTTTCCTACTAAATTTATAAGACATAAGCATTCAATATTTGAGTAAACAAAGAGAAAATAAAGCTATCTATTGGGTTTCACTAAAAAGTCCATTGGAAGACTTGACTATTGTTGTTAAAAGACATAGACATTCATATTATAGAGCCACAAACCACACTAGTAAAATAAAAACATATTAACATGGGATTCGAACCAATGAAAGTCTTAATTATTTAGTGCAAACCCAACACCTTACTAACTGTGCTAACCAGACTGTGCATACCAGAAACACAATTTATCAGAGATTTAAGTGAATAAGCTACCGTGTCCAAGGTACTAAACATAATATATTCTATGGGGTGTCATACGCAAGTCATTAGAATACTTTCCTACTACAATTATAAGACATAAGCATTCAATATTTGAGTAAACAAAGAGAAAATAAAGCTATCTATTGGGTTTCACTAAAAAGTCCATTGGAAGACTTGACTATTGTTGTTAAAAGACATAGGCATTCATATTATAGAGCCACAAACCACACTAGTAAAATAAAAACATGATAACATGGGATTCGAACCAATGACAGTCAAAATTTGATAGTGCAAACACAACACCTTACAAACTGTGCTAACCAGACTGTGCATACCAGACACACAATTTATCAGAGATTTAAGTGAATAAGCTACAGTGTCCAAGGTACTAAACATAATATATTATATGGGGTGTCAAAAGCAAGTCATTAGAATACTTTCCTACTTAATTTATAAGACATAAGCATTCAATATTTGAGTAAACAAAGAGAAAATAAAGCTATCTATTGGGTTTCACTAAAAAGTCCATTGGAAGACTTGACTATTGTTGTTAAAAGACACAGGCATTCATATTATAGAGCCACAAACCACACTAGTAAAATAAAAACATGATAACATGGGATTTGAACTAATGACAGTCTTAATTTGATAGTGCAAACCCAACACCTTACTAACTGTGCTCACCAGACTGTGCATACCAGGTGCACAATTTATCAGAGATTTAAGTGAATAAGCTACAGTGTCCAAGGTACTAAACATAATATATTCTATGGGGTGTCATAAGCAAGTCTTTAGAATACTTTCCTACTTAATTTATAAGACATAAGCATTCAATATTTGAGTAAACAAAGAGAAAATAAAGCTATCTATTGGGTTTCACTAAAAAGTCCATTGGAAGACGTGACTATTGTTGTTAAAAGACATAGGCATTCATATTATAGAGCCACAAACCACACTAGTAAAATAAAAACATGATAATATGTGATTTGAACCAATGACAGTCTTAATTTGATAGTGCAAACCCAACACCTTACTAACTGTGCTAACCAGACTGTGCATATCAGGTGCACAATTTATCAGAGATTTAAGTGAATAAGCTACAGTGTCCAAGGTGCTAAACATAATATATTCTATGGGGTGTCATAAGCAAGTCATTAGAATACTTTCCTACTAAATTAATAAGACATAAGCATTCAATATTTGAGTAAACAAAGAGAAAATAAAGCTTTCTATTGGGTTTCACTAAAAAGTCCATTGGAAGACTTGACTATTGTTGTTAAAAGACATAGGCATTCATATTATAGAGCCACAAACCACACTAGTAAAATAAAAACATGATAACAATGACAGTCTTAATTTGATAGTGCAAACCCAACACCTTACAAACTGTGCTTACTAGACTGTGCATACCAAACACACAATTTATCAGAGATTTAAGTGAATAAGCAACAGTGTCCAAGGTACTAAACATAATAAACTCTATGGGATGTCATAAGCAAGTCATTAGAATACTTTCCTACTAAATTTATAAGACATAAGCATTCAATATTTCAGTAAACAAAGAGAAAATAAAGCTATCTATTGGGTTTCACTAAAAAGTCCATTGGAAGACTTGACTATTGTTGTTAAAAGACATAGGCATTCATATTATAGAGCCACAAACCACACTAGTAAAATAAAAACATGATAATATGGGATTTGAACCAATTACAGTCTTAATTTGATAGTGCAAACACAACACCTTACAAACTGTGCTAACCAGACTGTGCATACCAGACATACAATTTATCAGAGATTTAAGTGAATAAGCTACAGTGTCCAAGGTACTAAACATAATATATTCTATGGGGTGTCATAAGCAAGTCATTAGAATACTTTCCTACTAAATTTATAAGACATAAGCATTCAATATTTGAGTAAACAAAGAGAAAATAAAGCTATCTATTGGGTTTCACTAAAAAGTCCATTGGAAGACTTGACTATTGTTGTTAAAAGACATAGGCATTCATATTATAAAGCCACAAACCACACTAGTAAAATAAAAACATGATAACATGGGATTTGAACCAATGACAGTCTTCATTTGATAGTGCAAACCCAACACCTTACTAACTGTGCTAACCAGACTGTGCATACCAGGTGCACAATTTATCAGAGATTTAAGTGAATAAGCTACAGTGTCCAAGGTGCTAAACATAATATATTCTATGGGGTATCATAAGCAAGTCATTAGAATAATTTCCTACTAATTTAATAAGATATAAGCATTCAATATTTGAGTAAACAAAGAGAAAATAAAGCTTTCTATTGGGTTTCACTAAAAAGTCCATTGGAAGACTTGACTATTGTTGTTAAAAGACATAGGCATTCATATTATAGAGCCACAAACCACACTAGTAAAATAAAAACATGATAACATGGGATTCAAACCAATGACAGTATTAATTTGATAGTGCAAACCCAACACCTTACAAACTGTGCTTACCAGACTGTGCATACCAGACACACAATTTATCAGAGATTTAAGTGAATAAGCTACAGTGTCCAAGGTACTAAACATAATAAACTCTATGGGATGTCATAAGCAAGTCATTAGAATACTTTCCTACTAAATTTGTAAGACATAAGCATTCAATATTTGAGTAAACAAAGAGAAAATAAAGTTATCTATTGGGTTTCACTAAAAAGTCCATTGGAAGACTTGACTATTGTTGTTAAAAGACATAGGCATTCATATTATAGAGCCACAAACCACACTAGTAAAATAAAAACATGATAACATGGGATTCGAACCAATGACAGTCAAAATTTGATAGTGCAAACCCAACACCTTACAAACTGTGCTAACCAGACTGTGCATACCAGACACACAATTTATCAGAGATTTAAGTGAATAAGCTACAGTGTCCAAGGTACTAAACATAATATATTCTATGGGGTGTCAAAAGCAAGTCATTAGAATACTTTCCTACTCAATTTATAAGACATAATCATTCAATATTTGAGTAAACAAAGAGAAAATAAAGCTATCTATTGGGTTTCACTAAAAAGTCCATTGGAAGACTTGACTATTGTTGTTAAAAGACACAGGCATTCATATTATAGAGCCACAAACCACACTAGTAAAATAAAAACATGATAACATGGGATTTGTACCTATGACAAACTTAATTTGATAGTGCAAACCCAACAACTTACTGACCGTGCTAACCAGACTGTGCATACCAGGCAGCCAATTTATCAGAGATTTAAGTGAATAAGCTTCAGTGTCCAAGGTACTAAACATAATATATTCTATGGGGTGTCATAAGCAAGTCATTAGAATACTTTCCTACTAAATTTATAAGACATAAGCATTCAATATTTGAGTAAACACAGAGAAAATAAAGCTATATATTGGGTTTCACTAAAAAGTCCATTGGAAGACTTGACTATTGTTGTTAAAAGACATAGGCATTCATATTACAGAGCCACAAACCACACTAGTAAAATAAAAACATGATAACATGGGATTTGTACCTATGACAAACTTAATTTGATAGTGCAAACCCAACAACTTACTGACCGTGCTAACCAGACTGTGCATACCAGGCACCCAATTTATCAGAGATTTAAGTGAATAAGCTTCAGTGTCCAAGGTACTAAACATAATATATTCTATGGGGTGTCATAAGCAAGTCATTAGAATACTTTCCTACTAAATTTATAAGACATAAGCATTCAATATTTGAGTAAACACAGAGAAAATAAAGCTATCTATTGGGTTTCACTAAAAAGTCCATTGGAAGACTTGACTATTGTTGTTAAAAGACATAGGCATTCATATTACAGAGCCACAAACCACACTAGTAAAATAAAAACATGATAATATGGGATTTGAACCAATTACAGTCTTAATTTGATAGTGCAAACACAACACCTTACAAACTGTGCTAACCAGACTGTGCATACCAGACACACAATTTATCAGAGATTTAAGTGAATAAGCTACAGTGTCCAAGGTACTAAACATAATATATTCTATGGGGTGTCATAAGCAAGTCATTAGAATACTTTCCTACTAAATTTATAAGACATAAGCATTCAATATTTGAGTAAACAAAGAGAAAATAAAGCTATCTATTGGGTTTCACTAAAAAGTCCATTGGAAGACTTGACTTATATTTGTTAAAAGACATAGGCATTCATATTATAGAGCCACAAACCACACTAGTAAAATAAAAACATGATAATATGGGATTTGAACCAATTACAGTCTTAATTTGATAGTGCAAACCCAACACCTTACAAACTGTGCTAACCAGACTATGCATACCAGACACCCAATTTATCAGAGATTTAAGTGAATAAGCTACAGTGTCCAAGGTACTAAACATAATAAACTCTATGGGATGTCATAAGCAAGTCATTAGAATACTTTCCTACTAAATTTATAAGACATAAGCATTCAATATTTGAGTAAACAAAGAGAAAATAAAGCTATCTATTGGGTTTCACTAAAAAGTCCATTGGAAGACTTGACTATTGTTGTTAAAAGACATAGACATTCATATTATAGAGCCACAAACCACACTAGTAAAATAAAAACATATTAACATGGGATTCGAACCAATGAAAGTCTTAATTATTTAGTGCAAACCCAACACCTTACTAACTGTGCTAACCAGACTGTGCATACCAGAAACACAATTTATCAGAGATTTAAGTGAATAAGCTACCGTGTCCAAGGTACTAAACATAATATATTCTATGGGGTGTCATACGCAAGTCATTAGAATACTTTCCTACTACAATTATAAGACATAAGCATTCAATATTTGAGTAAACAAAGAGAAAATAAAGCTATCTATTGGGTTTCACTAAAAAGTCCATTGGAAGACTTGACTATTGTTGTTAAAAGACATAGGCATTCATATTATAGAGCCACAAACCACACTAGTAAAATAAAAACATGATAACATGGGATTCGAACCAATGACAGTCAAAATTTGATAGTGCAAACACAACACCTTACAAACTGTGCTAACCAGACTGTGCATACCAGACACACAATTTATCAGAGATTTAAGTGAATAAGCTACAGTGTCCAAGGTACTAAACATAATATATTATATGGGGTGTCAAAAGCAAGTCATTAGAATACTTTCCTACTTAATTTATAAGACATAAGCATTCAATATTTGAGTAAACAAAGAGAAAATAAAGCTATCTATTGGGTTTCACTAAAAAGTCCATTGGAAGACTTGACTATTGTTGTTAAAAGACACAGGCATTCATATTATAGAGCCACAAACCACACTAGTAAAATAAAAACATGATAACATGGGATTTGAACTAATGACAGTCTTAATTTGATAGTGCAAACCCAACACCTTACTAACTGTGCTCACCAGACTGTGCATACCAGGTGCACAATTTATCAGAGATTTAAGTGAATAAGCTACAGTGTCCAAGGTACTAAACATAATATATTCTATGGGGTGTCATAAGCAAGTCTTTAGAATACTTTCCTACTTAATTTATAAGACATAAGCATTCAATATTTGAGTAAACAAAGAGAAAATAAAGCTATCTATTGGGTTTCACTAAAAAGTCCATTGGAAGACTTGACTATTGTTGTTAAAAGACATAGGCATTCATATTATAGAGCCACAAACCACACTAGTAAAATAAAAACATGATAATATGTGATTTGAACCAATGACAGTCTTAATTTGATAGTGCAAACCCAACACCTTACTAACTGTGCTAACCAGACTGTGCATATCAGGTGCACAATTTATCAGAGATTTAAGTGAATAAGCTACAGTGTCCAAGGTGCTAAACATAATATATTCTATGGGGTGTCATAAGCAAGTCATTAGAATACTTTCCTACTAAATTAATAAGACATAAGCATTCAATATTTGAGTAAACAAAGAGAAAATAAAGCTTTCTATTGGGTTTCACTAAAAAGTCCATTGGAAGACTTGACTATTGTTGTTAAAAGACATAGGCATTCATATTATAGAGCCACAAACCACACTAGTAAAATAAAAACATGATAACAATGACAGTCTTAATTTGATAGTGCAAACCCAACACCTTACAAACTGTGCTTACTAGACTGTGCATACCAAACACACAATTTATCAGAGATTTAAGTGAATAAGCAACAGTGTCCAAGGTACTAAACATAATAAACTCTATGGGATGTCATAAGCAAGTCATTAGAATACTTTCCTACTAAATTTATAAGACATAAGCATTCAATATTTCAGTAAACAAAGAGAAAATAAAGCTATCTATTGGGTTTCACTAAAAAGTCCATTGGAAGACTTGACTATTGTTGTTAAAAGACATAGGCATTCATATTATAGAGCCACAAACCACACTAGTAAAATAAAAACATGATAATATGGGATTTGAACCAATTACAGTCTTAATTTGATAGTGCAAACACAACACCTTACAAACTGTGCTAACCAGACTGTGCATACCAGACATACAATTTATCAGAGATTTAAGTGAATAAGCTACAGTGTCCAAGGTACTAAACATAATATATTCTATGGGGTGTCATAAGCAAGTCATTAGAATACTTTCCTACTAAATTTATAAGACATAAGCATTCAATATTTGAGTAAACAAAGAGAAAATAAAGCTATCTATTGGGTTTCACTAAAAAGTCCATTGGAAGACTTGACTATTGTTGTTAAAAGACATAGGCATTCATATTATAAAGCCACAAACCACACTAGTAAAATAAAAACATGATAACATGGGATTTGAACCAATGACAGTCTTCATTTGATAGTGCAAACCCAACACCTTACTAACTGTGCTAACCAGACTGTGCATACCAGGTGCACAATTTATCAGAGATTTAAGTGAATAAGCTACAGTGTCCAAGGTGCTAAACATAATATATTCTATGGGGTATCATAAGCAAGTCATTAGAATAATTTCCTACTAATTTAATAAGATATAAGCATTCAATATTTGAGTAAACAAAGAGAAAATAAAGCTTTCTATTGGGTTTCACTAAAAAGTCCATTGGAAGACTTGACTATTGTTGTTAAAAGACATAGGCATTCATATTATAGAGCCACAAACCACACTAGTAAAATAAAAACATGATAACATGGGATTCAAACCAATGACAGTATTAATTTGATAGTGCAAACCCAACACCTTACAAACTGTGCTTACCAGACTGTGCATACCAGACACACAATTTATCAGAGATTTAAGTGAATAAGCTACAGTGTCCAAGGTACTAAACATAATAAACTCTATGGGATGTCATAAGCAAGTCATTAGAATACTTTCCTACTAAATTTGTAAGACATAAGCATTCAATATTTGAGTAAACAAAGAGAAAATAAAGTTATCTATTGGGTTTCACTAAAAAGTCCATTGGAAGACTTGACTATTGTTGTTAAAAGACATAGGCATTCATATTATAGAGCCACAAACCACACTAGTAAAATAAAAACATGATAACATGGGATTCGAACCAATGACAGTCAAAATTTGATAGTGCAAACCCAACACCTTACAAACTGTGCTAACCAGACTGTGCATACCAGACACACAATTTATCAGAGATTTAAGTGAATAAGCTACAGTGTCCAAGGTACTAAACATAATATATTCTATGGGGTGTCAAAAGCAAGTCATTAGAATACTTTCCTACTCAATTTATAAGACATAATCATTCAATATTTGAGTAAACAAAGAGAAAATAAAGCTATCTATTGGGTTTCACTAAAAAGTCCATTGGAAGACTTGACTATTGTTGTTAAAAGACACAGGCATTCATATTATAGAGCCACAAACCACACTAGTAAAATAAAAACATGATAACATGGGATTTGTACCTATGACAAACTTAATTTGATAGTGCAAACCCAACAACTTACTGACCGTGCTAACCAGACTGTGCATACCAGGCAGCCAATTTATCAGAGATTTAAGTGAATAAGCTTCAGTGTCCAAGGTACTAAACATAATATATTCTATGGGGTGTCATAAGCAAGTCATTAGAATACTTTCCTACTAAATTTATAAGACATAAGCATTCAATATTTGAGTAAACACAGAGAAAATAAAGCTATATATTGGGTTTCACTAAAAAGTCCATTGGAAGACTTGACTATTGTTGTTAAAAGACATAGGCATTCATATTACAGAGCCACAAACCACACTAGTAAAATAAAAACATGATAACATGGGATTTGTACCTATGACAAACTTAATTTGATAGTGCAAACCCAACAACTTACTGACCGTGCTAACCAGACTGTGCATACCAGGCACCCAATTTATCAGAGATTTAAGTGAATAAGCTTCAGTGTCCAAGGTACTAAACATAATATATTCTATGGGGTGTCATAAGCAAGTCATTAGAATACTTTCCTACTAAATTTATAAGACATAAGCATTCAATATTTGAGTAAACACAGAGAAAATAAAGCTATCTATTGGGTTTCACTAAAAATTCCATTGGAAGACTTGACTATTGTTGTTAAAAGACATAGGCATTCATATTACAGAGCCACAAACCACACTAGTAAAATAAAAACATGATAATATGGGATTTGAACCAATTACAGTCTTAATTTGATAGTGCAAACACAACACCTTACAAACTGTGCTAACCAGACTGTGCATACCAGACACACAATTTATCAGAGATTTAAGTGAATAAGCTACAGTGTCCAAGGTACTAAACATAATATATTCTATGGGGTGTCATAAGCAAGTCATTAGAATACTTTCCTACTAAATTTATAAGACATAAGCATTCAATATTTGAGTAAACAAAGAGAAAATAAAGCTATCTATTGGGTTTCACTAAAAAGTCCATTGGAAGACTTGACTTATATTTGTTAAAAGACATAGGCATTCATATTATAGAGCCACAAACCACACTAGTAAAATAAAAACATGATAATATGGGATTTGAACCAATTACAGTCTTAATTTGATAGTGCAAACCCAACACCTTACAAACTGTGCTAACCAGACTATGCATACCAGACACCCAATTTATCAGAGATTTAAGTGAATAAGCTACAGTGTCCAAGGTACTAAACATAATAAACTCTATGGGATGTCATAAGCAAGTCATTAGAATACTTTCCTACTAAATTTATAAGACATAAGCATTCAATATTTGAGTAAACAAAGAGAAAATAAAGCTATCTATTGGGTTTCACTAAAAAGTCCATTGGAAGACTTGACTATTGTTGTTAAAAGACATAGACATTCATATTATAGAGCCACAAACCACACTAGTAAAATAAAAACATATTAACATGGGATTCGAACCAATGAAAGTCTTAATTATTTAGTGCAAACCCAACACCTTACTAACTGTGCTAACCAGACTGTGCATACCAGAAACACAATTTATCAGAGATTTAAGTGAATAAGCTACCGTGTCCAAGGTACTAAACATAATATATTCTATGGGGTGTCATACGCAAGTCATTAGAATACTTTCCTACTACAATTATAAGACATAAGCATTCAATATTTGAGTAAACAAAGAGAAAATAAAGCTATCTATTGGGTTTCACTAAAAAGTCCATTGGAAGACTTGACTATTGTTGTTAAAAGACATAGGCATTCATATTATAGAGCCACAAACCACACTAGTAAAATAAAAACATGATAACATGGGATTCGAACCAATGACAGTCAAAATTTGATAGTGCAAACACAACACCTTACAAACTGTGCTAACCAGACTGTGCATACCAGACACACAATTTATCAGAGATTTAAGTGAATAAGCTACAGTGTCCAAGGTACTAAACATAATATATTATATGGGGTGTCAAAAGCAAGTCATTAGAATACTTTCCTACTTAATTTATAAGACATAAGCATTCAATATTTGAGTAAACAAAGAGAAAATAAAGCTATCTATTGGGTTTCACTAAAAAGTCCATTGGAAGACTTGACTATTGTTGTTAAAAGACACAGGCATTCATATTATAGAGCCACAAACCACACTAGTAAAATAAAAACATGATAACATGGGATTTGAACTAATGACAGTCTTAATTTGATAGTGCAAACCCAACACCTTACTAACTGTGCTCACCAGACTGTGCATACCAGGTGCACAATTTATCAGAGATTTAAGTGAATAAGCTACAGTGTCCAAGGTACTAAACATAATATATTCTATGGGGTGTCATAAGCAAGTCTTTAGAATACTTTCCTACTTAATTTATAAGACATAAGCATTCAATATTTGAGTAAACAAAGAGAAAATAAAGCTATCTATTGGGTTTCACTAAAAAGTCCATTGGAAGACTTGACTATTGTTGTTAAAAGACATAGGCATTCATATTATAGAGCCACAAACCACACTAGTAAAATAAAAACATGATAACAATGACAGTCTTAATTTGATAGTGCAAACCCAACACCTTACAAACTGTGCTTACTAGACTGTGCATACCAAACACACAATTTATCAGAGATTTAAGTGAATAAGCAACAGTGTCCAAGGTACTAAACATAATAAACTCTATGGGATGTCATAAGCAAGTCATTAGAATACTTTCCTACTAAATTTATAAGACATAAGCATTCAATATTTCAGTAAACAAAGAGAAAATAAAGCTATCTATTGGGTTTCACTAAAAAGTCCATTGGAAGACTTGACTATTGTTGTTAAAAGACATAGGCATTCATATTATAGAGCCACAAACCACACTAGTAAAATAAAAACATGATAATATGGGATTTGAACCAATTACAGTCTTAATTTGATAGTGCAAACACAACACCTTACAAACTGTGCTAACCAGACTGTGCATACCAGACATACAATTTATCAGAGATTTAAGTGAATAAGCTACAGTGTCCAAGGTACTAAACATGATATATTCTATGGGGTGTCATAAGCAAGTCATTAGAATACTTTCCTACTAAATTTATAAGACATAAGCATTCAATATTTGAGTAAACAAAGAGAAAATAAAGCTATCTATTGGGTTTCACTAAAAAGTCCATTGGAAGACTTGACTATTGTTGTTAAAAGACATAGGCATTCATATTATAAAGCCACAAACCACACTAGTAAAATAAAAACATGATAACATGGGATTTGAACCAATGACAGTCTTCATTTGATAGTGCAAACCCAACACCTTACTAACTGTGCTAACCAGACTGTGCATACCAGGTGCACAATTTATCAGAGATTTAAGTGAATAAGCTACAGTGTCCAAGGTGCTAAACATAATATATTCTATGGGGTATCATAAGCAAGTCATTAGAATAATTTCCTACTAATTTAATAAGATATAAGCATTCAATATTTGAGTAAACAAAGAGAAAATAAAGCTTTCTATTGGGTTTCACTAAAAAGTCCATTGGAAGACTTGACTATTGTTGTTAAAAGACATAGGCATTCATATTATAGAGCCACAAACCACACTAGTAAAATAAAAACATGATAACATGGGATTCAAACCAATGACAGTATTAATTTGATAGTGCAAACCCAACACCTTACAAACTGTGCTTACCAGACTGTGCATACCAGACACACAATTTATCAGAGATTTAAGTGAATAAGCTACAGTGTCCAAGGTACTAAACATAATAAACTCTATGGGATGTCATAAGCAAGTCATTAGAATACTTTCCTACTAAATTTGTAAGACATAAGCATTCAATATTTGAGTAAACAAAGAGAAAATAAAGTTATCTATTGGGTTTCACTAAAAAGTCCATTGGAAGACTTGACTATTGTTGTTAAAAGACATAGGCATTCATATTATAGAGCCACAAACCACACTAGTAAAATAAAAACATGATAATATGTGATTTGAACCAATTACAGTCTTAATTTGATAGTGCAAACACAACACCTTACAAACTGTGCTAACCAGACTGTGCATACCAGACACACAATTTATCAGAGATTTAGGTGAATAAGCTACAGTGTCCAAGGTACTAAACATAATATATTCTATGGGGTGTCATAAGCAAGTCATTAGAATACTTTCCTACTAAATTTATAAGACATAAGCATTCAATATTTGAGTAAACAAAGAGAAAATAAAGCTATCTATTGGGTTTCACTAAAAAGTCCATTGGAAGACTTGACTTATATTTGTTAAAAGACATAGGCATTCATATTATAGAGCCACAAACCACACTAGTAAAATAAAAACATGATAACATGGGATTTGATCCAATGACAGTCTTAATTTGACAGTGCAAACCCAACACCTTACAAACTGTGCTAACCAGACTATGCATACCAGACACCCAATTTATCAGAGATTTAAGTGAATAAGCTACAGTGTCCAAGGTACTAAACATAATAAACTCTATGGGATGTCATAAGCAAGTCATTAGAATACTTTCCTACTTAATGTATAAGACATAAGCATTCAATATTTGAGTAAACAAAGAGAAAATAAAGATATCTATTGGGTTTCACTAAAAAGTCCATTGGAAGACTTGACTATTGTTGTTAAAAGACATAGGCATTCATATTATAGAGCCACAAACCACACTAGTAAAATAAAAACATATTAACATGGGATTCGAACCAATGAAAGTCTTAATTATATAGTGCAAACCCAACACCTTACTAACTGTGCTAACCAGACTGTGCATACCAGAAACACAATTTATCAGAGATTTAAGTGAATAAGCTACCGTGTCCAAGGTACTAAACATAATATATTCTATGGGGTGTCATACGCAAGTCATTAGAATACTTTCCTACTACAATTATAAGACATAAGCATTCAATATTTGAGTAAACAAAGAGAAAATAAAGCTATCTATTGGATTTCACTAAAAAGTCCATTGGAAGACTTGACTATTGTTGTTAAAAGACATAGGCATTCATATTATAGAGCCACAAACCACACTAGTAAAATAAAAACATGATAACATGGGATTCGAACCAATGACAGTCAAAATTTGATAGTGCAAACCCAACACCTTACAAACTGTGCTAACCAGACTGTGCATACCAGACACACAATTTATCAGAGATTTAAGTGAATAAGCTACAGTGTCCAAGGTACTAAACATAATATATTCTATGGGGTGTCAAAAGCAAGTCATTAGAATACTTTCCTACTCAATTTATAAGACATAATCATTCAATATTTGAGTAAACAAAGAGAAAATAAAGCTATCTATTGGGTTTCACTAAAAAGTCCATTGGAAGACTTGACTATTGTTGTTAAAAGACACAGGCATTCATATTATAGAGTCACAAACCACACTAGTAAAATAAAAACATGATAACATGGGATTTGTACCTATGACAAACTTAATTTGATAGTGCAAACCCAACAACTTACTGACCGTGCTAACCAGACTGTGCATACCAGGCACCCAATTTATCAGAGATTTAAGTGAATAAGCTTCAGTGTCCAAGGTACTAAACATAATATATTCTATGGGGTGTCATAAGCAAGTCATTAGAATACTTTCCTACTAAATTTATAAGACATAAGCATTCAATATTTGAGTAAACACAGAGAAAATAAAGCTATCTATTGGGTTTCACTAAAAAGTCCATTGGAAGACTTGACTATTGTTGTTAAAAGACATAGGCATTCATATTACAGAGCCACAAACCACACTAGTAAAATAAAAACATGATAACATGGGATTTGAACTAATGACAGTCTTAATTTGATAGTGCAAACACAACACCTTACTAACTGTGCTCACCAGACTGTGCATACCAGGCGCACAATTTATCAGAGATTTAAGTGAATAAGCTACAGTGTCCAAGGTACTAAACATAATATATTCTATGGGGTGTCATAAGCAAGTCTTTAGAATACTTTCCTACTTAATTTATAAGACATAAGCATTCAATATTTGAGTAAACAAAGAGAAAATAAAGCTATCTATTGGGTTTCACTAAAAAGTCCATTGGAAGACTTGACTATTGTTGTTAAAAGAAATAGGCATTCATATTATAGAGCCACAAACCACACTAGTAAAATAAAAACATGATAACATGGGATTCGAACCAATGACAGTCAAAATTTGATAGTGCAAACCCAACACCTTACAAACTGTGCTAACCAGACTGTGCATACCAGACACACAATTTATCAGAGATTTAAGTGAATAAGCTACAGTGTCCAAGGTACTAAACATAATAAACTCTATGGGATGTCATAAGCAAGTCATTAGAATACTTTCCTACTAAATTTAAAAGACATAAGCATTCAATATTTGAGTAAACAAAGAGAAAATAAAGCTATCTATTGTGTTTCACTAAAAAGTCCACTGGAAGACTTGACTATTGTTGTTAAAAGACATAGGCATTCATATTATAGAGCCACAAACCACACTAGTAAAATAAAAACATGATAATATGGGATTTGAACCCATTGCAGTCTTAATTTGATAGTGCAAACACAACACCTTACAAACTGTGCTAACCAGACTGTGCATACCAGACACACAA
Organism: Pseudophryne corroboree; assembly: GCF_028390025.1. Taxonomy (NCBI): domain Eukaryota; kingdom Metazoa; phylum Chordata; class Amphibia; order Anura; family Myobatrachidae; genus Pseudophryne; species Pseudophryne corroboree. The sequence goes on along the minus strand of NC_086451.1, from coordinate 151,853,239 downwards.
TTTATCAGAGATTTAAGTGAATAAGCTACAGTGTCCAAGGTACTAAACATAATATATTCTATGGGGTGTCATAAGCAAGTCATTAGAATACTTTCCTACTAAATTTATAAGACATAAGCATTCAATATTTGAGTAAACAAAGAGAAAATAAAGCTATCTATTGGGTTTCACTAAAAAGTCCATTGGAAGACTTGACTATTGTTGTTAAAAGACATAGGCATTCATATTATAGAGCCACAAACCACACTAGTAAAATAAAAACATGATAACATGGGATTCGAACCAATGACAGTCTTAATTTGATAGTGCAAACCCAACACCTCACAAACTGTGCTAACCAGACTATGCATACCAGACACCCAATTTATCAGAGATTTAAGTGAATAAGCTACAGTGTCCAAGGTACTAAACATAATAAACTCTATGGGATGTCATAAGCAAGTCATTAGAATACTTTCCTACTAAATTTATAAGACACAAGCATTCAATATTTGAGTAAACAAAGAGAAAATAAAGCTATCTATTGGGTTTCACTAAAAAGTCCATTGGAAGACTTGACTATTGTTGTTAAAAGACATAGGCATTCATATTATAGAGCCACAAACCACACTAGTAAAATAAAAACATGATAACATGGGATTTGAACTAATGACAGTCTTAATTTGATAGTGCAAACCCAACACCTTACTAACTGTGCTCACCAGACTGTGCATACCAGGTGCACAATTTATCAGAGATTTAAGTGAATAAGCTACAGTGTCCAAGGTACTAAACATAATATATTCTATGGGGTGTCATAAGCAAGTCTTTAGAATACTTTCCTACTTAATTTATAAGACATAAGCATTCAATATTTGAGTAAACAAAGAGAAAATAAAGCTATCTATTGGGTTTCACTAAAAAGTCCATTGGAAGACTTGACTATTGTTGTTAAAAGACATAGGCATTCATATTATAGAGCCACAAACCACACTAGTAAAATAAAAACATGATAATATGTGATTTGAACCAATTACAGTCTTAATTTGATAGTGCAAACACAACACCTTACAAACTGTGCTAACCAGACTGTGCATACCAGACACACAGTTTATCAGAGATTTAAGTGAATAAGCTACAGTGTCCAAGGTACTAAACATAATATATTCTATGGGGTGTCATAAGCAAGTCATTAGAATACTTTCCTACTTAATTTATAAGACATAAGCATTCAATATTTGAGTAAACAAAGAGAAAATAAAGCTATCTATTGGGTTTCACTAAAAAGTCCATTGGAAGACTTGACTATTGTTGTTAAAAGACATAGGCATTCATATTATAGAGCCACAAACCACACTAGTAAAATAAAAACATGATAACATGGGATTCAAACCAATGACAGTCTTAATTTGATAGTGCAAACCCAACACCTTACTAACTGTGCTAACCAAACTGTGCATACCAGGCGCACAATTTATCAGAGATTTAAGTGAATAAGCTACAGTGTCCAAGGTGCTAAACATAATATATTCTATGGGGTGTCATAAGCAAGTCATTAGAATACTGTCCTACTAAATTAATAAGACATAAGCATTCAATATTTGAGTAAACAAAGAGAAAATAAAGCTTTCTATTGGGTTTCACTAAAAAGTCCATTGGAAGACTTGACTATTGTTGTTAAAAGATATAGGCATTCATATTATAGAGCCACAAACCACACTAGTAAAATAAAAACATGATAACATGGGATTCAAACCAATGACAGTCTTAATTTGATAGTGCAAACCCAACACCTTACAAACTGTGCTAACCAGACTGTGCATACCAGACACACAATTTATCAGAGAATTAAGTGAATAAGCTACAGTGTCCAAGGTGCTAAACATAATATATTCTATGGGGTGTCATAAGCAAGTCATTAGAATACTTTCCTACTAAATTAATAAGACATAAGCATTCAATATTTGAGTAAACAAAGAGAAAATAAAGCTATCTATTGGGTTTCACTAAAAAGTCCATTGGAAGACTTGACTATTGTTGTTAAAAGACATAGGCATTCATATTATAGAGCCGCAAACCACACTAGTAAAATAAAAACATGATAAAATGGGATTTGAACCTATGACAGTCTTAATTTGATAGTGCAAACCCAACACTTTACTGAACATGCTAACCAGACTGTGCATACCAGACACACAATTTATCAGTGATTTAAGTGAATAAGCTACAGTGTCCAAGGTACTAAACATAATATATTCTATGGGGTGTCATAAGCAAGTCATTAGAATACTTTCCTACTAAATTTATAAGACATAAGCATTCAATATTTGAGTAAACAAAGAGAAAATAAAGCTATCTATTGGGTTTCACTAAAAAGTCCATTGGAAGACTTGACTATTGTTGTTAAAAGACATAGGCATTCATATTATAGAGCCACAAACCACACTAGTAAGATAAAAACATATTAACATGGGATTTGAACCAATGACAGTCTTAATTATATAGTGCAAACCCAACACCTTACTAACTGTGCTAACCAGACTGTGCATACCAGAAACACAATTTATCAGAGATTTAAGTGAATAATCTACCGTGTCCAAGGTACTAAACATAATACACTCTATGGGATGTCATAAGCAAGTCATTAGAATACTTTCCTACTAAATTTATAAGACATAAGCAATCAATATTTTAGTAAACAAATAGAAAATAAAGCTATCTATTGGGTTTCACTAAAAAGTCAATTGGAAGACTTGACTATTGTTGTTAAAAGACATAGGCATTCATATTATAGAGCCACAAACCACACTAGTAAAATAAAAACATGATAACATGGGATTCGAACCAATGACAGTCAAAATTTGATAGTGCAAACCCAACACCTTACAAACTGTGCTAACCAGACTGTGCATACCAGACACACAATTTATCAGACATTTAAGTGAATAAGCTACAGTGTCCAAGGTACTAAACATAATATATTCTATGGGGTGTCATAAGCAAGTCATTAGAATACTTTCCTACTCAATTTATAAGACATAAGCATTCAATATTTGAGTAAACAAAGAGAAAATAAAGCTATCTATTGGGTTTCACTAAAAAGTCCATTGGAAGACTTGACTATTGTTGTTAAAAGACATAGGCATTCATATTATAGAGCCACAAACCACACTAGTAAAATAAAAACATGATAACATGGGATTCAAACCAATGACAGTCTTAATTTGATATTGCAAACCCAACACCTTACAAACTGTGCTAACCAGACTGTGCATACCAGACAAACAATTTATCAGAGATTTAAGTGAATAAGCTACAGTGTCCAAGGTACTAAACATAATATATTCTATGGGGTGTAATAAGCAAGTCTTTAGAATACTTTCCTACTTAATTTATAAGACATAAGCATTCAATATTTGAGTAAACAAAGAGAAAATAAAGCTATCTATTGGGTTTCACTAAAAAGTCCATTGGAAGACTTGACTATTGTTGTTAAAAGACATAGGCATTCATATTATAGAGCCACAAACCACACTAGTAAAATAAAAACATGATAACATGGGATTTGAACCTATGACAGTCTTAATTTGATAGTGCAAACCCAACACCTTACTGAACATGCTAACCAGACTGTGTATACCAGACACACAATTTATCAGTGATTTAAGTGAATAAGCTACAGTGTCCAAGGTACTAAACATAATATATTCTATGGGGTGTCATAAGCAAGTCATTAGAATACTTTCCTACTAAATTTATAAGACATAAGCATTCAATATTTGAGTAAACAAAGAGAAAATAAAGCTATCTATTGGGTTTCACTAAAAAGTCCATTGGAAGACTTGACTATTGTTGTTAAAAGACATAGGCATTCATATTATAGAGCCACAAACCACACTAGTAAAATAAAAACATGATAACATGGGATTCGAACCAATGACAGTCTTAATTTGATAGTGCAAACCCAACACCTCACAAACTGTGCTAACCAGACTATGCATACCAGACACCCAATTTATCAGAGATTTAAGTGAATAAGCTACAGTGTCCAAGGTACTAAACATAATAAACTCTATGGGATGTCATAAGCAAGTCATTAGAATACTTTCCTACTAAATTTATAAGACACAAGCATTCAATATTTGAGTAAACAAAGAGAAAATAAAGCTATCTATTGGGTTTCACTAAAAAGTCCATTGGAAGACTTGACTATTGTTGTTAAAAGACATAGGCATTCATATTATAGAGCCACAAACCACACTAGTAAAATAAAAACATGATAACATGGGATTTGAACTAATGACAGTCTTAATTTGATAGTGCAAACCCAACACCTTACTAACTGTGCTCACCAGACTGTGCATACCAGGTGCACAATTTATCAGAGATTTAAGTGAATAAGCTACAGTGTCCAAGGTACTAAACATAATATATTCTATGGGGTGTCATAAGCAAGTCTTTAGAATACTTTCCTACTTAATTTATAAGACATAAGCATTCAATATTTGAGTAAACAAAGAGAAAATAAAGCTATCTATTGGGTTTCACTAAAAAGTCCATTGGAAGACTTGACTATTGTTGTTAAAAGACATAGGCATTCATATTATAGAGCCACAAACCACACTAGTAAAATAAAAACATGATAATATGTGATTTGAACCAATTACAGTCTTAATTTGATAGTGCAAACACAACACCTTACAAACTGTGCTAACCAGACTGTGCATACCAGACACACAGTTTATCAGAGATTTAAGTGAATAAGCTACAGTGTCCAAGGTACTAAACATAATATATTCTATGGGGTGTCATAAGCAAGTCATTAGAATACTTTCCTACTTAATTTATAAGACATAAGCATTCAATATTTGAGTAAACAAAGAGAAAATAAAGCTATCTATTGGGTTTCACTAAAAAGTCCATTGGAAGACTTGACTATTGTTGTTAAAAGACATAGGCATTCATATTATAGAGCCACAAACCACACTAGTAAAATAAAAACATGATAACATGGGATTCAAACCAATGACAGTCTTAATTTGATAGTGCAAACCCAACACCTTACTAACTGTGCTAACCAAACTGTGCATACCAGGCGCACAATTTATCAGAGATTTAAGTGAATAAGCTACAGTGTCCAAGGTGCTAAACATAATATATTCTATGGGGTGTCATAAGCAAGTCATTAGAATACTGTCCTACTAAATTAATAAGACATAAGCATTCAATATTTGAGTAAACAAAGAGAAAATAAAGCTTTCTATTGGGTTTCACTAAAAAGTCCATTGGAAGACTTGACTATTGTTGTTAAAAGATATAGGCATTCATATTATAGAGCCACAAACCACACTAGTAAAATAAAAACATGATAACATGGGATTCAAACCAATGACAGTCTTAATTTGATAGTGCAAACCCAACACCTTACAAACTGTGCTAACCAGACTGTGCATACCAGACACACAATTTATCAGAGAATTAAGTGAATAAGCTACAGTGTCCAAGGTGCTAAACATAATATATTCTATGGGGTGTCATAAGCAAGTCATTAGAATACTTTCCTACTAAATTAATAAGACATAAGCATTCAATATTTGAGTAAACAAAGAGAAAATAAAGCTATCTATTGGGTTTCACTAAAAAGTCCATTGGAAGACTTGACTATTGTTGTTAAAAGACATAGGCATTCATATTATAGAGCCGCAAACCACACTAGTAAAATAAAAACATGATAAAATGGGATTTGAACCTATGACAGTCTTAATTTGATAGTGCAAACCCAACACTTTACTGAACATGCTAACCAGACTGTGCATACCAGACACACAATTTATCAGTGATTTAAGTGAATAAGCTACAGTGTCCAAGGTACTAAACATAATATATTCTATGGGGTGTCATAAGCAAGTCATTAGAATACTTTCCTACTAAATTTATAAGACATAAGCATTCAATATTTGAGTAAACAAAGAGAAAATAAAGCTATCTATTGGGTTTCACTAAAAAGTCCATTGGAAGCCTTGACTATTGTTGTTAAAAGACATAGGCATTCATATTATAGAGCCACAAACCACACTAGTAAGATAAAAACATATTAACATGGGATTTGAACCAATGACAGTCTTAATTATATAGTGCAAACCCAACACCTTACTAACTGTGCTAACCAGACTGTGCATACCAGAAACACAATTTATCAGAGATTTAAGTGAATAATCTACCGTGTCCAAGGTACTAAACATAATACACTCTATGGGATGTCATAAGCAAGTCATTAGAATACTTTCCTACTAAATTTATAAGACATAAGCAATCAATATTTTAGTAAACAAATAGAAAATAAAGCTATCTATTGGGTTTCACTAAAAAGTCAATTGGAAGACTTGACTATTGTTGTTAAAAGACATAGGCATTCATATTATAGAGCCACAAACCACACTAGTAAAATAAAAACATGATAACATGGGATTCGAACCAATGACAGTCAAAATTTGATAGTGCAAACCCAACACCTTACAAACTGTGCTAACGAGACTGTGCATACCAGACACACAATTTATCAGACATTTAAGTGAATAAGCTACAGTGTCCAAGGTACTAAACATAATATATTCTATGGGGTGTCATAAGCAAGTCATTAGAATACTTTCCTACTCAATTTATAAGACATAAGCATTCAATATTTGAGTAAACAAAGAGAAAATAAAGCTATCTATTGGGTTTCACTAAAAAGTCCATTGGAAGACTTGACTATTGTTGTTAAAAGACATAGGCATTCATATTATAGAGCCACAAACCACACTAGTAAAATAAAAACATGATAACATGGGATTCAAACCAATGACAGTCTTAATTTGATATTGCAAACCCAACACCTTACAAACTGTGCTAACCAGACTGTGCATACCAGACAAACAATTTATCAGAGATTTAAGTGAATAAGCTACAGTGTCCAAGGTACTAAACATAATATATTCTATGGGGTGTAATAAGCAAGTCTTTAGAATACTTTCCTACTTAATTTATAAGACATAAGCATTCAATATTTGAGTAAACAAAGAGAAAATAAAGCTATCTATTGGGTTTCACTAAAAAGTCCATTGGAAGACTTGACTATTGTTGTTAAAAGACATAGGCATTCATATTATAGAGCCACAAACCACACTAGTAAAATAAAAACATGATAACATGGGATTTGAACCTATGACAGTCTTAATTTGATAGTGCAAACCCAACACCTTACTGAACATGCTAACCAGACTGTGTATACCAGACACACAATTTATCAGTGATTTAAGTGAATAAGCTACAGTGTCCAAGGTACTAAACATAATATATTCTATGGGGTGTCATAAGCAAGTCATTAGAATACTTTCCTACTAAATTTATAAGACATAAGCATTCAATATTTGAGTAAACAAAGAGAAAATAAAGCTATCTATTGGGTTTCACTAAAAAGTCAATTGGAAGACTTGACTATTGTTGTTAAAAGACATAGGCATTCATATTATAGAGCCACAAACCACACTAGTAAAATAAAAACAAGATAACATGGGATTCGAACCAATAACAGTCTTAATTTCATAGTGCAAACAAACACCTTACTAACTGTGCTAACCTGAATGTGCATACCAGACCCACATGTTATCAGAGATTTAAGTGAATAAGCTACAGTGTCCAAGGTACTAAACATAATAAACTCTATGGGATGTCATAAGCAAGTCATTAGAATACTTTCCTACTAAATTTATAAGACATAAGCAATCAATATTTTAGTAAACAAATAGAAAATAAAGCTATCTATTGGGTTTCACTAAAAAGTCAATTGGAAGACTTGACTATTGTTGTTAAAAGACATAGGCATTCATATTATAGAGCCACAAACCACACTAGTAAAATAAAAACATGATAACATGGGATTCGAACCAATGACAGTCAAAATTTGATAGTGCAATCCCAACACCTTACAAACTGTGCTAACCAGACTGTGCATACCAGACACACAATTTATCAGACATTTAAGTGAATAAGCTACAGTGTCCAAGGTACTAAACATAATATATTCTATGGGGTGTCATAAGCAAGTCATTAGAATACTTTCCTACTCAATTTATAAGACATAAGCATTCAATATTTGAGTAAACAAAGAGAAAATAAAGCTATCTATTGGGTTTCACTAAAAAGTCCATTGGAAGACTTGACTATTGTTGTTAAAAGACATGGGCATTCATATTATAGAGCCACAAACCACACTAGTAAAATAAAAACATATTAACATGGGATTTGAACCAATGACAGTCTTAATTATATAGTGCAAACCCAACACCTTACTAACTGTGCTAACCAGACTGTGCACACCAAAAGCAAAATTTATCAGAGATTTAAGTGAATAATCTACCGTGTCCAAGGTACTAAACATAATATATTCTATGGGGTGTCATACGCAAGTCATTAGAATACTTTTCTACCACAATTATAAGACATAAGCATTCAATATTTGAGTAAACAAAGAGAAAATAAAGCTATCTATTGGGTTTCACTAAAAAGTCCATTGGAAGACTTGACTATTGTTGTTAAAAGACATAGGCATTCATATTATAGAGCCACAAACCACACTAGTAAAATAAAAACAAGATTACATGGGATTCGAACCAATAACATTCTTAATTTCATAGTGCAAACAAACACCTTACTAACTGTGCTAACCTGAATGTGCTTATCAGACCCACAATTTATCAGAGATTTAAGTGAATAAGCTACAGTGTCCAAGGTACTAAACATAATAAACTCTATGGGATGTCATAAGCAAGTCATTAGAATACTTTCCTACTAAATTTATAAGACATAAGCAATCAATATTTTAGTAAACAAATAGAAAATAAAGCTATCTATTGGGTTTCACTAAAAAGTCAATTGGAAGACTTGACTATTGTTGTTAAAAGACATAGGCATTCATATTATAGAGCCACAAACCACACTAGTAAAATAAAAACATGATAACATGGGATTCGAACCAATGACAGTCAAAATTTGATAGTGCAAACCCAACACCTTACAAACTGTGCTAACCAGACTGTGCATACCAGACACACAATTTATCAGACATTTAAGTGAATAAGCTACAGTGTCCAAGGTACTAAACATAATATATTCTATGGGGTGTCATAAGCAAGTCATTAGAATACTTTCCTACTCAATTTATAAGACATAAGCATTCAATATTTGAGTAAACAAAGAGAAAATAAAGCTATCTATTGGGTTTCACTAAAAAGTCAATTGGAAGACTTGACTATTGTTGTTAAAAGACATAGGCATTCATATTATAGAGCCACAAACCACACTAGTAAAATAAAAACATGATAACATGGGATTCAAACCAATGAGAGTCTTAATTTGATATTGCAAACCCAACACCTTACAAACTGTGCTAACCAGACTGTCCATACCAGACTCACAATTTATCAGAGATTTAAGTGAATAAGCTACAGTGTCCAAGGTACTAAACATAATAAACTCTATGGGATGTCATAAGCAAGTCATTAGAATACTTTCCTACTAAATTTGTAAGACATAAGCATTCAATATTTGAGTAAACAAAGAGAAAATAAAGTTATCTATTGGGTTTCACTAAAAAGTCCATTGGAAGACTTGACTATTGTTGTTAAAAGACATAGGCATTCATATTATAGAGCCACAAACCACACTAGTAAAATAAAAACATGATAATATGTGATTTGAACCAATTACAGTCTTAATTTGATAGTGCAAACACAACACCTTACAAACTGTGCTAACCAGACTGTGCATACCATACACACAATTTATCAGAGATTTAAGTGAATAAGCTACAGTGTCCAAGGTACTAAACATAATATATTCTATGGGGTGTCATAAGCAAGTCATTAGAATACTTTCCTACTAAATTTATAAGACATAAGCAATCAATATTTTAGTAAACAAATAGAAAATAAAGCTATCTATTGGGTTTCACTAAAAAGTCAATTGGAAGACTTGACTATTGTTGTTAAAAGACATAGGCATTCATATTATAGAGCCACAAACCACACTAGTAAAATAAAAACATGATAACATGGGATTCGAACCAATGACAGTCAAAATTTGATAGTGCAATCCCAACACCTTACAAACTGTGCTAACCAGACTGTGCATACCAGACACACAATTTATCAGACATTTAAGTGAATAAGCTACAGTGTCCAAGGTACTAAACATAATATATTCTATGGGGTGTCATAAGCAAGTCATTAGAATACTTTCCTACTCAATTTATAAGACATAAGCATTCAATATTTGAGTAAACAAAGAGAAAATAAAGCTATCTATTGGGTTTCACTAAAAAGTCCATTGGAAGACTTGACTATTGTTGTTAAAAGACATGGGCATTCATATTATAGAGCCACAAACCACACTAGTAAAATAAAAACATATTAACATGGGATTTGAACCAATGACAGTCTTAATTATATAGTGCAAACCCAACACCTTACTAACTGTGCTAACCAGACTGTGCACACCAAAAGCAAAATTTATCAGAGATTTAAGTGAATAATCTACCGTGTCCAAGGTACTAAACATAATATATTCTATGGGGTGTCATACGCAAGTCATTAGAATACTTTTCTACCACAATTATAAGACATAAGCATTCAATATTTGAGTAAACAAAGAGAAAATAAAGCTATCTATTGGGTTTCACTAAAAAGTCCATTGGAAGACTTGACTATTGTTGTTAAAAGACATAGGCATTCATATTATAGAGCCACAAACCACACTAGTAAAATAAAAACAAGATTACATGGGATTCGAACCAATAACATTCTTAATTTCATAGTGCAAACAAACACCTTACTAACTGTGCTAACCTGAATGTGCTTACCAGACCCACAATTTATCAGAGATTTAAGTGAATAAGCTACAGTGTCCAAGGTACTAAACATAATAAACTCTATGGGATGTCATAAGCAAGTCATTAGAATACTTTCCTACTAAATTTATAAGACATAAGCAATCAATATTTTAGTAAACAAATAGAAAATAAAGCTATCTATTGGGTTTCACTAAAAAGTCAATTGGAAGACTTGACTATTGTTGTTAAAAGACATAGGCATTCATATTATAGAGCCACAAACCACACTAGTAAAATAAAAACATGATAACATGGGATTCGAACCAATGACAGTCAAAATTTGATAGTGCAAACCCAACACCTTACAAACTGTGCTAACCAGACTGTGCATACCAGACACACAATTTATCAGACATTTAAGTGAATAAGCTACAGTGTCCAAGGTACTAAACATAATATATTCTATGGGGTGTCATAAGCAAGTCATTAGAATACTTTCCTACTTAATTTATAAGACATAAGCATTCAATATTTGAGTAAACAAAGAGAAAATAAAGCTATCTATTGGGTTTCACTAAAAAGTCAATTGGAAGACTTGACTATTGTTGTTAAAAGACATAGGCATTCATATTATAGAGCCACAAACCACACTAGTAAAATAAAAACATGATAACATGGGATTCAAACCAATGACAGTCTTAATTTGATATTGCAAACCCAACACCTTACAAACTGTGCTAACCAGACTGTCCATACCAGACTCACAATTTATCAGAGATTTAAGTGAATAAGCTACAGTGTCCAAGGTACTAAACATAATAAACTCTATGGGATGTCATAAGCAAGTCATTAGAATACTTTCCTACTAAATTTGTAAGACATAAGCATTCAATATTTGAGTAAACAAAGAGAAAATAAAGTTATCTATTGGGTTTCACTAAAAAGTCCATTGGAAGACTTGACTATTGTTGTTAAAAGACATAGGCATTCATATTATAGAGCCACAAACCACACTAGTAAAATAAAAACATGATAATATGTGATTTGAACCAATTACAGTCTTAATTTGATAGTGCAAACACAACACCTTACAAACTGTGCTAACCAGACTGTGCATACCATACACACAATTTATCAGAGATTTAAGTGAATAAGCTACAGTGTCCAAGGTACTAAACATAATATATTCTATGGGGTGTCATAAGCAAGTCATTAGAATACTTTCCTACTAAATTTATAAGACATAAGCATTCAATATTTGAGTAAACAAAGAGAAAATAAAGCTATCTATTGGGTTTCACTAAAAAGTCCATTGGAAGACTTGACTTATATTTGTTAAAAGACATAGGCATTCATATTATAGAGCCACAAACCACACTAGTAAAATAAAAACATGATAACATGGGATTTGATCCAATGACAGTCTTAATTTGACAGTGCAAACCCAACACCTTACAAACTGTGCTAACCAGACTATGCATACCAGACACCCAATTTATCAGAGATTTAAGTGAATAAGCTACAGTGTCCAAGGTACTAAACATAATAAACTCTATGGGATGTCATAAGCAAGTCATTAGAATACTTTCCTACTAAATGTATAAGACATAAGCATTCAATATTTGAGTAAACAAAGAGAAAATAAAGATATCTATTGGGTTTCACTAAAAAGTCCATTGGAAGACTTGACTATTGTTGTTAAAAGACATAGGCATTCATATTATAGAGCCACAAACCACACTAGTAAAATAAAAACATGATAACATGGGATTTGATCCAATGACAGCCTTAATTTGACAGTGCAAACCCAACACCTTACAAACTGTGCTAACCAGACTGTGCATACCAGACACACAATTTATCAGAGATTTAAGTGAATAAGCTACAGTGTCCAAGGTACTAAACATAATATATTCTATGGGGTGTCAAAAGCAAGTCATTAGAATACTTTCCTACTCAATTTATAAGACATAATCATTCAATATTTGAGTAAACAAAGAGAAAATAAAGCTATCTATTGGGTTTCACTAAAAAGTCCATTGGAAGACTTGACTATTGTTGTTAAAAGACACAGGCATTCATATTATAGAGCCACAAACCACACTAGTAAAATAAAAACATGATAACATGGGATTTGAACTAATGACAGTCTTAATTTGATAGTGCAAACACAACACCTTTACTAACTGTGCTCACCAGACTGTGCATACCAGGCGCACAATTTATCAGAGATTTAAGTGAATAAGCTACAGTGTCCAAGGTACTAAACATAATATATTCTATGGGGTGTCATAAGCAAGTCTTTAGAATACTTTCCTACTTAATTTATAAGACATAAGCATTCAATATTTGAGTAAACAAAGAGAAAATAAAGCTATCTATTGGGTTTCACTAAAAAGTCCATTGGAAGACTTGACTATTGTTGTTAAAAGAAATAGGCATTCATATTATAGAGCCACAAACCACACTAGTAAAATAAAAACATGATAACATGGGATTCGAACCAATGACAGTCAAAATTTGATAGTGCAAACCCAACACCTTACAAACTGTGCTAACCAGACTGTGCATACCAGACACACAATTTATCAGAGATTTAAGTGAATAAGCTACAGTGTCCAAGGTACTAAACATAATAAACTCTATGGGATGTCATAAGCAAGTCATTAGAATACTTTCCTACTAAATTTAAAAGACATAAGCATTCAATATTTGAGTAAACAAAGAGAAAATAAAGCTATCTATTGGGTTTCACTAAAAAGTCCATTGGAAGACTTGACTTATATTTGTTAAAAGACATAGGCATTCATATTATAGAGCCACAAACCACACTAGTAAAATAAAAACATGATAACATGGGATTCGAACCAATGACAGTCTTAATTTGATAGTGCAAACCCAACACCTTACAAACTGTGCTAACCAGACTATGCATACCAGACACCCAATTTATCAGAGATTTAAGTGAATAAGCTACAGTGTCCAAGGTACTAAACATAATAAACTCTATGGGATGTCATAAGCAAGTCATTAGAATACTTTCCTACTAAATTTATAAGACACAAGCATTCAATATTTGAGTAAACAAAGAGAAAATAAAGCTGTCTATTGGGTTTCACTAAAAAGTCCATTGGAAGACTTGACTATTGTTGTTAAAAGACATAGGCATTCATATTATAGAGCCACAAACCACACTAGTAAAATAAAAACATGATAACATGGGATTTGAACTAATGACAGTCTTAATTTGATAGTGCAAACCCAACACCTTACTAACTGTGCTCACCAGACTGTGCATACCAGGTGCACAATTTATCAGAGATTTAAGTGAATAAGCTACAGTGTCCAAGGTACTAAACATAATATATTCTATGGGGTGTCATAAGCAAGTCTTTAGAATACTTTCCTACTTAATTTATAAGACATAAGCATTCAATATTTGAGTAAACAAAGAGAAAATAAAGCTATCTATTGGGTTTCACTAAAAAGTCCATTGGAAGACTTGACTATTGTTGTTAAAAGACATAGGCATTCATATTATAGAGCCACAAACCACACTAGTAAAATAAAAACATGATAATATGTGATTTGAACCAATTACAGTCTTAATTTGATAGTGCAAACACAACACCTTACAAAATGTGCTAACCAGACTGTGCATACCAGACACACAGTTTATCAGAGATTTAAGTGAATAAGCTACAGTGTCCAAGGTACTAAACATAATATATTCTATGGGGTGTCATAAGCAAGTCATTAGAATACTTTCCTACTTAATTTATAAGACATAAGCATTCAATATTTGAGTAAACAAAGAGAAAATAAAGCTATCTATTGGGTTTCACTAAAAAGTCCATTGGAAGACTTGACTATTGTTGTTAAAAGACATAGGCATTCATATTATAGAGCCACAAACCACACTAGTAAAATAAAAACATGATAACATGGGTTTTGAACCAATGACAGTCTTAATTTGATAGTGCAAACCCAACACCTTACTAACTGTGCTAACCAAACTGTGCATACCAGGCGCACAATTTATCAGAGATTTAAGTGAATAAGCTACAGTGTCCAAGGTACTAAACATAATATATTCTATGGGGTGTCATAAGCAAGTCATTAGAATACTTTCCTACTTAATTTATAAGACATAAGCATTCAATATTTGAGTAAACAAAGAGAAAATAAAGCTATCTATTGGGTTTCACTAAAAAGTCCATTGGAAGACTTGACTATTGTTGTTAAAAGATATAGGCATTCATATTATAGAGCCACAAACCACACTAGTAAAATAAAAACATGATAACATGGGATTCAAACCAATGACAGTCTTAATTTGATAGTGCAAACCCAACACCTTACAAACTGTGCTAACCAGACTGTGCATACCAGACACACAATTTATCAGAGAATTAAGTGAATAAGCTACAGTGTCCAAGGTGCTAAACATAATATATTCTATGGGGTGTCATAAGCAAGTCATTAGAATACTTTCCTACTAAATTAATAAGACATAAGCATTCAATATTTGAGTAAACAAAGAGAAAATAAAGCTATCTATTGGGTTTCACTAAAAAGTCCATTGGAAGACTTGACTATTGTTGTTAAAAGACATAGGCATTCATATTATAGAGCCACAAACCACACTAGTAAAATAAAAACATGATAACATGGGATTTGAACCAATGACAGTCTTAATTTGATAGTGTAAACCCAACACCTTACAAACTGTGCTAACCAGACTGTGCATACCAGGCACACAATTTATCAGAGAATTAAGTGAATAAGCTACAGTGTCCAAGGTGCTAAACATAATATATTCTATGGGGTGTCATAAGCAAGTCATTAGAATACTTTCCTACTAAATTAATAAGACATAAGCATTCAATATTTGAGTAAACAAAGAGAAAATAAAGCTATCTATTGGGTTTCACTAAAAAGTCAATTGGAAGACTTGACTATTGTTGTTAAAAGACATAGGCATTCATATTATAGAGCCACAAACCACACTAGTAAAATAAAAACATGATAACATGGGATTCAAACCAATGACAGTCTTAATTTGATATTGCAAACCCAACACCTTACAAACTGTGCTAACCAGACTGTGCATACCAGACACACAATTTATCAGAGATTTAAGTGAATAAGCTACAGTGTCCAAGGTACTAAACATAATATATTCTATGGGGTGTCATAAGCAAGTCTTTAGAATACTTTCCTACTTAATTTATAAGACATAAGCATTCAATATTTGAGTAAACAAAGAGAAAATAAAGCTATCTATTGGGTTTCACTAAAAAGTCCATTGGAAGACTTGACTATTGTTGTTAAAAGACATAGGCATTCATATTATAGAGCCACAAACCACACTAGTAAAATAAAAACATGATAAAATGGGATTTGAACCTATGACAGTCTTAATTTGATAGTGCAAACCCAACACTTTACTGAACATGCTAACCAGACTGTGCATACCAGACACACAATTTATCAGTGATTTAAGTGAATAAGCTACAGTGTCCAAGGTACTAAACATAATATATTCTATGGGGTGTCATAAGCAAGTCATTAGAATACTTTCCTACTAAATTTATAAGACATAAGCATTCAATATTTGAGTAAACAAAGAGAAAATAAAGCTATCTATTGGGTTTCACTAAAAAGTCCATTGGAAGACTTGACTATTGTTGTTAAAAGACATAGGCATTCATATTATAGAGCCACAAACCACACTAGTAAGATAAAAACATATTAACATGGGATTTGAACCAATGACAGTCTTAATTATATAGTGCAAACCAAACACCTTCCTAACTGTGCTAACCAGACTGTGCATACCAGAAACACAATTTATCAGAGATTTAAGTGAATAATCTACCGTGTCCAAGGTACTAAACATAATAAACTCTATGGGATGTCATAAGCAAGTCATTAGAATACTTTCCTACTAAATTTATAAGACACAAGCATTCAATATTTGAGTAAACAAAGAGAAAATAAAGCTGTCTATTGGGTTTCACTAAAAAGTCCATTGGAAGACTTGACTATTGTTGTTAAAAGACATAGGCATTCATATTATAGAGCCACAAACCACACTAGTAAAATAAAAACATGATAACATGGGATTTGAACTAATGACAGTCTTAATTTGATAGTGCAAACCCAACACCTTACTAACTGTGCTCACCAGACTGTGCATACCAGGTGCACAATTTATCAGAGATTTAAGTGAATAAGCTACAGTGTCCAAGGTACTAAACATAATATATTCTATGGGGTGTCATAAGCAAGTCTTTAGAATACTTTCCTACTTAATTTATAAGACATAAGCATTCAATATTTGAGTAAACAAAGAGAAAATAAAGCTATCTATTGGGTTTCACTAAAAAGTCCATTGGAAGACTTGACTATTGTTGTTAAAAGACATAGGCATTCATATTATAGAGCCACAAACCACACTAGTAAAATAAAAACATGATAATATGTGATTTGAACCAATTACAGTCTTAATTTGATAGTGCAAACACAACACCTTACAAACTGTGCTAACCAGACTGTGCATACCAGACACACAGTTTATCAGAGATTTAAGTGAATAAGCTACAGTGTCCAAGGTACTAAACATAATATATTCTATGGGGTGTCATAAGCAAGTCATTAGAATACTTTCCTACTTAATTTATAAGACATAAGCATTCAATATTTGAGTAAACAAAGAGAAAATAAAGCTATCTATTGGGTTTCACTAAAAAGTCCATTGGAAGACTTGACTATTGTTGTTAAAAGACATAGGCATTCATATTATAGAGCCACAAACCACACTAGTAAAATAAAAACATGATAACATGGGTTTTGAACCAATGACAGTCTTAATTTGATAGTGCAAACCCAACACCTTACTAACTGTGCTAACCAAACTGTGCATACCAAGGGCACAATTTATCAGAGATTTAAGTGAATAAGCTACAGTGTCCTAGGTGCTAAACATAATATATTCTATGGGGTGTCATAAGCAAGTCATTAGAATACTGTCCTACTAAATTAATAAGACATAAGCATTCAATATTTGAGTAAACAAAGAGAAAATAAAGCTTTCTATTGGGTTTCACTAAAAAGTCCATTGGAAGACTTGACTATTGTTGTTAAAAGATATAGGCATTCATATTATAGAGCCACAAACCACACTAGTAAAATAAAAACATGATAACATGGGATTCAAACCAATGACAGTCTTAATTTGATAGTGCAAACCCAACACCTTACAAACTGTGCTAACCAGACTGTGCATACCAGACACACAATTTATCAGAGAATTAAGTGAATAAGCTACAGTGTCCAAGGTGCTAAACATAATATATTCTATGGGGTGTCATAAGCAAGTCATTAGAATACTTTCCTACTAAATTAATAAGACATAAGCATTCAATATTTGAGTAAACAAAGAGAAAATAAAGCTATCTATTGGGTTTCACTAAAAAGTCCATTGGAAGACTTGACTATTGTTGTTAAAAGACATAGGCATTCATATTATAGAGCCACAAACCACACTAGTAAAATAAAAACATGATAACATGGGATTTGAACCAATGACAGTCTTAATTTGATAGTGTAAACCCAACACCTTACAAACTGTGCTAACCAGACTGTGCATACCAGGCACACAATTTATCAGAGAATTAAGTGAATAAGCTACAGTGTCCAAGGTGCTAAACATAATATATTCTATGGGGTGTCATAAGCAAGTCATTAGAATACTTTCCTACTAAATTAATAAGACATAAGCATTCAATATTTGAGTAAACAAAGAGAAAATAAAGCTATCTATTGGGTTTCACTAAAAAGTCAATTGGAAGACTTGACTATTGTTGTTAAAAGACATAGGCATTCATATTATAGAGCCACAAACCACACTAGTAAAATAAAAACATGATAAAATGGGATTTGAACCTATGACAGTCTTAATTTGATAGTGCAAACCCAACACTTTACTGAACATGCTAACCAGACTGTGCATACCAGACACACAATTTATCAGTGATTTAAGTGAATAAGCTACAGTGTCCAAGGTACTAAACATAATATATTCTATGGGGTGTCATAAGCAAGTCATTAGAATACTTTCCTACTAAATTTATAAGACATAAGCATTCAATATTTGAGTAAACAAAGAGAAAATAAAGCTATCTATTGGGTTTCACTAAAAAGTCCATTGGAAGACTTGACTATTGTTGTTAAAAGACATAGGCATTCATATTATAGAGCCACAAACCACACTAGTAAGATAAAAACATATTAACATGGGATTTGAACCAATGACAGTCTTAATTATATAGTGCAAACCAAACACCTTCCTAACTGTGCTAACCAGACTGTGCATACCAGAAACACAATTTATCAGAGATTTAAGTGAATAATCTACCGTGTCCAAGGTACTAAACATAATAAACTCTATGGGATGTCATAAGCAAGTCATTAGAATACTTTCCTACTAAATTTATAAGACACAAGCATTCAATATTTGAGTAAACAAAGAGAAAATAAAGCTGTCTATTGGGTTTCACTAAAAAGTCCATTGGAAGACTTGACTATTGTTGTTAAAAGACATAGGCATTCATATTATAGAGCCACAAACCACACTAGTAAAATAAAAACATGATAACATGGGATTTGAACTAATGACAGTCTTAATTTGATAGTGCAAACCCAACACCTTACTAACTGTGCTCACCAGACTGTGCATACCAGGTGCACAATTTATCAGAGATTTAAGTGAATAAGCTACAGTGTCCAAGGTACTAAACATAATATATTCTATGGGGTGTCATAAGCAAGTCTTTAGAATACTTTCCTACTTAATTTATAAGACATAAGCATTCAATATTTGAGTAAACAAAGAGAAAATAAAGCTATCTATTGGGTTTCACTAAAAAGTCCATTGGAAGACTTGACTATTGTTGTTAAAAGACATAGGCATTCATATTATAGAGCCACAAACCACACTAGTAAAATAAAAACATGATAATATGTGATTTGAACCAATTACAGTCTTAATTTGATAGTGCAAACACAACACCTTACAAACTGTGCTAACCAGACTGTGCATACCAGACACACAGTTTATCAGAGATTTAAGTGAATAAGCTACAGTGTCCAAGGTACTAAACATAATATATTCTATGGGGTGTCATAAGCAAGTCATTAGAATACTTTCCTACTTAATTTATAAGACATAAGCATTCAATATTTGAGTAAACAAAGAGAAAATAAAGCTATCTATTGGGTTTCACTAAAAAGTCCATTGGAAGACTTGACTATTGTTGTTAAAAGACATAGGCATTCATATTATAGAGCCACAAACCACACTAGTAAAATAAAAACATGATAACATGGGTTTTGAACCAATGACAGTCTTAATTTGATAGTGCAAACCCAACACCTTACTAACTGTGCTAACCAAACTGTGCATACCAAGGGCACAATTTATCAGAGATTTAAGTGAATAAGCTACAGTGTCCAAGGTGCTAAACATAATATATTCTATGGGGTGTCATAAGCAAGTCATTAGAATACTGTCCTACTAAATTAATAAGACATAAGCATTCAATATTTGAGTAAACAAAGAGAAAATAAAGCTTTCTATTGGGTTTCACTAAAAAGTCCATTGGAAGACTTGACTATTGTTGTTAAAAGATATAGGCATTCATATTATAGAGCCACAAACCACACTAGTAAAATAAAAACATGATAACATGGGATTCAAACCAATGACAGTCTTAATTTGATAGTGCAAACCCAACACCTTACAAACTGTGCTAACCAGACTGTGCATACCAGACACACAATTTATCAGAGAATTAAGTGAATAAGCTACAGTGTCCAAGGTGCTAAACATAATATATTCTATGGGGTGTCATAAGCAAGTCATTAGAATACTTTCCTACTAAATTAATAAGACATAAGCATTCAATATTTGAGTAAACAAAGAGAAAATAAAGCTATCTATTGGGTTTCACTAAAAAGTCCATTGGAAGACTTGACTATTGTTGTTAAAAGACATAGGCATTCATATTATAGAGCCACAAACCACACTAGTAAAATAAAAACATGATAACATGGGATTTGAACCAATGACAGTCTTAATTTGATAGTGTAAACCCAACACCTTACAAACTGTGCTAACCAGACTGTGCATACCAGGCACACAATTTATCAGAGAATTAAGTGAATAAGCTACAGTGTCCAAGGTGCTAAACATAATATATTCTATGGGGTGTCATAAGCAAGTCATTAGAATACTTTCCTACTAAATTAATAAGACATAAGCATTCAATATTTGAGTAAACAAAGAGAAAATAAAGCTATCTATTGGGTTTCACTAAAAAGTCAATTGGAAGACTTGACTATTGTTGTTAAAAGACATAGGCATTCATATTATAGAGCCACAAACCACACTAGTAAAATAAAAACATGATAACATGGGATTCAAACCAATGACAGTCTTAATTTGATATTGCAAACCCAACACCTTACAAACTGTGCTAACCAGACTGTGCATACCAGACACACAATTTATCAGAGATTTAAGTGAATAAGCTACAGTGTCCAAGGTACTAAACATAATATATTCTATGGGGTGTCATAAGCAAGTCTTTAGAATACTTTCCTACTTAATTTATAAGACATAAGCATTCAATATTTGAGTAAACAAAGAGAAAATAAAGCTATCTATTGGGTTTCACTAAAAAGTCCATTGGAAGACTTGACTATTGTTGTTAAAAGACATAGGCATTCATATTATAGAGCCACAAACCACACTAGTAAAATAAAAACATGATAAAATGGGATTTGAACCTATGACAGTCTTAATTTGATAGTGCAAACCCAACACTTTACTGAACATGCTAACCAGACTGTGCATACCAGACACACAATGTATCAGTGATTTAAGTGAATAAGCTACAGTGTCCAAGGTACTAAACATAATATATTCTATGGGGTGTCATAAGCAAGTCATTAGAATACTTTCCTACTAAATTTATAAGACATAAGCATTCAATATTTGAGTAAACAAAGAGAAAATAAAGCTATCTATTGGGTTTCACTAAAAAGTCCATTGGAAGACTTGACTATTGTTGTTAAAAGACATAGGCATTCATATTATAGAGCCACAAACCACACTAGTAAGATAAAAACATATTAACATGGGATTTGAACCAATGACAGTCTTAATTATATAGTGCAAACCAAACACCTTCCTAACTGTGCTAACCAGACTGTGCATACCAGAAACACAATTTATCAGAGATTTAAGTGAATAATCTACCGTGTCCAAGGTACTAAACATAATAAACTCTATGGGATGTCATAAGCAAGTCATTAGAATACTTTCCTACTAAATTTATAAGACATAAGCAATCAATATTTTAGTAAACAAATAGAAAATAAAGCTATCTATTGGGTTTCACTAAAAAGTCAATTGGAAGACTTGACTATTGTTGTTAAAAGACATAGGCATTCATATTATAGAGCCACAAACCACACTAGTAAAATAAAAACATGATAACATGGGATTCGAACTAATGACAGTCAAAATTTGATAGTGCAAACCCAACACCTTACAAACTGTGCTAACCAGACTGTGCATACCAGACACACAATTTATCAGACATTTAAGTGAATAAGCTACAGTGTCCAAGGTACTAAACATAATATATTCTATGGGGTGTCATAAGCAAGTCATTAGAATACTTTCCTACTCAATTTATAAGACATAAGCATTCAATATTTGAGTAAACAAAGAGAAAATAAAGCTATCTATTGGGTTTCACTAAAAAGTCAATTGGAAGACTTGACTATTGTTGTTAAAAGACATAGGCATTCATATTATAGAGCCACAAACCACACTAGTAAAATAAAAACATGATAACATGGGATTCAAACCAATGACAGTCTTAATTTGATATTGCAAACCCAACACCTTACAAACTGTGCTAACCAGACTGTGCATACCAGACAAACAATTTATCAGAGATTTAAGTGAATAAGCTACAGTGTCCAAGGTACTAAACATAATATATTCTATGGGGTGTCATAAGCAAGTCTTTAGAATACTTTCCTACTTAATTTATAAGACATAAGCATTCAATATTTGAGTAAACAAAGAGAAAATAAAGCTATCTATTGGGTTTCACTAAAAAGTCCATTGGAAGACTTGACTATTGTTGTTAAAAGACATAGGCATTCATATTATAGAGCCACAAACCACACTAGTAAAATAAAAACATGATAACATGGGATTTGAACCTATGACAGTCTTAATTTGATAGTGCAAACCCAACACCTTACTGAACATGCTAACCAGACTGTGTATACCAGACACACAATTTATCAGTGATTTAAGTGAATAAGCTACAGTGTCCAAGGTACTAAACATAATATATTCTATGGGGTGTCATAAGCAAGTCATTAGAATACTTTCCTACTAAATTTATAAGACATAAGCATTCAATATTTGAGTAAACAAAGAGAAAATAAAGCTATCTATTGGGTTTCACTAAAAAGTCAATTGGAAGACTTGACTATTGTTGTTAAAAGACATAGGCATTCATATTATAGAGCCACAAACCACACTAGTAAAATAAAAACAAGATAACATGGGATTCGAACCAATAACAGTCTTAATTTCATAGTGCAAACAAACACCTTACTAACTGTGCTAACCTGAATGTGCATACCAGACCCACATTTTATCAGAGATTTAAGTGAATAAGCTACAGTGTCCAAGGTACTAAACATAATAAACTCTATGGGATGTCATAAGCAAGTCATTAGAATACTTTCCTACTAAATTTATAAGACATAAGCAATCAATATTTTAGTAAACAAATAGAAAATAAAGCTATCTATTGGGTTTCACTAAAAAGTCAATTGGAAGACTTGACTATTGTTGTTAAAAGACATAGGCATTCATATTATAGAGCCACAAACCACACTAGTAAAATAAAAACATGATAACATGGGATTCGAACCAATGACAGTCAAAATTTGATAGTGCAAACCCAACACCTTACAAACTGTGCTAACCAGACTGTGCATACCAGACACACAATTTATCAGACATTTAAGTGAATAAGCTACAGTGTCCAAGGTACTAAACATAATATATTCTATGGGGTGTCATAAGCAAGTCATTAGAATACTTTCCTACTCAATTTATAAGACATAAGCATTCAATATTTGAGTAAACAAAGAGAAAATAAAGCTATCTATTGGGTTTCACTAAAAAGTCCATTGGAAGACTTGACTATTGTTGTTAAAAGACATGGGCATTCATATTATAGAGCCACAAACCACACTAGTAAAATAAAAACATATTAACATGGGATTTGAACCAATGACAGTCTTAATTATATAGTGCAAACCCAACACCTTACTAACTGTGCTAACCAGACTGTGCACACCAAAAGCACAATTTATCAGAGATTTAAGTGAATAATCTACCGTGTCCAAGGTACTAAACATAATATATTCTATGGGGTGTCATACGCAAGTCATTAGAATACTTTTCTACCACAATTATAAGACATAAGCATTCAATATTTGAGTAAACAAAGAGAAAATAAAGCTATCTATTGGGTTTCACTAAAAAGTCCATTGGAAGACTTGACTAGTGTTGTTAAAAGACATAGGCATTCATATTATAGAGCCACAAACCACACTAGTAAAATAAAAACAAGATTACATGGGATTCGAACCAATAACAGTCTTAATTTCATAGTGCAAACAAACACCTTACTAACTGTGCTAACCTGAATGTGCTTACCAGACCCACAATTTATCAGAGATTTAAGTGAATAAGCTACAGTGTCCAAGGTACTAAACATAATAAACTCTATGGGATGTCATAAGCAAGTCATTAGAATACTTTCCTACTAAATTTATAAGACATAAGCAATCAATATTTTAGTAAACAAATAGAAAATAAAGCTATCTATTGGGTTTCACTAAAAAGTCAATTGGAAGACTTGACTATTGTTGTTAAAAGACATAGGCATTCATATTATAGAGCCACAAACCACACTAGTAAAATAAAAACATGATAACATGGGATTTGAACCAATGACAGTCAAAATTTGATAGTGCAAACCCAACACCTTACAAACTGTGCTAACCAGACTGTGCATACCAGACACACAATTTATCAGACATTTAAGTGAATAAGCTACAGTGTCCAAGGTACTAAACATAATATATTCTATGGGGTGTCATAAGCAAGTCATTAGAATACTTTCCTACTCAATTTATAAGACATAAGCATTCAATATTTGAGTAAACAAAGAGAAAATAAAGCTATCTATTGGGTTTCACTAAAAAGTCAATTGGAAGACTTGACTATTGTTGTTAAAAGACATAGGCATTCATATTATAGAGCCACAAACCACACTAGTAAAATAAAAACATGATAACATGGGATTCAAACCAATGACAGTCTTAATTTGATATTGCAAACCCAACACCTTACAAACTGTGCTAACCAGACTGTCCATACCAGACTCACAATTTATCAGAGATTTAAGTGAATAAGCTACAGTGTCCAAGGTACTAAACATAATATATTCTATGGGGTGTCATAAGCAAGTCTTTAGAATACTTTCCTACTTAATTTATAAGACATAAGCATTCAATATTTGAGTAAACAAAGAGAAAATAAAGCTATCTATTGGGTTTCACTAAAAAGTCCATTGGAAGACTTGACTATTGTTGTTAAAAGACATAGGCATTCATATTATAGAGCCACAAACCACACTAGTAAAATAAAAACATATTAACATGGGATTTGAACCAATGACAGTCTTAATTATATAGTGCAAACCCAACACCTTACTAACTGTGCTAACCAGACTGTGCATACCAGTAACACAATTTATCAGAGATTTAAGTGAATAAGCTACCGTGTCCAAGGTACTAAACATAATATATTCTATGGGGTGTCATACGCAAGTCATTAGAATACTTTTCTACTACAATTATAAGACATAAGCATTCAATATTTGAGTAAACACAGAGAAAATAAAGCTATCTATTGTGTTTCACTAAAAAGTCCATTGGAAGACTTGACTATTGTTGTTAAAAGACATAGGCATTCATATTATAGAGCCACAAACCACACTAGTAAAATAAAAACAAGATAACATGGGATTCGAAACAATAACAGTCTTAATTTCATAGTGCAAACCCAACACCTTACTAAATGTGCTAACCAGAATGTGCATACCAGACCCACAATTTATCAGAGATTTAAGTGAATAAGCTACAGTGTCCAAGGTACTAAACATAATAAACTCTATGGGATGTTATAAGCAAGTCATTAGAATACTTTCCAACTAAATTTATAAGACATAAGCATTCAATATTTTAGTAAACAAATAGAAAATAAAGCTATCTATTGGGTTTCACTAAAAAGTCAATTGGAAGACTTGACTATTGTTGTTAAAAGACATAGGCATTCATATTATAGAGCCACAAACCACACTACTAAAATAAAAACATGATAACATGGGATTCGAACCAATGACAGTCTTAATTTGATAGTGCAAACCCAACACCTTACAAACTGTGCTAACCAGACTGTGCATACCAGACACACAATTTATCAGACATTTAAGTGAATAAGCTACAGTGTCCAAGGTACTAAACATAATATATTCTATGGGGTGTCATAAGCAAGTCATTAGAATACTTTCCTACTCAATTTATAAGACATAAGCATTCAATATTTGAGTAAACAAAGAGAAAATAAAGCTATATATTGGGTTTCACTAAAAAGTCCATTGGAAGACTTGACTATTGTTGTTAAAAGACATAGGCATTTATATTATAGAGCCACAAACCACACTAGTAAAATAAAAACATGATAATATGGGATTTGAACCAATTACAGTCTTAATTTGATAGTGCAAACACAACACCTTACAAACTGTGCTAACCAGACTGTGCATACCAGACACGCAATTTATCAGAGATTTAAGTGAATAAGCTACAGTGTCCAAGGTACTAAACATAATATATTCTATGGGGTGTCATAAGCAAGTCATTAGAATACTTTCCTACTAAATTTATAAGACATAAGCATTCAATATTTGAGTAAACAAAGAGAAAATAAAGCTATCTATTGGGTTTCACTAAAAAGTCCATTGGAAGACTTGACTATTGTTGTTAAAAGACATAGGCATTCATATTATAGAGCCACAAACCACACTAGTAAAATAAAAACATGATAACATGGGATTTGAACCAATGACAGTCTTAATTTGATAGCGCAAACCCAACACCTTACAAACTGTGCTAACCAGACTATGCATACCAGACACCCAATTTATCAGAGATTTAAGTGAATAAGCTACAGTGTCCAAGGTACTAAACATAACAAACTCTATGGGATGTCATAAGCAAATCATTAGAATACTTTCCTACTAAATTTATAAGACATAAGCATTCAATATTTGAGTAAACAAAGAGAAAATAAAGCTATCTATTGGGTTTCACTAAAAAGTCCATTGGAAGACTTGACTATTGTTGTTAAAAGACATAGGCATTCATATTATAGAGCCACAAACCACACTAGTAAAATAAAAACATATTAACATGGGATTCGAACCAATGACAGTCTTAATTATAGAGTGCAAACCCAACACCTTACTAACTGTGCTAACCAGACTGTGCATACCAGAAACACAATTTATCAGAGATTTAAGTGAATAAGCTACCGTGTCCAAGGTACTAAACATAATATATTCTATGGTGTGTCATACGCAAGTCATTAGAATACTTTCCTACTACAATTATAAGACATAAGCATTCAATATTTGAGTAAACAAAGAGAAAATAAAGCTATCTATTGGGTTTCACTAAAAAGTCCATTGGAAGACTTGACTATTGTTGTTAAAAGACATAGGCATTCATATTATAGAGCCACAAACCACACTAGTAAAATAAAAACAAGATAACATGGGATTCAAACCAATAACAGTCTTAATTTCATAGTGCAACCCAACACCTTACTAACTGTGCTAACCAGAATTTGCATACCAGGGCCACAGTTTATCAGAGATTTAAGTGAATAAGCTACAGTGTCCAAGGTACTAAACATAATATATTCTATGGGGTGTCATAAGCAAGTCATTAGAATACTTTCCTACTTAATTTATAAGAATACTTTCTTACTTAATTTATAAGACATAAGCATTCAATATTTGAGTAAACAAAGAGAAAATAAAGCTATCTATTGGGTTTCACTAAAAAGTCCATTGGAAGACTTGACTATTGTTGTTAAAAGACATAGGCATTCATATTATAGAGCCACAAACCACACTAGTAAAATAAAAACATATTAACATGGGATTTGAACCAATGACAGTCTTAATTATATAGTGCAAACCCAACACCTTACTAACTGTGCTAACCAGACTGTGCATACCAGTAACACAATTTATCAGAGATTTAAGTGAATAAGCTACCGTGTCCAAGGTACTAAACATAATATATTCTATGGGGTGTCATACGCAAGTCATTAGAATACTTTTCTACTACAATTATAAGACATAAGCATTCAATATTTGAGTAAACACAGAGAAAATAAAGCTATCTATTGTGTTTCACTAAAAAGTCCATTGGAAGACTTGACTATTGTTGTTAAAAGACATAGGCATTCATATTATAGAGCCACAAACCACACTAGTAAAATAAAAACAAGATAACATGGGATTCGAAACAATAACAGTCTTAATTTCATAGTGCAAACCCAACACCTTACTAAATGTGCTAACCAGAATGTGCATACCAGACCCACAATTTATCAGAGATTTAAGTGAATAAGCTACAGTGTCCAAGGTACTAAACATAATAAACTCTATGGGATGTTATAAGCAAGTCATTAGAATACTTTCCAACTAAATTTATAAGACATAAGCATTCAATATTTTAGTAAACAAATAGAAAATAAAGCTATCTATTGGGTTTCACTAAAAAGTCAATTGGAAGACTTGACTATTGTTGTTAAAAGACATAGGCATTCATATTATAGAGCCACAAACCACACTACTAAAATAAAAACATGATAACATGGGATTCGAACCAATGACAGTCTTAATTTGATAGTGCAAACCCAACACCTTACAAACTGTGCTAACCAGACTGTGCATACCAGACACACAATTTATCAGACATTTAAGTGAATAAGCTACAGTGTCCAAGGTACTAAACATAATATATTCTATGGGGTGTCATAAGCAAGTCATTAGAATACTTTCCTACTCAATTTATAAGACATAAGCATTCAATATTTGAGTAAACAAAGAGAAAATAAAGCTATCTATTGGGTTTCACTAAAAAGTCCATTGGAAGACTTGACTATTGTTGTTAAAAGACATAGGCATTTATATTATAGAGCCACAAACCACACTAGTAAAATAAAAACATGATAATATGGGATTTGAACCAATTACAGTCTTAATTTGATAGTGCAAACACAACACCTTACAAACTGTGCTAACCAGACTGTGCATACCAGACACGCAATTTATCAGAGATTTAAGTGAATAAGCTACAGTGTCCAAGGTACTAAACATAATATATTCTATGGGGTGTCATAAGCAAGTCATTAGAATACTTTCCTACTAAATTTATAAGACATAAGCATTCAATATTTGAGTAAACAAAGAGAAAATAAAGCTATCTATTGGGTTTCACTAAAAAGTCCATTGGAAGACTTGACTATTGTTGTTAAAAGACATAGGCATTCATATTATAGAGCCACAAACCACACTAGTAAAATAAAAACATGATAACATGGGATTTGAACCAATGACAGTCTTAATTTGATAGTGCAAACCCAACACCTTACAAACTGTGCTAACCAGACTATGCATACCAGACACCCAATTTATCAGAGATTTAAGTGAATAAGCTACAGTGTCCAAGGTACTAAACATAACAAACTCTATGGGATGTCATAAGCAAATCATTAGAATACTTTCCTACTAAATTTATAAGACATAAGCATTCAATATTTGAGTAAACAAAGAGAAAATAAAGCTATCTATTGGGTTTCACTAAAAAGTCCATTGGAAGACTTGACTATTGTTGTTAAAAGACATAGGCATTCATATTATAGAGCCACAAACCACACTAGTAAAATAAAAACATATTAACATGGAATTCGAACCAATGACAGTCTTAATTATAGAGTGCAAACCCAACACCTTACTAACTGTGCTAACCAGACTGTGCATACCAGAAACACAATTTATCAGAGATTTAAGTGAATAAGCTACCGTGTCCAAGGTACTAAACATAATATATTCTATGGTGTGTCATACGCAAGTCATTAGAATACTTTCCTACTACAATTATAAGACATAAGCATTCAATATTTGAGTAAACAAAGAGAAAATAAAGCTATCTATTGGGTTTCACTAAAAAGTCCATTGGAAGACTTGACTATTGTTGTTAAAAGACATAGGCATTCATATTATAGAGCCACAAACCACACTAGTAAAATAAAAACAAGATAACATGGGATTCAAACCAATAACAGTCTTAATTTCATAGTGCAACCCAACACCTTACTAACTGTGCTAACCAGAATTTGCATACCAGGGCCACAGTTTATCAGAGATTTAAGTGAATAAGCTACAGTGTCCAAGGTACTAAACATAATATATTCTATGGGGTGTCATAAGCAAGTCATTAGAATACTTTCCTACTTAATTTATAAGAATACTTTCTTACTTAATTTATAAGACATAAGCATTCAATATTTGAGTAAACAAAGAGAAAATAAAGCTATCTATTGGGTTTCACTAAAAAGTCCATTGGAAGACTTGACTATTGTTGTTAAAAGACATAGGCATTCATATTATAGAGCCACAAACCACACTAGTAAAATAAAAACATGATAAAATGGGATTTGAACCTATGACAGTCTTAATTTGATAGTGCAAACCCAACACTTTACTGAACATGCTAACCAGACTGTGCATACCAGACACACAATTTATCAGTGATTTAAGTGAATAAGCTACAGTGTCCAAGGTACTAAACATAATATATTCTATGGGGTGTCATAAGCAAGCCATTAGAATACTTTCCTACTAAATTTATAAGACATAAGCATTCAATATTTGAGTAAACAAAGAGAAAATAAAGCTATCTATTGGGTTTCACTAAAAAGTCCATTGGAAGACTTGACTATTGTTGTTAAAAGACATAGGCATTCATATTATAGAGCCACAAACCACACTAGTAAAATAAAAACATATTAACATGGGATTTGAACCAATGACAGTCTTAAGTATATAGTGCAAACCCAACACCTTACTAACTGTGCTAACCAGACTGTGCATACCAGAAACACAATTTATCAGAGATTTAAGTGAATAATCTACCGTGTCCAAGGTACTAAACATAATAAACTCTATGGGATGTCATAAGCAAGTCATTAGAATACTTTCCTACTAAATTTATAAGACATAAGCAATCAATATTTTAGTAAACAAATAGAAAATAAAGCTATCTATTGGGTTTCACTAAAAGCTATCTATTGGGTTTCACTAAAAAGTCCATTGGAAGACTTGACTATTGTTGTTAAAAGACATGGGCATTCATATTATAGAGCCACAAACCACACTAGTAAAATAAAAACATATTAACATGGGATTTGAACCAATGACAGTCTTAATTATATAGTGCAAACCCAACACCTTACTAACTGTGCTAACCAGACTGTGCACACCAAAAGCACAATTTATCAGAGATTTAAGTGAATAATCTACCGTGTCCAAGGTACTAAACATAATATATACTATGGGGTGTCATACGCAAGTCATTAGAATACTTTTCTACCACAATTATAAGACATAAGCATTCAATATTTGAGTAAACAAAGAGAAAATAAAGCTATCTATTGGGTTTCACTAAAAAGTCCATTGGAAGACTTGACTATTGTTGTTAAAAGACATAGGCATTCATATTATAGAGCCACAAACCACACTACTAAAATAAAAACATGATAACATGGGATTCAAACCAATGACAGTCTTAATTTGATAGTGCAAACCCAACACCTTACAAACTGTGCTAACCAGACTGTGCATACCAGACACACAATTTATCAGACATTTAAGTGAATAAGCTACAGTGTCCAAGGTACTAAACATAATATATTCTATGGGGTGTCATAAGCAAGTCATTAGAATACTTTCCTACTCAATTTATAAGACATAAGCATTCAATATTTGAGTAAACAAAGAGAAAATAAAGCTATCTATTGGGTTTCACTAAAAAGTCCATTGGAAGACTTGACTATTGTTGTTAAAAGACATAGGCATTTATATTATAGAGCCACAAACCACACTAGTAAAATAAAAACATGATAACATGGGATTTGAACCAATGACAGTCTTAATTTGATATTGCAAACCCAACACCTTACTTACTGTGCTAACCAGACTGTGCATACCAGGTGCACAATTTATCAGAGATTTAAGTGAATAAGCTACAGTTTCCAAGGTGCTAAACATAATATATTCTATGGGGTGTCATAAGCAAGTCATTAGAATACTTTCCTACTAAATTAATAAGACATAAGCATTCAATATTTGAGTAAACAAAGAGAAAATTTAGCTTTCTATTGGGTTTCACTAAAAAGTCCATTGGAAGACTTGACTATTGTTGTTAAAAGACATAGGCATTCATATTATAGAGCCACAAACCACACTAGTAAAATAAAAACATATTAACATGGGATTTGAACCAATGACAGTCTTAAGTATATAGTGCAAACCCAACACCTTACTAACTGTGCTAACCAGACTGTGCATACCAGAAACACCATTTATCAGAGATTTAAGTGAATAATCTACCGTGTCCAAGGTACTAAACATAATAAACTCTATGGGATGTCATAAGCAAGTCATTAGAATACTTTCCTACTAAATTTATAAGACATAAGCAATCAATATTTTAGTAAACAAATAGAAAATAAAGCTATCTATTGGGTTTCACTAAAAAGTCAATTGGAAGACTTGACTATTGTTGTTAAAAGACATAGGCATTCATATTATAGAGCCACAAACCACACTAGTAAAATAAAAACATGATAACATGGGATTCGAACCAATGACAGTCAAAATTTGATAGTGCAAACCCAACACCTTACAAACTGTGCTAACCAGACTGTGCATACCAGACACACAATTTATCAGACATTTAAGTGAATAAGCTACAGTGTCCAAGGTACTAAACATAATATATTCTATGGGGTGTCATAAGCAAGTCATTAGAATACTTTCCTACTCAATTTATAAGACATAAGCATTCAATATTTGAGTAAACAAAGAGAAAATAAAGCTATCTATTGGGTTTCACTAAAAAGTCAATTGGAAGACTTGACTATTGTTGTTAAAAGACATAGGCATTCATATTATAGAGCCACAAACCACACTAGTAAAATAAAAACATGATAACATGGGATTCAAACCAATGACAGTCTTAATTTGATATTGCAAACCCAACACCTTACAAACTGTGTTAACCAGACTGTGCATACCAGACACACAATTTATCAGAGATTTAAGTGAATAAGCTACAGTGTCCAAGGTACTAAACATAATATATTATATGGGGTGTCATAAGCAAGTCTTTAGAATACTTTCCTACTTAATTTATAAGACATAAGCATTCAATATTTGAGTAAACAAAGAGAAAATAAAGCTATCTATTGGGTTTCACTAAAAAGTCCATTGGAAGACTTGACTATTGTTGTTAAAAGACATAGGCATTCATATTATAGAGCCACAAACCACACTAGTAAAATAAAAACATGATAACATTGGATTTGAACCAATGACAGTCTTAATTATAGAGTGCAAACCCAACACCTTACTAGCTGTGCTAACCAGACTGTGCATACCAGAAACACAATTTATCAGAGATTTAAGTGAATAAGCTACAGTGTCCAAGGTACTAAACATAATATATTATATGGGGTGTCATAAGCAAGTCTTTAGAATACTTTCCTACTTAATTTATAAGACATAAGCATTCAATATTTGAGTAAACAAAGAGAAAATAAAGCTATCTATTGGGTTTCACTAAAAAGTCAATTGGAAGACTTGACTATTGTTGTTAAAAGACATAGGCATTCATATTATAGAGCCACAAACCACACTAGTAAAATAAAAACAAGATTACATGGGATTCGAACCAATAACAGTCTTAATTTCATAGTGCAAACAAACACCTTACTAACTGTGCTAACCTGAATGTGCATACCAGACCCCAAATTTATCAGAGATTTAAGTGAATAAGCTACAGTGTCCAAGGTACTAAACATAATAAACTCTATGGGATGTCATAAGCAAGTCATTAGAATACTTTCCTACTAAATTTATAAGACATAAGCAATCAATATTTTAGTAAACAAATAGAAAATAAAGCTATCTATTGGGTTTCACTAAAAAGTCAATTGGAAGACTTGACTATTGTTGTTAAAAGACATAGGCATTCATATTATAGAGCCACAAACCACACTAGTAAAATAAAAACATGATAACATGGGATTCGAACCAATGACAGTCAAAATTTGATAGTGCAAACCCAACACCTTACAAACTGTGCTAACCAGACTGTGCATACCAGACACACAATTTATCAGACATTTAAGTGAATAAGCTACAGTGTCCAAGGTACTAAACATAATATATTCTATGGGGTGTCATAAGCAAGTCATTAGAATACTTTCCTACTCAATTTATAAGACATAAGCATTCAATATTTGAGTAAACAAAGAGAAAATAAAGCTATCTATTGGGTTTCACTAAAAAGTCCATTGGAAGACTTGACTATTGTTGTTAAAAGACATGGGCATTCATATTATAGAGCCACAAACCACACTAGTAAAATAAAAACATATTAACATGGGATTTGAACCAATGACAGTCTTAATTATATAGTGCAAACCCAACACCTTACTAACTGTGCTAACCAGACTGCACACCAGAAGCACAATTTATCAGAGATTTAAGTGAATAATCTACCGTGTCCAAGGTACTAAACATAATATATTCTATGGGGTGTCATACGCAAGTCATTAGAATACTTTTCTACCACAATTATAAGACATAAGCATTCAATATTTGAGTAAACAAAGAGAAAATAAAGCTATCTATTGGGTTTCACTAAAAAGTCCATTGGAAGACTTGACTATTGTTGTTAAAAGACATAGGCATTCATATTATAGAGCCACAAACCACACTAGTAAAATAAAAACAAGATTACATGGGATTCGAACCAATAACAGTCTTAATTTCATAGTGCAAACAAACACCTTACTAACTGTGCTAACCTGAATGTGCTTACCAGACACACAATTTATCAGAGATTTAAGTGAATAAGCTACAGTGTCCAAGGTACTAAACATAATAAACTCTATGGGATGTCATAAGCAAGTCATTATAATACTTTCCTACTAAATTTATAAGACATAAGCAATCAATATTTTAGTAAACAAATAGAAAATAAAGCTATCTATTGGGTTTCACTAAAAAGTCAATTGGAAGACTTGACTATTGTTGTTAAAAGACATAGGCATTCATATTATAGAGCCACAAACCACACTAGTAAAATAAAAACATGATAACATGGGATTCGAACCAATGACAGTCAAAATTTGATAGTGCAAACCCAACACCTTACAAACTGTGCTAACCAGACTGTGCATACCAGACACACAATTTATCAGACATTTAAGTGAATAAGCTACAGTGTCCAAGGTACTAAACATAATATATTCTATGGGGTGTCATAAGCAAGTCATTAGAATACTTTCCTACTCAATTTATAAGACATAAGCATTCAATATTTGAGTAAACAAAGAGAAAATAAAGCTATCTATTGGGTTTCACTAAAAAGTCAATTGGAAGACTTGACTATTGTTGTTAAAAGACATAGGCATTCATATTATAGAGCCACAAACCACACTAGTAAAATAAAAACATGATAACATGGGATTGGAACCAATGACAGTCAAAATTTGATAGTGCAAACCCAACACCTTACAAACTGTGCTAACCAGACTGTGTGTACCAGACACACAATTTATCAGACATTAGCACAGTTAGTAACATGGGATTCGAAACAATAACAGTCTTAATTTCATAGTGCAAACCCAACACTTAATAAATGTGCTAACCAGAATGTGCATACCAGACCCACAATTTATCAGAGATTTAAGTGAATAAGCTACAGTGTCCAAGGTACTAAACATAATAAACTCTATGGGATGTTATAAGCAAGTCATTAGAATACTTTCCTACTCAATTTATAAGACATAAGCATTCAATATTTGAGTAAACAAAGAGAAAATAAAGCTATCTATTGGGTTTCACTAAAAAGTCAATTGGAAGACTTGACTATTGTTGTTAAAAGACATAGGCATTCATATTATAGAGCCACAAACCACACTAGTAAAATAAAAACATGATAACATGGGATTCGAACCAATGACAGTCAAAATTTGATAGTGCAAACCCAACACCTTACAAACTGTGCTAACCAGACTGTGCATACCAGACACACAATTTATCAGACATTTAAGTGAATAAGCTACAGTGTCCAAGGTACTAAACATAATATATTCTATGGGGTGTCATAAGCAAGTCATTAGAATACTTTCCTACTCAATTTATAAGACATAAGCATTCAATATTTGAGTAAACAAAGAGAAAATAAAGCTATCTATTGGGTTTCACTAAAAAGTCCATTGGAAGACTTGACTATTGTTGTTAAAAGACATGGGCATTCATATTATAGAGCCACAAACCACACTAGTAAAATAAAAACATATTAACATGGGATTTGAACCAATGACAGTCTTAATTATATAGTGCAAACCCAACACCTTACTAACTGTGCTAACCAGACTGTGCACACCAAAAGCACAATTTATCAGAGATTTAAGTGAATAATCTACCGTGTCCAAGGTACTAAACATAATATATTCTATGGGGTGTCATACGCAAGTCATTAGAATACTTTTCTACCACAATTATAAGACATAAGCATTCAATATTTGAGTAAACAAAGAGAAAATAAAGCTATCTATTGGGTTTCACTAAAAAGTCCATTGGAAGACTTGACTATTGTTGTTAAAAGACATAGGCATTCATATTATAGAGCCACAAACCACACTACTAAAATAAAAACATGATAACATGGGATTCAAACCAATGACAGTCTTAATTTGATAGTGCAAACCCAACACCTTACAAACTGTGCTAACCAGACTGTGCATACCAGACACACAATTTATCAGACATTTAAGTGAATAAGCTACAGTGTCCAAGGTACTAAACATAATATATTCTATGGGGTGTCATAAGCAAGTCATTAGAATACTTTCCTACTCAATTTATAAGACATAAGCATTCAATATTTGAGTAAACAAAGAGAAAATAAAGCTATCTATTGGGTTTCACTAAAAAGTCCATTGGAAGACTTGACTATTGTTGTTAAAAGACATAGGCATTTATATTATAGAGCCACAAACCACACTAGTAAAATAAAAACATGATAACATGGGATTTGAACCAATGACAGTCTTAATTTGATAGTGCAAACCCAACACCTTACTTACTGTGCTAACCAGACTGTGCATACCAGGTGCACAATTTATCAGAGATTTAAGTGAATAAGCTACAGTGTCCAAGGTGCTAAACATAATATATTCTATGGGGTGTCATAAGCAAGTCATTAGAATACTTTCCTACTAAATTAATAAGACATAAGCATTCAATATTTGAGTAAACAAAGAGAAAATAAAGCTTTCTATTGGGTTTCACTAAAAAGTCCATTGGAAGACTTGACTATTGTTGTTAAAAGACATAGGCATTCATATTATAGAGCCACAAACCACACTAGTAAAATAAAAACATGATAACATGGGATTCAAACCAATGACAGTCTTAATTTGATAGTGCAAACCCAACACCTTACAAACTGTGCTTACCAGACTGTGCATACCAAACACACAATTTATCAGAGATTTAAGTGAATAAGCAACAGTGTCCAAGGTACTAAACATAATAAACTCTATGGGATGTCATAAGCAAGTCATTAGAATACTTTCCTACTAAACTTATAAGACATAAGCATTCAATATTTCAGTAAACAAAGAGAAAATAAAGCTTTCTATTGGGTTTCACTAAAAAGTCAATTGGAAGACTTGACTATTGTTGTTAAAAGACATAGGCATTCATATTATAGAGCCACAAACCACACTAGTAAAATAAAAACATGATAACATGGGATTCAAACCAATGACAGTCTTAATTTGATATTGCAAACCCAACACCTTACAAACTGTGCTAACCATACTGTCCATACCAGACTCACAATTTATCAGAGATTTAAGTGAATAAGCTACAGTGTCCAAGGTACTAAACATAATATATTCTATGGGGTGTCATAAGCAAGTCTTTAGAATACTTTCCTACTTAATTTATAAGACATAAGCATTCAATATTTCAGTAAACAAAGAGAAAATAAAGCTATCTATTGGGTTTCACTAAAAAGTCCATTGGAAGACTTGACTATTGTTGTTAAAAGACATAGGCATTCATATTATAGAGCCACAAACCACACTAGTAAAATAAAAACATATTAACATGGGATTTGAACCAATGACAGTCTTAATTATATAGTGCAAACCCAACACCTTACTAACTGTGCTAACCAGACTGTGCATACCAGTAACACAATTTATCAGAGATTTAAGTGAATAAGCTACCGTGTCCAAGGTACTAAACATAATATATTCTATGGGGTGTCATACGCAAGTCATTAGAATACTTTTCTACTACAATTATAAGACATAAGCATTCAATATTTGAGTAAACACAGAGAAAATAAAGCTATCTATTGTGTTTCACTAAAAAGTCCATTGGAAGACTTGACTATTGTTGTTAAAAGACATAGGCATTCATATTATAGAGCCACAAACCACACTAGTAAAATAAAAACAAGATAACATGGGATTCGAAACAATAACAGTCTTAATTTCATAGTGCAAACCCAACACCTTACTAAATGTGCTAACCAGAATGTGCATACCAGACCCACAATGTATCAGAGATTTAAGTGAATAAGCTACAGTGTCCAAGGTACTAAACATAATAAACTCTATGGGATGTTATAAGCAAGTCATTAGAATACTTTCCAACTAAATTTATAAGACATAAGCATTCAATATTTTAGTAAACAAATAGAAAATAAAGCTATCTATTGGGTTTCACTAAAAAGTCAATTGGAAGACTTGACTATTGTTGTTAAAAGACATAGGCATTCATATTATAGAGCCACAAACCACACTACTAAAATAAAAACATGATAACATGGGATTCGAACCAATGACAGTCTTAATTTGATAGTGCAAACCCAACACCTTACAAACTGTGCTAACCAGACTGTGCATACCAGACACACAATTTATCAGACATTTAAGTGAATAAGCTACAGTGTCCAAGGTACTAAACATAATATATTCTATGGGGTGTCATAAGCAAGTCATTAGAATACTTTCCTACTCAATTTATAAGACATAAGCATTCAATATTTGAGTAAACAAAGAGAAAATAAAGCTATCTATTGGGTTTCACTAAAAAGTCCATTGGAAGACTTGACTATTGTTGTTAAAAGACATAGGCATTTATATTATAGAGCCACAAACCACACTAGTAAAATAAAAACATGATAATATGGGATTTGAACCAATTACAGTCTTAATTTGATAGTGCAAACACAACACCTTACAAACTGTGCTAACCAGACTGTGCATACCAGACACGCAATTTATCAGAGATTTAAGTGAATAAGCTACAGTGTCCAAGGTACTAAACATAATATATTCTATGGGGTGTCATAAGCAAGTCATTAGAATACTTTCCTACTAAATTTACAAGACATAAGCATTCAATATTTGAGTAAACAAAGAGAAAATAAAGCTATCTATTGGGTTTCACTAAAAAGTCCATTGGAAGACTTGACTATTGTTGTTAAAAGACATAGGCATTCATATTATAGAGCCACAAACCACACTAGTAAAATAAAAACATGATAACATGGGATTTGAACCAATGACAGTCTTAATTTGATAGTGCAAACCCAACACCTTACAAACTGTGCTAACCAGACTATGCATACCAGACACCCAATTTATCAGAGATTTAAGTGAATAAGCTAGAGTGTCCAAGGTACTAAACATAACAAACTCTATGGGATGTCATAAGCAAATCATTAGAATACTTTCCTACTAAATTTATAAGACATAAGCATTCAATATTTGAGTAAACAAAGAGAAAATAAAGCTATCTATTGGATTTCACTAAAAAGTCCATTGGAAGACTTGACTATTGTTGTTAAAAGACATAGGCATTCATATTATAGAGCCACAAACCACACTAGTAAAATAAAAACATATTAACATGGGATTCGAACCAATGACAGTCTTAATTATAGAGTGCAAACCCAACACCTTACTAACTGTGCTAACCAGACTGTGCATACCAGAAACACAATTTATCAGAGATTTAAGTGAATAAGCTACCGTGTCCAAGGTACTAAACATAATATATTCTATGGTGTGTCATACGCAAGTCATTAGAATACTTTCCTACTACAATTATAAGACATAAGCATTCAATATTTGAGTAAACAAAGAGAAAATAAAGCTATCTATTGGGTTTCACTAAAAAGTCCATTGGAAGACTTGACTATTGTTGTTAAAAGACATAGGCATTCATATTATAGAGCCACAAACCACACTAGTAAAATAAAAACAAGATAACATGGGATTCAAACCAATAACAGTCTTAATTTCATAGTGCAACCCAACACCTTACTAACTGTGCTAACCAGAATTTGCATACCAGGGCCACAGTTTATCAGAGATTTAAGTGAATAAGCTACAGTGTCCAAGGTACTAAACATAATATATTCTATGGGGTGTCATAAGCAAGTCATTAGAATACTTTCCTACTTAATTTATAAGAATACTTTCTTACTTAATTTATAAGACATAAGCATTCAATATTTGAGTAAACAAAGAGAAAATAAAGCTATCTATTGGGTTTCACTAAAAAGTCCATTGGAAGACTTGACTATTGTTGTTAAAAGACATAGGCATTCATATTATAGAGCCACAAACCACACTAGTAAAATAAAAACATGATAAAATGGGATTTGAACCTATGACAGTCTTAATTTGATAGTGCAAACCCAACACTTTACTGAACATGCTAACCAGACTGTGCATACCAGACACACAATTTATCAGTGATTTA
The DNA here is from genome assembly GCF_028390025.1 of Pseudophryne corroboree. Lineage (NCBI taxonomy): Eukaryota > Metazoa > Chordata > Amphibia > Anura > Myobatrachidae > Pseudophryne > Pseudophryne corroboree. The sequence goes on along the minus strand of NC_086451.1, from coordinate 151,811,995 downwards.
AGTGAATAAGCTACAGTGTCCAAGGTACTAAACATAATATATTCTATGGGGTGTCATAAGCAAGCCATTAGAATACTTTCCTACTAAATTTATAAGACATAAGCATTCAATATTTGAGTAAACAAAGATAAAATAAAGCTATCTATTGGGTTTCACTAAAAAGTCCATTGGAAGACTTGACTATTGTTGTTAAAAGACATAGGCATTCATATTATAGAGCCACAAACCACACTAGTAAAATAAAAACATATTAACATGGGATTTGAACCAATGACAGTCTTAAGTATATAGTGCAAACCCAACACCTTACTAACTGTGCTAACCAGACTGTGCATACCAGAAACACAATTTATCAGAGATTTAAGTGAATAATCTACCGTGTCCAAGGTACTAAACATAATAAACTCTATGGGATGTCATAAGCAAGTCATTAGAATACTTTCCTACTAAATTTATAAGACATAAGCAATCAATATTTTAGTAAACAAATAGAAAATAAAGCTATCTATTGGGTTTCACTAAAAAGTCAATTGGAAGACTTGACTATTGTTGTTAAAAGACATAGGCATTCATATTATAGAGCCACAAACCACACTAGTAAAATAAAAACATGATAACATGGGATTCGAACCAATGACAGTCAAAATTTGATAGTGCAAACCCAACACCTTACAAACTGTGCTAACCAGACTGTGCATACCAGACACACAATTTATCAGACATTTAAGTGAATAAGCTACAGTGTCCAAGGTACTAAACATAATATATTCTATGGGGTGTCATAAGCAAGTCATTAGAATACTTTCCTACTCAATTTATAAGACATAAGCATTCAATATTTGAGTAAACAAAGAGAAAATAAAGCTATCTATTGGGTTTCACTAAAAAGTCAATTGGAAGACTTGACTATTGTTGTTAAAAGACATAGGCATTCATATTATAGAGCCACAAACCACACTAGTAAAATAAAAACATGATAACATGGGATTCAAACCAATGACAGTCTTAATTTGATATTGCAAACCCAACACCTTACAAACTGTGTTAACCAGACTGTGCATACCAGACACACAATTTATCAGAGATTTAAGTGAATAAGCTACAGTGTCCAAGGTACTAAACATAATATATTATATGGGGTGTCATAAGCAAGTCTTTAGAATACTTTCCTACTTAATTTATAAGACATAAGCATTCAATATTTGAGTAAACAAAGAGAAAATAAAGCTATCTATTGGGTTTCACTAAAAAGTCCATTGGAAGACTTGACTATTGTTGTTAAAAGACATAGGCATTCATATTATAGAGCCACAAACCACACTAGTAAAATAAAAACATGATAACATGGGATTTGAACCAATGACAGTCTTAATTATAGAGTGCAAACCCAACACCTTACAAACTGTGCTAACCAGACTGTGCATACCAGAAACACAATTTATCAGAGATTTAAGTGAATAAGCTACAGTGTCCAAGGTACTAAACATAATATATTATATGGGGTGTCATAAGCAAGTCTTTAGAATACTTTCCTACTTAATTTATAAGACATAAGCATTCAATATTTGAGTAAACAAAGAGAAAATAAAGCTATCTATTGGGTTTCACTAAAAAGTCAATTGGAAGACTTGACTATTGTTGTTAAAAGACATAGGCATTCATATTATAGAGCCACAAACCACACTAGTAAAATAAAAACAAGATTACATGGGATTCGAACCAATAACAGTCTTAATTTCATAGTGCAAACAAACACCTTACTAACTGTGCTAACCTGAATGTGCATACCAGACCCAAAATTTATCAGAGATTTAAGTGAATAAGCTACAGTGTCCAAGGTACTAAACATAATATATTCTATGGGGTGTCATAAGCAAGTCATTAGAATACTTTCCTACTAAATTTATAAGACATAAGCAATCAATATTTTAGTAAACAAATAGAAAATAAAGCTATCTATTGGGTTTCACTAAAAAGTCAATTTGAAGACTTGACTATTGTTGTTAAAAGACATAGGCATTCATATTATAGAGCCACAAACCACACTAGTAAAATAAAAACATGATAACTTGGGATTCGAACCAATGACAGTCAAAATTTGATAGTGCAAACCCAACACCTTACAAACTGTGCTAACCAGACTGTGCATACCAGACACACAATTTATCAGACATTTAAGTGAATAAGCTACAGTGTCCAAGGTACTAAACATAATATATTCTATGGGGTGTCATAAGCAAGTCATTAGAATACTTTCCTACTCAATTTATAAGACATAAGCATTCAATATTTGAGTAAACAAAGAGAAAATAAAGCTATCTATTGGGTTTCACTAAAAAGTCCATTGGAAGACTTGACTATTGTTGTTAAAAGACATAGGCATTCATATTATAGAGCCACAAACCACACTACTAAAATAAAAACATGATAACATGGGATTCAAACCAATGACAGTCTTAATTTGATAGTGCAAACCCAACACCTTACAAACTGTGCTAACCAGACTGTGCATACCAGACACACAATTTATCAGACATTTAAGTGAATAAGCTACAGTGTCCAAGGTACTAAACATAATATATTCTATGGGGTGTCATAAGCAAGTCATTAGAATACTTTCCTACTCAATTTATAAGACATAAGCATTCAATATTTGAGTAAACAAAGAGAAAATAAAGCTATCTATTGGGTTTCACTAAAAAGTCCATTGGAAGACTTGACTATTGTTGTTAAAAGACATAGGCATTTATATTATAGAGCCACAAACCACACTAGTAAAATAAAAACATGATAACATGGGATTTGAACCAATGACAGTCTTAATTTGATAGTGCAAACCCAACACCTTACTTACTGTGCTAACCAGACTGTGCATACCAGGTGCACAATTTATCAGAGATTTAAGTGAATAAGCTACAGTGTCCAAGGTGCTAAACATAATATATTCTATGGGGTGTCATAAGCAAGTCATTAGAATACTTTCCTACTAAATTAATAAGACATAAGCATTCAATATTTGAGTAAACAAAGAGAAAATAAAGCTTTCTATTGGGTTTCACTAAAAAGTCCATTGGAAGACTTGACTATTGTTGTTAAAAGACATAGGCATTCATATTATAGAGCCACAAACCACACTAGTAAAATAAAAACATGATAACATGGGATTCAAACCAATAACAGTCTTAATTTGATAGTGCAAACCCAACACCTTACAAACTGTGCTTACCAGACTGTGCATACCAAACACACAATTTATCAGAGATTTAAGTGAATAAGCAACAGTGTCCAAGGTACTAAACATAATAAACTCTATGGGATGTCATAAGCAAGTCATTAGAATACTTTCCTACTAAACTTATAAGACATAAGCATTCAATATTTCAGTAAACAAAGAGAAAATAAAGCTATCTATTGGGTTTCACTAAAAAGTCCATTGGAAGACTTGACTATTGTTGTTAAAAGACATAGGCATTCATATTATAGAGCCACAAACCACACTAGTAAAATAAAAACATGATAATATGGGATTTGAACCAATTACAGTCTTAATTTGATAGTGCAAACACAACACCTTGCAAACTGTGCTAACCAGACTGTGCATACCAGACACGCAATTTATCAGAGATTTAAGTGAATAAGCTACAGTATCCAAGGTACTAAACATAATATATTCTATGGGGTGTCATAAGCAAGTCATTAGAATACTTTCCTACTAAATTTATAAGACATAAGCATTCAATATTTGAGTAAACAAAGAGAAAATAAAGCTATCTATTGGGTTTCACTAAAAAGTCCATTGGAAGACTTGACTATTGTTGTTAAAAGACATAGGCATTCATATTATAGAGCCACAAACCACACTAGTAAAATAAAAACATGATAACATGGGATTTGAACCAATGACAGTCTTAATTTGATAGTGCAAACCCAACACCTTACAAACTGTGCTAACCAGACTATGCATACCAGACACCCAATTTATCAGAGATTTAAGTGAATAAGCTACAGTGTCCAAGGTACTAAACATAATAAACTCTATGGGATGTCATAAGCAAATCATTAGAATACTTTCCTACTAAATTTATAAGACATAAGCATTCAATATTTGAGTAAACAAAGAGAAAATAAAGCTATCTATTGTGTTTCACTAAAAAGTCAATTGGAAGACTTGACTATTGTTGTTAAAAGACATAGGCATTCATATTATAGAGCCACAAACCACACTAGTAAAATAAAAACATGATAACATGGGATTCGAACCAATGACAGTCAAAATTTGATAGTGCAAACCCAACACCTTACAAACTGTGCTAACCAGACTGTGCATACCAGACACACAATTTATCAGACATTTAAGTGAATAAGCTACAGTGTCCAAGGTACTAAACATAATATATTCTATGGGGTGTCATAAGCAAGTCATTAGAATACTTTCCTACTCAATTTATAAGACATAAGCATTCAATATTTGAGTAAACAAAGAGAAAATAAAGCTATCTATTGGGTTTCACTAAAAAGTCAATTGGAAGACTTGACTATTGTTGTTAAAAGACATAGGCATTCATATTATAGAGCCACAAACCACACTAGTAAAATAAAAACATGATAACATGGGATTCAAACCAATGACAGTCTTAATTTGATATTGCAAACCCAACACCTTACAAACTGTGCTAACCAGACTGTCCATACCAGACTCACAATTTATCAGAGATTTAAGTGAATAAGCTACAGTGTCCAAGGTACTAAACATAATATATTCTATGGGGTGTCATAAGCAAGTCTTTAGAATACTTTCCTACTTAATTTATAAGACATAAGCATTCAATATTTGAGTAAACAAAGAGAAAATAAAGCTATCTATTGGGTTTCACTAAAAAGTCCATTGGAAGACTTGACTATTGTTGTTAAAAGACATAGGCATTCATATTATAGAGCCACAAACCACACTAGTAAAATAAAAACATATTAACATGGGATTTGAACCAATGACAGCTTTAATTATATAGTGCAAACCCAACACCTTACTAACTGTGCTAACCAGACTGTGCATACCAGAAACACAATTTATCAGAGATTTAAGTGAATAAGCTACCGTGTCCAAGGTACTAAACATAATATATTCTATGGGGTGTCATACGCAAGTCATTAGAATACTTTTCTACTACAATTATAAGACATAAGCATTCAATATTTGAGTAAACACAGAGAAAATAAAGCTATCTATTGTGTTTCACTAAAAAGTCCATTGGAAGACTTGACTATTGTTGTTAAAAGACATAGGCATTCATATTATAGAGCCACAAACCACACTAGTAAAATAAAAACAAGATAACATGGGATTCGAAACAATAACAGTCTTAATTTCATAGTGCAAACCCAACACCTTACTAAATTTGCTAACCAGAATGTGCATACCAGATCCACAATTTATCAGAGATTTAAGTGAATAAGCTACAGTGTCCAAGGTACTAAACATAATAAACTCTATGGGATGTTATAAGCAAGTCATTAGAATACTTTCCAACTAAATTTATAAGACATAAGCATTCAATATTTTAGTAAACAAATAGAAAATAAAGCTATCTATTGGGTTTCACTAAAAAGTCAATTGGAAGACTTGACTATTGTTGTTAAAAGACATAGGCATTCATATTATAGAGCCACAAACCACACTACTAAAATAAAAACATGATAACATGGGATTCGAACCAATGACAGTCTTAATTTGATAGTGCAAACCCAACACCTTACAAACTGTGCTAACCAGACTGTGCATACCAGACACACAATTTATCAGACATTTAAGTGAATAAGCTACAGTGTCCAAGGTACTAAACATAATATATTCTATGGGGTGTCATAAGCAAGTCATTAGAATACTTTCCTACTCAATTTATAAGACATAAGCATTCAATATTTGAGTAAACAAAGAGAAAATAAAGCTATCTATTGGGTTTCACTAAAAAGTCCATTGGAAGACTTGACTATTGTTGTTAAAAGACATAGGCATTTATATTATAGAGCCACAAACCACACTAGTAAAATAAAAACATGATAATATGGGATTTGAACCAATTACAGTCTTAATTTGATAGTGCAAACACAACACCTTACAAACTGTGCTAACCAGACTGTGCATACCAGACACGCAATTTATCAGAGATTTAAGTGAATAAGCTACAGTGTCCAAGGTACTAAACATAATATATTCTATGGGGTGTCATAAGCAAGTCATTAGAATACTTTCCTACTAAATTTATAAGACATAAGCATTCAATATTTGAGTAAACAAAGAGAAAATAAAGCTATCTATTGGGTTTCACTAAAAAGTCCATTGGAAGACTTGACTATTGTTGTTAAAAGACATAGGCATTCATATTATAGAGCCACAAACCACACTAGTAAAATAAAAACATGATAACATGGGATTTGAACCAATGACAGTCTTAATTTGATAGTGCAAACCCAACACCTTACAAACTGTGCTAACCAGACTATGCATACCAGACACCCAATTTATCAGAGATTTAAGTGAATAAGCTACAGTGTCCAAGGTACTAAACATAACAAACTCTATGGGATGTCATAAGCAAATCATTAGAATACTTTCCTACTAAATTTATAAGACATAAGCATTCAATATTTGAGTAAACAAAGAGAAAATAAAGCTATCTATTGGGTTTCACTAAAAAGTCCATTGGAAGACTTGACTATTGTTGTTAAAAGACATAGGCATTCATATTATAGAGCCACAAACCACACTAGTAAAATAAAAACATATTAACATGGGATTCGAACCAATGACAGTCTTAATTATAGAGTGCAAACCCAACACCTTACTAACTGTGCTAACCAGACTGTGCATACCAGAAACACAATTTATCAGAGATTTAAGTGAATAAGCTACCGTGTCCAAGGTACTAAACATAATATATTCTATGGTGTGTCATACGCAAGTCATTAGAATACTTTCCTACTACAATTATAAGACATAAGCATTCAATATTTGAGTAAACAAAGAGAAAATAAAGCTATCTATTGGGTTTCACTAAAAAGTCCATTGGAAGACTTGACTATTGTTGTTAAAAGACATAGGCATTCATATTATAGAGCCACAAACCACACTACTAAAATAAAAACATGATAACATGGGATTCAAACCAATGACAGTCTTAATTTGATAGTGCAAACCCAACACCTTACAAACTGTGCTAACCAGACTGTGCATACCAGACACACAATTTATCAGACATTTAAGTGAATAAGCTACAGTGTCCAAGGTACTAAACATAATATATTCTATGGGGTGTCATAAGCAAGTCATTAGAATACTTTCCTACTCAATTTATAAGACATAAGCATTCAATATTTGAGTAAACAAAGAGAAAATAAAGCTATCTATTGGGTTTCACTAAAAAGTCCATTGGAAGACTTGACTATTGTTGTTAAAAGACATAGGCATTTATATTATAGAGCCACAAACCACACTAGTAAAATAAAAACATGATAACATGGGATTTGAACCAATGACAGTCTTAATTTGATAGTGCAAACCCAACACCTTACTTACTGTGCTAACCAGACTGTGCATACCAGGTGCACAATTTATCAGAGATTTAAGTGAATAAGCTACAGTGTCCAAGGTGCTAAACATAATATATTCTATGGGGTGTCATAAGCAAGTCATTAGAATACTTTCCTACTAAATTAATAAGACATAAGCATTCAATATTTGAGTAAACAAAGAGAAAATAAAGCTTTCTATTGGGTTTCACTAAAAAGTCCATTGGAAGACTTGACTATTGTTGTTAAAAGACATAGGCATTCATATTATAGAGCCACAAACCACACTAGTAAAATAAAAACATGATAACATGGGATTCAAACCAATGACAGTCTTAATTTGATAGTGCAAACCCAACACCTTACAAACTGTGCTTACCAGACTGTGCATACCAAACACACAATTTATCAGAGATTTAAGTGAATAAGCAACAGTGTCCAAGGTACTAAACATAATAAACTCTATGGGATGTCATAAGCAAGTCATTAGAATACTTTCCTACTAAACTTATAAGACATAAGCATTCAATATTTCAGTAAACAAAGAGAAAATAAAGCTATCTATTGGGTTTCACTAAAAAGTCCATTGGAAGACTTGACTATTGTTGTTAAAAGACATAGGCATTCATATTATAGAGCCACAAACCACACTAGTAAAATAAAAACATGATAACATGGGATTTGAACCAATGACAGTCTTAATTTGATAGTGCAAACCCAACACCTTACAAACTGTGCTAACCAGACTATGCATACCAGACACCCAATTTATCAGAGATTTAAGTGAATAAGCTACAGTGTCCAAGGTACTAAACATAATAAACTCTATGGGATGTCATAAGCAAATCATTAGAATACTTTCCTACTAAATTTATAAGACATAAGCATTCAATATTTGAGTAAACAAAGAGAAAATAAAGCTATCTATTGGGTTTCACTAAAAAGTCCATTGGAAGACTTGACTATTGTTGTTAAAAGACATAGGCATTCATATTATAGAGCCACAAACCACACTAGTAAAATAAAAACATATTAACATGGGATTCGAACCAATGACAGTCTTAATTATAGAGTGCAAACCCAACACCTTACTAACTGTGCTAACCAGACTGTGCATACCAGAAACACAATTTATCAGAGATTTAAGTGAATAATCTACCGTGTCCAAGGTACTAAACATAATAAACTCTATGGGATGTCATAAGCAAGTCATTAGAATACTTTCCTACTAAATTTATAAGACATAAGCAATCAATATTTTAGTAAACAAATAGAAAATAAAGCTATCTATTGGGTTTCACTAAAAAGTCAATTGGAAGACTTGACTATTGTTGTTAAAAGACATAGGCATTCATATTATAGAGCCACAAACCACACTAGTAAAATAAAAACATGATAACATGGGATTCGAACCAATGACAGTCAAAATTTGATAGTGCAAACCCAACACCTTACAAACTGTGCTAACTAGACGGTGCATACCAGACACACAATTTATCAGACATTTAAGTGAATAAGCTACAGTGTCCAAGGTACTAAACATAATATATTCTATGGGGTGTCATAAGCAAGTCATTAGAATACTTTCCTACTCAATTTATAAGACATAAGCATTCAATATTTGAGTAAACAAAGAGAAAATAAAGCTATCTATTGGGTTTCACTAAAAAGTCCATTGGAAGACTTGACTATTGTTGTTAAAAGACATGGGCATTCATATTATAGAGCCACAAACCACACTAGTAAAATAAAAACATATTAACATGGGATTTGAACCAATGACAGTCTTAATTATATAGTGCAAACCCAACACCTTACTAACTGTGCTAACCAGACTGTGCACACCAAAAGCACAATTTATCAGAGATTTAAGTGAATAATCTACCGTGTCCAAGGTACTAAACATAATATATTCTATGGGGTGTCATACGCAAGTCATTAGAATACTTTTCTACCACAATTATAAGACATAAGCATTCAATATTTGAGTAAACAAAGAGAAAATAAAGCTATCTATTGGGTTTCACTAAAAAGTCCATTGGAAGACTTGACTATTGTTGTTAAAAGACATAGGCATTCATATTATAGAGCCACAAACCACACTAGTAAAATAAAAACAAGATTACATGGGATTCGAACCAATAACAGTCTTAATTTCATAGTGCAAACAAACACCTTACTAACTGTGCTAACCTGAATGTGCTTACCAAACCCACAATTTATCAGAGATTTAAGTGAATAAGCTACAGTGTCCAAGGTACTAAACATAATAAACTCTATGGGATGTCATAAGCAAGTCATTAGAATACTTTCCTACTAAATTTATAAGACATAAGCAATCAATATTTTAGTAAACAAATAGAAAATAAAGCTATCTATTGTGTTTCACTAAAAAGTCAATTGGAAGACTTGACTATTGTTGTTAAAAGACATAGGCATTCATATTATAGAGCCACAAACCACACTAGTAAAATAAAAACATGATAACATGGGATTCGAACCAATGACAGTCAAAATTTGATAGTGCAAACCCAACACCTTACAAACTGTGCTAACCAGACTGTGCATACCAGACACACAATTTATCAGACATTTAAGTGAATAAGCTACAGTGTCCAAGGTACTAAACATAATATATTCTATGGGGTGTCATAAGCAAGTCATTAGAATACTTTCCTACTCAATTTATAAGACATAAGCATTCAATATTTGAGTAAACAAAGAGAAAATAAAGCTATCTATTGGGTTTCACTAAAAAGTCAATTGGAAGACTTGACTATTGTTGTTAAAAGACATAGGCATTCATATTATAGAGCCACAAACCACACTAGTAAAATAAAAACATGATAACATGGGATTCAAACCAATGACAGTCTTAATTTGATATTGCAAACCCAACACCTTACAAACTGTGCTAACCAGACTGTCCATACCAGACTCACAATTTATCAGAGATTTAAGTGAATAAGCTACAGTGTCCAAGGTACTAAACATAATATATTCTATGGGGTGTCATAAGCAAGTCTTTAGAATACTTTCCTACTTAATTTATAAGACATAAGCATTCAATATTTGAGTAAACAAAGAGAAAATAAAGCTATCTATTGGGTTTCACTAAAAAGTCCATTGGAAGACTTGACTATTGTTGTTAAAAGACATAGGCATTCATATTATAGAGCCACAAACCACACTAGTAAAATAAAAACATATTAACATGGGATTTGAACCAATGACAGCTTTAATTATATAGTGCAAACCCAACACCTTACTAACTGTGCTAACCAGACTGTGCATACCAGAAACACAATTTATCAGAGATTTAAGTGAATAAGCTACCGTGTCCAAGGTACTAAACATAATATATTCTATGGGGTGTCATACGCAAGTCATTAGAATACTTTTCTACTACAATTATAAGACATAAGCATTCAATATTTGAGTAAACACAGAGAAAATAAAGCTATCTATTGTGTTTCACTAAAAAGTCCATTGGAAGACTTGACTATTGTTGTTAAAAGACATAGGCATTCATATTATAGAGCCACAAACCACACTAGTAAAATAAAAACAAGATAACATGGGATTCGAAACAATAACAGTCTTAATTTCATAGTGCAAACCCAACACCTTACTAAATTTGCTAACCAGAATGTGCATACCAGATCCACAATTTATCAGAGATTTAAGTGAATAAGCTACAGTGTCCAAGGTACTAAACATAATAAACTCTATGGGATGTTATAAGCAAGTCATTAGAATACTTTCCAACTAAATTTATAAGACATAAGCATTCAATATTTTAGTAAACAAATAGAAAATAAAGCTATCTATTGGGTTTCACTAAAAAGTCAATTGGAAGACTTGACTATTGTTGTTAAAAGACATAGGCATTCATATTATAGAGCCACAAACCACACTACTAAAATAAAAACATGATAACATGGGATTCGAACCAATGACAGTCTTAATTTGATAGTGCAAACCCAACACCTTACAAACTGTGCTAACCAGACTGTGCATACCAGACACACAATTTATCAGACATTTAAGTGAATAAGCTACAGTGTCCAAGGTACTAAACATAATATATTCTATGGGGTGTCATAAGCAAGTCATTAGAATACTTTCCTACTCAATTTATAAGACATAAGCATTCAATATTTGAGTAAACAAAGAGAAAATAAAGCTATCTATTGGGTTTCACTAAAAAGTCCATTGGAAGACTTGACTATTGTTGTTAAAAGACATAGGCATTTATATTATAGAGCCACAAACCACACTAGTAAAATAAAAACATGATAATATGGGATTTGAACCAATTACAGTCTTAATTTGATAGTGCAAACACAACACCTTACAAACTGTGCTAACCAGACTGTGCATACCAGACACGCAATTTATCAGAGATTTAAGTGAATAAGCTACAGTGTCCAAGGTACTAAACATAATATATTCTATGGGGTGTCATAAGCAAGTCATTAGAATACTTTCCTACTAAATTTATAAGACATAAGCATTCAATATTTGAGTAAACAAAGAGAAAATAAAGCTATCTATTGGGTTTCACTAAAAAGTCCATTGGAAGACTTGACTATTGTTGTTAAAAGACATAGGCATTCATATTATAGAGCCACAAACCACACTAGTAAAATAAAAACATGATAACATGGGATTTGAACCAATGACAGTCTTAATTTGATAGTGCAAACCCAACACCTTACAAACTGTGCTAACCAGACTATGCATACCAGACACCCAATTTATCAGAGATTTAAGTGAATAAGCTACAGTGTCCAAGGTACTAAACATAACAAACTCTATGGGATGTCATAAGCAAATCATTAGAATACTTTCCTACTAAATTTATAAGACATAAGCATTCAATATTTGAGTAAACAAAGAGAAAATAAAGCTATCTATTGGGTTTCACTAAAAAGTCCATTGGAAGACTTGACTATTGTTGTTAAAAGACATAGGCATTCATATTATAGAGCCACAAACCACACTAGTAAAATAAAAACATATTAACATGGGATTCGAACCAATGACAGTCTTAATTATAGAGTGCAAACCCAACACCTTACTAACTGTGCTAACCAGACTGTGCATACCAGAAACACAATTTATCAGAGATTTAAGTGAATAAGCTACCGTGTCCAAGGTACTAAACATAATATATTCTATGGTGTGTCATACGCAAGTCATTAGAATACTTTCCTACTACAATTATAAGACATAAGCATTCAATATTTGAGTAAACAAAGAGAAAATAAAGCTATCTATTGGGTTTCACTAAAAAGTCCATTGGAAGACTTGACTATTGTTGTTAAAAGACATAGGCATTCATATTATAGAGCTACAAACCACACTAGTAAAATAAAAACAAGATAACATGGGATTCAAACCAATAACAGTCTTAATTTCATAGTGCAACCCAACACCTTACTAACTGTGCTAACCAGAATTTGCATACCAAGACAACAGTTTATCAGAGATTTAAGTGAATAAGCTACAGTGTCCAAGGTACTAAACATAATATATTCTATGGGGTGTCATAAGCAAGTCATTAGAATACTTTCCTACTTAATTTATAAGAATACTTTCTTACTTAATTTATAAGACATAAGCATTCAATATTTGAGTAAACAAAGAGAAAATAAAGCTATCTATTGGGTTTCACTAAAAAGTCCATTGGAAGACTTGACTATTGTTGTTAAAAGACATAGGCATTCATATTATAGAGCCACAAACCACACTAGTAAAATAAAAACATATTAACATGGGATTTGAACCAATGACAGTCTTAATTATATAGTGCAAACCCAACACCTTACTAACTGTGCTAACCAGAATTTGCATACCAGGACCACAATTTATCAGAGATTTAAGTGAATAAGCTACAGTGTCCAAGGTACTAAATATAATAAACTCTATGGGATGTCATAAGCAAGTCATTAGAATACTTTCCTACTAAATTTATAAGACATAAGCATTCAATATTTTAGTAAACAAAGAGAAAATAAAGCTATCTATTGGGTTTCACTAAAAAGTCAATTGGAAGACTTGACTATTGTTGTTAAAAGACATAGGCATTCATATTATAGAGCCACAAACCACACTAGTAAAATAAAAACATGATAACATGGGATTCGAACCAATGACAGTCAAAATTTGATAGTGCAAACCCAACACCTTACAAACTGTGCTAACCAGACTGTGCATACCAGACACACAATTTATCAGAGATTTAAGTGAATAAGCTACAGTGTCCAAGGTACTAAACATAATATATTCTATGGGGTGTCATAAGCAAGTCATTAGAATACTTTCCTACTCAATTTATAAGACATAAGCATTCAATATTTGAGTAAACAAAGAGAAAATAAAGCTATCTATTGGGTTTCACTAAAAAGTCCATTGGAAGACTTGACTATTGTTGTTAAAAGACATAGGCATTCATATTATAGAGCCACAAACCACACTAGTAAAATAAAAACATGATAACATGGGATTCAAACCAATGACAGTCTTAAATTGATAGTGCAAACCCAACACCTTACAAACTGTGCTAACCAGACTGTGCATACCAGACACACAATTTATCAGAGATTTAAGAGAATAAGCTACAGTGTCCAAGGTACTAAACATAATAAACTCTATGGGATGTCATAAGCAAGTCATTAGAATACTTTCCTACTAAATTTATAAGACATAAGCATTCAATATTTTAGTAAACAAAGAGAAAATAAAGCTTTCTATTGGGTTTCACTAAAAAGTCCATTGGAAGACTTGACTATTGTTGTTAAAAGACATAGGCATTCATATTATAGAGCCACAAACCACACTAGTAAAATAAAAACATGATAACATGGGATTTGTACCTATGACAGTCTTAATTTGATAGTGCAAACCCAACAACTTACTGACCGTGCTAACCAGACTGTGCATAACAGGAGCACAATTTATCAGAGATTTAAGTGAATAAGCTACAGTGTCCAAGGTACTAAACATAATATATTCTATGGGGTGTCATAAGCAAGTCTTTAGAATACTTTCCTACTTAATTTATAAGACATAAGCATTCAATATTTGAGTAAACAAAGAGAAAATAAAGCTATCTATTGGGTTTCACTAAAAAGTCCATTGGAAGACTTGACTATTGTTGTTAAAAGACATAGGCATTCATATTATAGAGCCACAAACCACACTAGTAAAATAAAAACATGATAATAGGGGATTTGAACCAATTACAGTCTTAATTTGATAGTGCAAATACAACACCTTACAAACTGTGCTAACCAGACTGTGCATGCCAGACACACAATTTATCAGAGATTTAAGTGAATAAGCTACAGTGTCCAAGGTACTAAACATAATATATTCTATGGGGTGTCATAAGCAAGTCATTAGAATACTTTCCTACTAAATTTATAAGACATAAGCATTCAATATTTGAGTAAACAAAGAGAAAATAAAGCTATCTATTGGGTTTCACTAAAAAGTCCATTGGAAGACTTGACTATTGTTGTTAAAAGACATAGGCATTCATATTATAGAGCCACAAACCACACTAGTAAAATAAAAACATGATAACATGGGTTTTGAACCAATGACAGTCTTAATTTGATAGTGCAATCCCAACACCTTACTAATTGTGCAAACCAAACTGTGCATACCAGGAGCCCAATTTATCAGAGATTTAAGTGAATAAGCTACAGTGTCCAAGGTGCTAAACATAATATATTCTATGGGGTGTCATAAGCAAGTCATTAGAATACTTTCCTACTAAATTAATAAGACATAAGCATTCAATATTTGAGTAAACAAAGAGAAAATAAAGCTTTCTATTGGGTTTCACTAAAAAGTCCATTGGAAGACTTGACTATTGTTGTTAAAAGACATAGGCATTCATATTATAGAGCCACAAACCACACTAGTAAAATAAAAACATGATAACATGGGTTTTGAACCAATGACAGTCTTAATTTGATAGTGCAAACCCAACACCTTACTAACTGTGCTAACCAAACTGTGCATACCAGGCGCCCAATTTATCAGAGATTTAAGTGAATAAGCTACAGTGTCCAAGGTACTAAACATAATATATTCTATGGGGTGTCATAAGCAAGTCATTAGAATACTTTCCTACTAAATTTATAAGACATAAGCATTCAATATTTGAGTAAACAAAGAGAAAATAAAGCTATCTATTGGGTTTCACTAAAAAGTCCATTGGAAGACTTGACTATTGTTGTTAAAAGACATAGGCATTCATATTATAGAGCCACAAACCACACTAGTAAAATAAAAACATGATAACATGGGATTTGAACTAATGACAGTCTTAATTTGATAGTGCAAACCCAACACCTTACTAACTGTGCTAACCAAACTGTGCATACCAGGCGCTCAATTTATCAGAGATTTAAGTGAATAAGCTACAGTGTCCAAGGTGCTAAACATAATATATTCTATGGGGTGTCATAAGCAAGTCATTAGAATACTTTCCTACTAAATAAATAAGACATAAGCATTCAATATTTGAGTAAACAAAGAGAAAATAAAGCTTTCTATTGGGTTTCACTAAAAAGTCCATTGGAAGACTTGACTATTGTTGTTAAAAGACATAGGCATTCATATTATAGAGCCACAAACCACACTAGTAAAATAAAAACATGATAACATGGGTTTTGAACCAATGACAGTCTTAATTTGATAGTGCAAACCCAACACCTTACTAACTGTGCTAACCAAACTGTGCATACCAGGCGCCCAATTTATCAGAGATTTAAGTGAATAAGCTACAGTGTCCAAGGTACTTAACATAATATATTCTATGGGGTGTCATAAGCAAGTCATTAGAATACTTTCCTACTAAATTTATAAGACATAAGCATTCAATATTTGAGTAAACAAAGAGAAAATAAAGCTATCTATTGGGTTTCACTAAAAAGTCCATTGGAAGACTTGACTATTGTTGTTAAAAGACATAGGCATTCATATTATAGAGCCACAAACCACACTAGTAAAATAAAAACATGATAACATGGGATTTGAACTAATGACAGTCTTAATTTGATAGTGCAAACCCAACACCCTACTAACTGTGCTCACCAGACTGTGCATAACAGGAGCACAATTTATCAGAGATTTAAGTGAATAAGCTACAGTGTCCAAGGTACTAAACATAATATATTCTATGGGGTGTCATAAGCAAGTCTTTAGAATACTTTCCTACTTAATTTATAAGACATAAGCATTCAATATTTGAGTAAACAAAGAGAAAATAAAGCTATCTATTGGGTTTCACTAAAAAGTCCATTGGAAGACTTGACTATTGTTGTTAAAAGACATAGGCATTCATATTATAGAGCCACAAACCACACTAGTAAAATAAAAACATGATAATATGGGATTTGAACCAATTACAGTCTTAATTTGATAGTGCAAATACAACACCTTACAAACTGTGCTAACCAGACTGTGCATGCCAGACACACAATTTATCAGAGATTTAAGTGAATAAGCTACAGTGTCCAAGGTACTAAACATAATATATTCTATGGGGTGTCATAAGCAAGTCATTAGAATACTTTCCTACTAAATTTATAAGACATAAGCATTCAATATTTGAGTAAACAAAGAGAAAATAAAGCTATCTATTGGGTTTCACTAAAAAGTCCATTGGAAGACTTGACTATTGTTGTTAAAAGACATAGGCATTCATATTATAGAGCCACAAACCACACTAGTAAAATAAAAACATGATAACATGGGTTTTGAACCAATGACAGTCTTAATTTGATAGTGCAAACCCAACACCTTACTAACTGTGCTAACCAAACTGTGCATACCAGGCGCCCAATTTATCAGAGATTTAAGTGAATAAGCTACAGTGTCCAAGGTACTAAACATAATATATTCTATGGGGTGTCATAAGCAAGTCATTAGAATACTTTCCTACTAAATTTATAAGACATAAGCATTCAATATTTGAGTAAACAAAGAGAAAATAAAGCTATTTATTGGGTTTCACTAAAAAGTCCATTGGAAGACTTGACTATTGTTGTTAAAAGACATAGGCATTCATATTATAGAGCCACAAACCACACTAGTAAAATAAAAACATGATAACATGGGATTCAAACCAATGACAGTCTTAATTTGATAGTGCAAACCCAACACCTTACTAACTGTGCTCACCAGACTATGCATAACAGGCGCATAATTTATCAGAGATTTAAGTGAATAAGCTACAGTGTCCAAGGTACTAAACATAATATATTCTATGGGGTGTCATAAGCAAGTCTTTAGAATACTTTCCTACTTAATTTATAAGACATAAGCATTCAATATTTGAGTAAACAAAGAGAAAATAAAGCTATCTATTGGGTTTCACTAAAAAGTCCATTGGAAGACTTGACTATTGTTGTTAAAAGACATAGGCATTCATATTATAGAGCCACAAACCACACTAGTAAAATAAAAACATGATAATATGGGATTTGAACCAATTACAGTCTTAATTTGATAGTGCAAACACAACACCTTACAATCTGTGCTAACCAGACTGTGCATACCAGACACACAATTTATCAGAGATTTAAGTGAATAAGCTACAGTGTCCAAGGTACTAAACATAATATATTCTATGGGTGTTATGATTCCAGCACTCCTGACCGGAGGAGATTTTATGACAAGGACCAGAGCGCTGGAATGGAATGCAGGTAACGGGAGCAGGGAAGACTAGTTGCCCCTGGCACCCTAACTCTATTGTCTCACCCGTGCTATCGGAAATCCCCTGCGAGACTATGGTTTCTTGAGCCCCTGGCAGCCACGTTTGAAGGGCGGATTATGTCTGCCCAACTCCGGTGCCCCTCGGTCTTAGTGAGAGACAAAGGGAAATCCGAGGCAGGATGATGACAAGAGGACCTCTGACTGACAACAGGCCAGGGGCAACAAGCTAACTAACAAAAACAGAAGTATGTGCGGAAACCCGCCAGGGAAAACGACAACCAAAATCCACTTGTCCAATACTCCTACCCAGCACCGCCGGATACCAGAGTGGACCTGTGGAAGCGGAACCCTCCGCAAAATGCTCCAAAACACAAATAATAAATAATAAAGCGGACAATCCGCAACAAACGGCAAGGCCGCGACTCACGAACACCACTGGATGTTATATGGTGATTAGTCAGGACTCCAGGAATAAGATGACAAACTTCCGAGTTCAGGACTTCCGAATACTGGAATGACCGGATACAGCAAGACTGGAACAGACTCTCAGCAAACAGAAACAGCATGCAGGAAGCTATTACCGGCATCTGTGAGAAGCCCTGGGAGTGTATTTAACAAGGAGTCCTCCAATCAGCTGCCAAAAGGCTGATTAGAATAAATGCCGTGCAGCTGCCTTGCTGCATGGCCAGAGAGCAGGATAATACATTAACTCTTAAAACCTAGCAACGGGGAACACGGTCCGCCAGTGGCGTCCCCGTTGCTAGGGTCCGTGCGGCTCAGCGCGCCCGAGCGGGCCCCGGCGCCTAACAGTACCCCCCCCTTGAGGAGGGGTCAAGGAACCCCTAAAGCCAGGCTTCCAAGGAAACTCCCGAAAAAATGCCCTCTTGAGCCTTGGGGCATGAATATCCTTATCCAGGACCCAGGACCTTTCCTCTGGACCATAACCTTTCCAGTGAACCAGAAAATAAAGCCGGCCCCTGGACAACTTGGAATCGAGAACCTTCTCCACCAGGAACTCCTGTTGTCCCTGTACATCCACTGGAGATCTTCCCTGAGAGATCTTCCGAGGAAATTTATTGGAAGAAATGTATGGCTTCAACAGGGAGCAATGAAACGTATTACCAATTCGAAGAGATTTTGGTAAACGTAACCGGAAAGCAACTGGGTTAACTTTTTTAATGATATGAAATGGTCCAATAAATTTGGGTCCCAACCTAGCTGAAGATTGTCGAAGTCTAATGTTACGAGTCGACAACCATACCCTATCTCCCACCTTAAAATTGCAAGGACGTCGGAGCCGGTCAGAAAAATTTTTCTCACGAAAGGCCGCTTTTCTGAGAGCAAGGTGCACTTTTTTCCAAATGGCTCTGAGATGGGAGGTTAAGGTTAGCGAGGAAACTGAGGAATGTTGAAAAAAAGAATTAGCTCTGGGGTGAAAACCAAAAACTGAAAAGAATGGAGACACGTTGGTGGAGGAATGACAAGAATTATTGTAAGCAAACTCCGCTAATGGAAGAAACTCGGACCAATCATTCTGGAGTTTGGCTGAGTACAAACGCAAATACAGTTTCAATGATTGGTTAACTCGCTCGGTTTGCCCGTTGGACTGTGGGTGGTAACCAGATGTTAATGACAATCTCATCTTTAATGAAGCACAAAAACACTTCCAGAATTGTGCAACGAATTGTGGACCCCGATCAGAAACAATATCAGTGGGCAACCCATGAAGTCTGAAAATATGGCGGAGAAACAACACTGCCAATCCTTGGGCAGATGGCAGTCGGGGAAGGGCAATGAAATGAGCCATCTTGCTAAAACGGTCTACTACCACCCAAATGACTCTGCATCCAGCTGAAAGGGGAAGGTCCACCACAAAATCCATGGAAATATGAGACCATGGCCTGAGAGGGACATTCAAGGGCATAAGTTGCCCGATAGGCAAGGAACGGGGAACCTTATGCTGTGCACAAACCTGACATGAAGAAACAAACTCCTTAACGTCTTTAGAAAGACCAGGCCACCATACTGAGCAGGAGACTAACTCCAATGTCTTAGAGATCCCTGGATGCCCGGAAACTTTGTTATCATGGAACTCAGTCAAAACATTAGCTCTCAGGAACTCAGGGACGTAAAGACGACCAGCAGGAGAATTTCCAGGAGCTTGGTGTTGAAGCTGTTTTAACTGGGTAAATAAATCTTGTGTGAGGCCTGCCCAAATGACTGAAGATGGAAGTATGGGAGTAACAGGACTGTTATCATGAACCGGAAGAAAACTGCGTGACAGAGCATCTGCCTTGGTATTCTTGGAACCTGGCCTGAAAGTTATAATAAACTTGAAACGAGTAAAGAACAAAGCCCAACGAGCCTGCCGGGCATTCAGCCGCTTAGCTGATTCGATGTATTGCAGATTCTTATGGTCAGTCAATACTGAAATGGTATGTGTTGCTCCCTCCAGCCAATGCCTCCACTCCTCGAAAGCCCATTTTATTGCCAGTAGTTCCCAGTTACCAACGTCATAGTTGGATTCAGCGGAGGAGAATTTCCTAGACATAAAGGCACAAGGATGTAGTTCCTGAGACTCTGGATCCTTTTGAGATAGTATAGCCCCTACTCCAACCTCCGAGGCATCAACCTCCACCACGAAGGGCAATCCTGGATTGGGATGTCTAAGGACTGGAGCCGAGACAAAAGCTTGTTTCAAGGCCCGAAAGGACAACTCCGCTTCACGCGACCAGTTGGTAGGATCCGCTCCTTTCTTTGTCAGGGCCACAATGGGAGCAACCAGGTCGGAGAAGGAATGAATGAACCTCCTGTAATAATTCGCAAACCCTAAAAAGCGCTGAATTGCTTTTAAATTGGTGGGTTGCGCCCAACTAAGGATGGCCTGAAGCTTCTTTGGTTCCATGAAAAATCCCCGAGGGGAAATAATGTATCCTAAAAAAGATACCTCCGTGACATGAAACTCGCATTTCTCCAGTTTGGCATATAGATGATTCTCACGTAACTTTTGAAGAACCTGACGCACCTGGGTAACATGTTGTTCAATAGAGTCAGAATAAATCAGGATGTCGTCTAAGTAAACGACCACGAATTTCCCTAGGAAGTCACAGAGCACATCGTTAATGAGGTCCTGGAAAACTGCTGGAGCGTTAGACAAGCCGAACGGCATCACTAGGTACTCGTAGTGACCCGACTGAGTACTGAAGGCTGTCTTCCACTCATCTCCGGACCTGATTCGGATGAGGTTATACGCTCCTCTTAGATCGATTTTGGAGAAAATCACAGCCGAACGCAGCTGATCAAAGAGGACAGAAATCAGCGGCAGAGGATAAGTATTTTTAACTGAGATTTTATTTAAGGCTCTATAGTCAATGCAAGGTCTGAGTGAGCCATCCTTTTTCTCCACAAAGAAGAAGCCTGCACTTAAAGGAGATTTAGATGACCTAATAAATCCTTTCCCTAGGCTCTCTTTAACATAGTCATTCATGGCCGCAGTTTCTGGCCCGGATAAAGCATATAACCTTCCCTTTGGCAATGCGGCACCAGGAATTAGCTCAATGGCGCAATCATAAGGCCGATGGGGAGGCAGAAGGTCTGCATTGCCCTTGGAGAACACATCAGCAAATTCCTGGTACTCCACGGGAATGAGTTCAGGAATTGCAGCAGCTATTCTGACTGGAAACGAAATACATTCCTTATCACAGAAGGCACCCCATTGAGAAATCTCCCCTGACCGCCAATCAATGGTGGGATTGTGAAAGGCCAGCCAAGGGTGACCCAGAACTACTGGAACTGCTGGGCAATGGGTAAGGAAGAACTCGATCTTTTCAGAATGAAGAGCTCCTACCGTAAGTAGTACAGGGGGTGTACAGAGGGAAATAACCCCATTGGACAGTGGACTCCCATCTAGACCATGCATGGTGACACTCCTACCCAAAGATAACTGAGGAATGCCTAAGGCCTTGGCCCAAGTTAAATCCATAAAGTTTCCTGCGGCTCCACTGTCGACAAAAGCCGACACCGAGGAACTGAGGCTGCCAAAGGAAACCTTAGCTGGGACTAAAAGGGAGTTATGCGAGGAGATAAGCTGCAGACCTAGGTGAACCCCCTCACAATTCACCTGGTCAAGGCGTTTCCCGACTTATTCGGACAATTACGAGCAAAATGTCCCTTACCCCTACAGTACAAACAAAGACCAGAGTTTTGCCTTCTGGTTCTCTCTTCAGGAGACAACCGGGAGAGACCCATCTGCATGGGCTCCTCTATGTCCTCAGGGATGGAATATACACACGGAGATGACCTGACCGATGCTCCTTTTTCAGCCTTCCGCTCTCTGAGACGACGATCAATCTTAATAGAAAGTTCCATGAGTTTATCGAGAGTCTCAGGAGCGGGATACTGGAGGAGACTGTCTTTAATTGATTCTGATAAGCCGAGGCGAAACTGACTGCGCAGGGCTGGGTCATTCCAGCCACAGTCGTTCGACCACCGGCGAAACTCCGTACAATAAACCTCTGCGGGATTCCTACCCTGTCTGAGAGCGCGCAACTGACCTTCAGCGGATGCCTCTCTATCAGGGTCGTCATATAACAGTCCTAAAGACCCAAAAAAAGCGTCTACTGACAGCAACACTGGATCATCTGCTTTTAAACCAAATGCCCAAGTCTGGGGATCCCCCTGGAGCAAAGAAATAATAATCCCGACCTGCTGAGATTCAGTACCCGAGGAGATCGGTCTTAAACGAAAATAAAGTTTACAGGATTCTTTAAAATTAAAAAACTCTTTTCTATCCCCAGAAAAACGGTCAGGCAAATGCATTTTTGGTTCAGGAACTACCCTCGGGGAAGTTCGTAAAAGATCTTCCTGCGACTTTACCCGAAGGGAAAGATCCTGAACCATCTGAGTAAGTTCTTGAATCTGACTGACTAAGAGCTGACCAGGATTTGGTCCTAACCCTGTTGGATTCATGAGGCCGACAATTTCTTACAAAAAACTGAATAAAAATTAAACTCCGTTTTAATTTTAAGTTTTGGTATGGCCGGTAATAATGTTATGATTCCAGCACTCCTGACCGGAGGAGATTTTATGACAAGGACCAGAGCGCTGGAATGGAATGCAGGTAACGGGAGCAGGGAAGACTAGTTGCCCCTGGCGCCCTAACTCTATTGTCTCACCCGTGCTATCGGAAATCCCCTGCGAGACTATGGTTTCTTGAGCCCCTGGCAGCCACGTTTGAAGGGCGGATTATGTCTGCCCAACTCCGGTGCCCCCCGGTCTTAGTGAGAGACAAAGGGAAATCCGAGGCAGGATGATGACAAGAGGACCTCTGACTGACAACAGGCCAGGGGCAACAAGCTAACTAACAAAAATAGAAGTATGTGCGGAAACCCGCCAGGGAAAACGACAACCAAAATCCACTTGTCCAATACTCATACCCAGCACCGCCGAATACCAGAGTGGACCTGTGGAAGCGGAACCCTCCGCAAAATGCTCCAAAACACAAATAATAAATAATAAAGCGGACAAGCCGCAACACACGGCAAGGCCGCGACTCATGAACACCACTGGATGTTATATGGTGATTAGTCAGGACTCCAGGAATAAGATGACAAACTTCCGAGTTCAGGACTTCCGAATACTGGAATGACCGGATACAGCAAGACTGGAACAGACTCTCAGCAAACAGAAACAGCATGCAGGAAGCTATTACCGGCGTCTGTGAGAAGCCCTGGGAGTGTATTTAACAAGGAGTCCTCCAATCAGCTGCCAAAAGGCTGATTAGAATAAATGCCGTGCAGCTGCCTTGCTGCATGGCCAGAGAGCAGGAGAATACATTAACTCTTAAAACCTAGCAACGGGGAACACGGTCTGCCAGTAGCGTCCCCGTTGCTAGGGTCCGTGCGGCTCAGCGCGCCCGGCGTCCAGCGTTGCCAGGGAGCCGGCGGCTGTCCGCGTACGGCATCCCTGGTTGCTAGGCGCCGGGCCGCACCGACGATCGGACCCTGGCGCCTAACAATGGGGTGTCATAAGCAAGTCATTAGAATACTTTCCTACTAAATTTATAAGACATAAGCATTCAATATTTGAGTAAACAAAGAGAAAATAAAGCTATCTATTGGGTTTCACTAAAAAGTCCATTGGAAGACTTGACTATTGTTGTTAAAAGACATAGGCATTCATATTATAGAACCACAAACCACACTAGTAAAATAAAAACGTGATAACATGGGATTTGAACCAATGACAGTCTTAATTTGATAGTGCAAACCCAACACCTTACTAACTGTGCTAACCAGACTGTGCATACCAAGTGCCCAATTTATCAGAGATTTAAGTGAATAAGCTACAGTGTCCAAGGTGCTAAACATAATATATTCTATTGGGTGTCATAAGCAAGTCATTAGAATACTTTCCTACTAAATTAATAAGACATAAGCATTCAATATTTGAGTAAACAAAGAGAAAATAAAGCTATCTATTGGGTTTCACTAAAAAGTCCATTGGAAGACTTGACTATTGTTGTTAAAAGACATAGGCATTCATATTATAGAGCCACAAACCACACTAGTAAAATAAAAACATGATAACATGGGATTTGAACCAATGACAGTCTTAATTTGATAGTGCAAACCCAACACCTTACAAACTGTGCTAACCAGACTATGCATACCAGACACCCAATTTATCAGAGATTTAAGTGAATAAGCTACAGTGTCCAAGGTACTAAACATAATAAACTCTATGGGATGTCATAAGCAAGTCATTAGAATACTTTCCTACTAAATTTATAAGACATAAGCATTCAATATTTGAGTAAACAAAGAGAAAATAAAACTATCTATTGGGTTTCACTAAAAAGTCCATTGGAAGACTTGACTATTGTTGTTAAAAGACATAGGCATTCATATTATAGAGCCACAAACCACACTAGTAAAATAAAAACATGATAACATGGGATTTGAACCAATGACAGTCTTAATTTGATAGTGCAAACCCAACACCTTACAAACTGTGCTAACCAGACTATGCATACGAGACACCCAATTTATCAGAGATTTAAGTGAATAAGCTACAGTGTCCAAGGTACTAAACATAATAAACTCTATGGGATGTCATAAGCAAGTCATTAGAATACTTTCCTACTAAATTTATAAGACATAAGCATTCAATATTTGAGTAAACAAAGAGAAAATAAAGCTATCTTTTGGGTTTCACTAAAAAGTCCATTGGAAGACTAGACTATTGTTGTTAAAAGACATAGGCATTCATATTATAGAGCCACAAACCACACTAGTAAAATAAAAACAAGATAACATAGGATTCGAACCAATAACAGTCTTAATTTCATAGTGCAAAACAACACCTTACTAACTGTGCTAACCAGAATGTGCATACAAGACCCACAATTTATCAGAGATTTAAGTGAATAAGCTACAGTGTCCAAGGTACTAAACATAATAAACTCTATGGGATGTCATAAGCAAGTCATTAGAATACTTTCCTACTAAATTTATAAGACATAAGCATTCAATATTTGAGTAAACAAAGAGAAAATAAAGCTATCTATTGGGTTTCACTAAAAAGTCCATTGGAAGACTTGACTATTGTTGTTAAAAGACATAGGCATTCATATTATAGAGCCACAAACCACACTAGTAAAATAAAAACATATTAACATGGGATTTGAACCAATGAAAGTCTTAATTATATAGTCCAAACCCAACACCTTACTAACTGTGCTAACCAGACTGTACATACCAGAAACACAATTTATCAGAGATTTAAGTGAATAAGCTACCGTGTCCAAGGTAATAAACATAATATATTCTATGGGGTGTCATACGCAAGTCATTAGAATACTTTTCTACTACAATTATAAGACATAAGCATTCAATATTTGAGTAAACAAAGAGAAAATAAAGCTATCTATTGGGTTTCACTAAAAAGTCCATTGGAAGACTTGACTATTGTTGTAAAAAGACATAGGCATTCATATTATAGAGCCACAAACCACACTAGTAAAATAAAAACAAGATAACATGGGATTCGAACCAGTAACAGTCTTAATTTCATAGTGCAAACCAACACCTTACTAACTGTGCTAACCAGAATGTGCATACCAGACCCACAATTTATCAGAGATTTAAGTGAATAAGCTACAGTGTCCAAGGTACTAAACATAATAAACTCTATGGGATGTCATAAGCAAGTCATTAGAATACTTTCCTACTAAATTTATAAGACATAAGCATTCAATATTTTAGTAAACAAAGATAAATAAAGCTATCTATTGGGTTTCACTAAAAAGTCAATTGGAAGACTTGACTATTGTTGTTAAAAGACATAGGCATTCATATTATAGAGCCACAAACCACACTAGTAAAATAAAAATATGATAACATGGGATTCAAACCAATGACAGTCTTAATTTGATAGTGCAAACCCAACACCTTACAAACTGTGCTAACCAGACTGTGCATACCAGACACACAATTTATCAGAGATTTAAGTAAATAAGCTACAGTGTCCAAGGTACTAAACATAATATATTCTATGGGGTGTCATAAGCAAGTCATTAGAATACTTTCCTACTAAATTTATAAGACATAAGCATTCAATATTTGAGTAAACAAAGAGAAAATAAAGCTATCTATTGGGTTTCACTAAAAAGTCCATTGAAAGACTTGACTATTGTTGTTAAAAGACATAGGCATTCATATTATAGAACCACAAACCACACTAGTAAAATAAAGACATGATAACATGGGATTTGAACCAATGACAGTCTTAATTTGATAGTGCAAACCCAACACCTTACTAACTGTGCTAACCAGACTGTGCATACCAAGCGCACAATTTATCAGAGATTTAAGTGAATAAGCAAGGTGCTAAACATAATATATTCTATGGGGTGTCATAAGCAAGTCATTAGAATACTTTCCTACTAAATTAATAAGACATAAGCATTCAATATTTGAGTAAACAACGAGAAAATAAAGCTATCTATTGGGTTTCACTAAAAAGTCCATTGGAAGACTTGACTATTGTTGTTAAAAGACATAGGCATTCATATTATAGAGCCACAAACCACACTAGTAAAATAAAAACATGATAACATGGGACTTGAACCAATGACAGTCTTAATTTGATAGTGCAAACCCAACACCTTACAAACTGTGCTAACCAGACTATGCATACCAGACACCCAATTTATCAGAGATTTAAGTGAATAAGCTACAGTGTCCAAGGTACTAAACATAATAAAACTCTATGGGATGTCATAAGCAAGTCATTAGAATACTTTCCTACTAAATTTATAAGACATAAGCATTCAATATTTGAGTAAACAAAGAGAAAATAAAGCTATCTATTGGGTTTCACTAAAAAGTCCATTGGAAGACTTGACTATTGTTGTTAAAAGACATAGGCATTTAAGTGAATAAGCTACAGTGTCCAAGGTACTAAACATAATAAACTCTATGGGATGTCATAAGCAAGTCATTAGAATACTTTCCTACTAAATTTATAAGACATAATCATTCAATATTTTAGTAAACAAAGAGAAAATAAAGCTATCTATTGGGTTTCACTAAAAAGTCAATTGGAAGACTTGACTATTGTTGTAAAAAGACATAGGCATTCATATTATAGAGCCACAAACCACACTAGTAAAATAAAAACAAGATAACATGGGATTCGAACCAGTAACAGTCTTAATTTCATAGTGCAAACCAACACCTTACTAACTGTGCTAACCAGAATGTGCATACCAGACCCACAATTTATCAGAGATTTAAGTGAATAAGCTACAGTGTCCAAGGTACTAAACATAATAAACTCTATGGGATGTCATAAGCAAGTCATTAGAATACTTTCCTACTAAATTTATAAGACATAAGCATTCAATATTTTAGTAAAGAAAGATAAATAAAGCTATCTATTGGGTTTCACTAAAAAGTCAATTGGAAGACTTGACTATTGTTGTTAAAAGACATAGGCATTCATATTATAGAACCACAAACCACACTAGTAAAATAAAAACATGATAACATGGGATTTGAACCAATGACAGTCTTAATTTGATAGTGCAAACCCAACACCTTACTAACTGTGCTAACCAGACTGTGCATACCAAGTGCACAATTTATCAGAGATTTAAGTGAATAAGCAAGGTGCTAAACATAATATATTCTATGGGGTGTCATAAGCAAGTCATTAGAATACTTTCCTACTAAATTAATAAGACATAAGCATTCAATATTTGAGTAAACAAAGAGAAAATAAAGCTATCTATTGGGTTTCACTAAAAAGTCAATTGGAAGACTTGACTATTGTTGTTAAAAGACATAGGCATTCATATTATAGAGCCACAAACCACACTAGTAAAATAAAATATGATAACATGGGATTCAAACCAATGACAGTCTTAAGTTGATAGTGCAAACCCAACACCTTACAAACTGTGCTAACCAGACTGTGCATGCCAGACACACAATTTATCAGAGATTTAAGTAAATAAGCTACAGTGTCCAAGGTACTAAACATAATATATTCTATGGGGTGTCATAAGCAAGTCATTAGAATACTTTCCTACTAAATTTATAAGACATAAGCATTCAATATTTTAGTAAACAAAGATAAATAAAGCTATCTATTGGGTTTCACTAAAAAGTCCATTGGAAGACTTGACTATTGTTGTTAAAAGACATAGGCATTCATATTATAGAACCACAAACCACACTAGTAAAATAAAAACATTATAACATGGGATTTGAACCAATGACAGTCTTAATTTGATAGTGCAATCCCAACACCTTACTAACTGTGCTAACCAGACTGTGCATACCAAGTGCCCAATTTATCAGAGATTTAAGTGAATAAGCAAGGTGCTAAACATAATATATTCTATGGGGTGTCATAAGCAAGTCATTAGAATACTTTCCTACTAAATTAATAAGACATAAGCATTCAATATTTGAGTAAACAAAGAGAAAATAAAGCTATCTATTGGGTTTCACTAAAAAGTCCATTGGAAGACTTGACTATTGTTGTTAAAAGACATAGGCATTCATATTATAGAGCCACAAACCACACTAGTAAAATAAAAACATGATAACATGGGACTTGAACCAATGACAGTCTTAATTTGATAGTGCAAACCCAACACCTTACAAACTGTGCTAACCAGACTACGCATACCAGACACCCAATTTATCAGAGATTTAAGTGAATAAGCTACAGTGTCCAAGGTACTAAACATAATAAACTCTATGGGATGTCATAAGCAAGTCATTAGAATACTTTCCTACTAAATTTATAAGACATAAGCATTCAATATTTGAGTAAACAAAGAGAAAATAAAGCTATCTATTGGGTTTCACTAAAAAGTCCATTGGAAGACTTGACTATTGTTGTTAAAAGACATAGGCATTTAAGTGAATAAGCTACAGTGTCCAAGGTACTAAACATAATAAACTCTATGGGATGTCATAAGCAAGTCATTAGAATACTTTCCTACTAAATTTATAAGACATAAGCATTCAATGTTTTAGTAAACAAAGAGAAAATAAAGCTATCTATTGGGTTTCACTAAAAAGTCAATTGGAAGACTTGACTATTGTTGTTAAAAGACATAGGCATTCATATTATAGAGCCACAAACCACACTAGTAAAATAAAAACATGATAACATGGGATTCAAACCAATGACAGTCTTAATTTGATAGTGCAAACCCAACACCTTACAAACTGTGCTAACCAGACTGTGCATACCAGACACAAAATTTATCAGAGATTTAAGTAAATAAGCTACAGTGTCCAAGGTACTAAACATAATATATTCTATGGGGTGTCATAAGCAAGTCATTAGAATACTTTCCTACTAAATTTATAAGACATAAGCATTCAATATTTGAGTAAACAAAGAGAAAATAAAGCTATCTATTGGGTTTCACTAAAAAGTCCATTGGAAGACTTGACTATTGTTGTTAAAAGACATAGGCATTCATATTATAGAACCACAAACCACACTAGTAAAATAAAAACATGATAACATGGGATTTGAACCAATGACAGTCTTAATTTGATAGTGCAAACCCAACACCTTACTAACTGTGCTAACCAGACTGTGCATACCAAGTGCCCAATTTATCAGAGATTTAAGTGAATAAGCAAGGTGCTAAACATAATATATTCTATGGGGTGTCATAAGCAAGTCATTAGAATACTTTCCTACTAAATTAATAAGACATAAGCATTCAATATTTGAGTAAACAAAGAGAAAATAAAGCTATCTATTGGGTTTCACTAAAAAGTCCATTGGAAGACTTGACTATTGTTGTTAAAAGACATAGGCATTCATATTATAGAGCCACAAACCACACTAGTAAAATAAAAACATGATAACATGGGACTTGAACCAATGACAGTCTTAATTTCATAATGCAAACCCAACACCTTACAAACTGTGCTAACCAGACTATGCATACCAGACACCCAATTTATCAGAGATTTAAGTGAATAAGCTACAGTGTCCAAGGTACTAAACATAATAAACTCTATGGGATGTCATAAGCAAGTCATTAGAATACTTTCCTACTAAATTTATAAGACATAAGCATTCAATATTTTAGTAAACAAAGATAAATAAAGCTATCTATTGGGTTTCACTAAAAAGTCAATTGGAAGACTTGACTATTGTTGTTAAAAGACATAGGCATTCATATTATAGAGCCACAAACCACACTAGTAAAATAAAAATATGATAACATGGGATTCAAACCAATGACAGTCTTAATTTGATAGTGCAAACCCAACACCTTACAAACTGTGCAAACCAGACTGTGCATACCAGACACACAATTTATCAGAGATTTAAGTAAATAAGCTACAGTGTCCAAGGTACTAAACATAATATATTCTATGGGGTGTCATAAGCAAGTCATTAGAATACTTTCCTACTAAATTTATAAGACATAAGCATTCAATATTTGAGTAAACAAAGAGAAAATAAAGCTATCTATTGGGTTTCACTAAAAAGTCCATTGGAAGACTTGACTATTGTTGTTAAAAGACATAGGCATTCATATTATAGAACCACAAACCACACTAGTAAAATAAAAACATGATAACATGGGATTTGAACCAATGACAGTCTTAATTTGATAGTGCAAACCCAACACCTTACTAACTGTGCTAACCAGACTGTGCATACCAAGTGCACAATTTATCAGAGATTTAAGTGAATAAGCAAGGTGCTAAACATAATATATTCTATGGGGTGTCATAAGCAAGTCATTAGAATACTTTCCTACTAAATTAATAAGACATAAGCATTCAATATTTGAGTAAACAAAGAGAAAATAAAGCTATCTATTGGGTTTCACTAAAAAGTCCATTGGAAGACTTGACTATTGTTGTTAAAAGACATAGGCATTCATATTATAGAGCCACAAACCACACTAGTAAAATAAAAACATGATAACATGGGACTTGAACCAATGACAGTCTTAATTTGATAGTGCAAACCCAACACCTTACAAACTGTGCTAACCAGACTATGCATACCAGACACCCAATTTATCAGAGATTTAAGTGAATAAGCTACAGTGTCCAAGGTACTAAACATAATAAACTCTATGGGATGTCATAAGCAAGTCATTAGAAAACTTTCCTACTAAATTTATAAGACATAAGCATTCAATATTTGAGTAAACAAAGAGAAAATAAAGCTATCTATTGGGTTTCACTAAAAAGTCCATTGGAAGACTTGACTATTGTTGTTAAAAGACATAGGCATTTAAGTGAATAAGCTACAGTGTCCAAGGTACTAAACATAATAAACTCTATGGGATGTCATAAGCAAGTCATTAGAATACTTTCCTACTAAATTTATAAGACATAAGCATTCAATGTTTTAGTAAACAAAGAGAAAATAAAGCTATATATTGGGTTTCACTAAAAAGTCAATTGGAAGACTTGACTATTGTTGTTAAAAGACATAGGCATTCATATTATAGAGCCACAAACCACACTAGTAAAATAAAAACATGATAACATGGGATTCAAACCAATGACAGTCTTAATTTGATAGTGCAAACCCAACACCTTACAAACTGTGCTAACCAGACTGTGCATACCAGACACACAATTTATCAGAGATTTAAGTAAATAAGCTACAGTGTCCAAGGTACTAAACATAATATATTCTATGGGGTGTCATAAGCAAGTCATTAGAATACTTTCCTACTAAATTTATAAGACATAAGCATTCAATATTTGAGTAAACAAAGAGAAAATAAAGCTATCTATTGGGTTTCACTAAAAAGTCCATTGGAAGACTTGACTATTGTTGTTAAAAGACATAGGCATTCATATTATAGAACCACAAACCACACTAGTAAAATAAAAACATGATAACATGGGATTTGAACCAATGACAGTCTTAATTTGATAGTGCAAACCCAACACCTTACTAACTGTGCTAACCAGACTGTGCATAACAAGCGCCCAATTTATCAGAGATTTAAGTGAATAAGCAAGGTGCTAAACATAATATATTCTATGGGGTGTCATAAGCAAGTCATTAGAATACTTTCCTACTAAATTAATAAGACATAAGCATTCAATATTTGAGTAAACAAAGAGAAAATAAATCTATCTATTGGGTTTCACTAAAAAGTCCATTGGAAGACTTGACTATTGTTGTTAAAAGACATAGGCATTCATATTATAGAGCCACAAACCACACTAGTAAAATAAAAACATGATAACATGGGATTTGAACCAATGACAGTCTTAATTTGATAGTGCAAACCCAAAACCTTACAAACTGTGCTAACCAGACTATGCATACCAGCCACCCAATTTATCAGAGATTTAAGTGAATAAGCTACAGTGTCCAAGGTACTAAACATAATAAACTCTATGGGATGTCATAAGCAAGTCATTAGAATACTTTCCTACTAAATTTATAAGACATAAGCATTCAATATTTGAGTAAACAAAGAGAAAATAAAGCTATCTATTGGGTTTCACTAAAAAGTCCATTGGAAGACTTGACTATTGTTGTTAAAAGACATAGGCATTTAAGTGAATAAGCTACAGTGTCCAAGGTACTAAACATAATAAACTCTATGGGATGTCATAAGCAAGTCATTAGAATACTTTCCTACTAAATTTATTAGACATAAGCATTTAATATTTGAGTAAACAAAGAGAAAATAAAGCTATCTATTGGGTTTCACTAAAAAGTCCATTGGAAGACTTGACTATTGTTGTAAAGAGACATAGGCATTCATATTATAGAGCCACAAACCACACTAGTAAAATAAAAACAAGTTAACATGGGATTCGAACCAGTAACAGTCTTAATTTCATAGTGCAAACCAACACCTTACTAACTGTGCTAACCAGAATGTGCGTACCAGACCCACAATTTATCAGAGATTTAAGTGAATAAGCTACAGTGTCCAAGGTACTAAACATAATAAACTCTATGGGATGTCATAAGCAAGTCATTAGAATACTTTCCTACTAAATTTATAAGACATAAGCATTCAATATTTGAGTAAACAAAGAGAAAATAAAGCTATCTATTGGGTTTCACTAAAAAGTCCATTGGAAGACTTGACTATTGTTGTTAAAAGACATAGGCATTCATATTATAGAGCCACAAACCACACTAGTAAAATAAAAATATGATAACATGGGATTCAAACCAATGACAGTCTTAATTTGATAGTGCAAACCCAACACCTTACAAACTGTGCTAACCAGACTGTGCATACCAGACACACAATTTATCAGAGATTTAAGTAAATAAGCTACAGTGTCCAAGGTACTAAACATAATATATTCTATGGGGTGTCATAAGCAAGTCATTAGAATACTTTCCTACTAAATGTATAAGACATAAGCATTCAATATTTGAGTAAACAAAGAGAAAATAAAGCTATCTATTGGGTTTCACTAAAAAGTCCATTGGAAGACTTGACTATTGTTGTTAAAAGACATAGGCATTCATATTATAGAACCACAAACCACACTAGTAAAATAAAAACATGATAACATGGGATTTGAACCAATGACAGTCTTAATTTGATAGTGCAAACCCAACACCTTACTAACTGTGCTAACCAGACTGTGCATACCAAGTGCACAATTTATCAGAGATTTAAGTGAATAAGCAAGGTGCTACACATAATATATTCTATGGGGTGTCATAAGCAAGTCATTAGAATACTTTCCTACTAAATTAATAAGACATAAGCATTCAATATTTGAGTAAACAACGAGAAAATAAAGCTATCTATTGGGTTTCACTAAAAAGTCCATTGGAAGACTTGACTATTGTTGTTAAAAGACATAGGCATTCATATTATAGAGCCACAAACCACACTAGTAAAATAAAAACATGATAACATGGGATTTGAACCAATGACAGTCTTAATTTGATAGTGCAAACCCAAAACCTTACAAACTGTGCTAACCAGACTATGCATACCAGACACCCAATTTATCAGAGATTTAAGTGAATAAGCTACAGTGTCCAAGGTACTAAACATAATAAAC
Organism: Pseudophryne corroboree; assembly: GCF_028390025.1. NCBI lineage: Eukaryota > Metazoa > Chordata > Amphibia > Anura > Myobatrachidae > Pseudophryne > Pseudophryne corroboree. Next base: position 151,777,121 of record NC_086451.1, on the reverse strand, counting down.
TCTATGGGATGTCATAAGCAAGTCATTAGAATACTTTCCTATTAAATTTATAAGACATAAGCATTCAATATTTGAGTAAACAAAGAGAAAATAAAGCTATCTATTGGGTTTCACTAAAAAGTCCATTGAAAGACTTGACTATTGTTGTTAAAAGACATAGGCATTCATATTATAGAACCACAAACCACACTAGTAAAATAAAAACATGATAACATGGGATTTGAACCAATGACAGTCTTAATTTGATAGTGCAAACCCAACACCTTACTAACTGTGCTAACCAGACTGTGCATACCAAGCGCACAATTTATCAGAGATTTAAGTGAATAAGCTAGGTGCTAAACATAATATATTCTATGGGGTGTCATAAGCAAGTCATTAGAATACTTTCCTACTAAATTAATAAGACATAAGCATTCAATATTTGAGTAAACAACGAGAAAATAAAGCTATCTATTGGGTTTCACTAAAAAGTCCATTGGAAGACTTGACTATTGTTGTTAAAAGACATAGGCATTCATATTATAGAGCCACAAACCACACTAGTAAAATAAAAACATGATAACATGGGACTTGAACCAATGACAGTCTTAATTTGATAGTGCAAACCCAACACCTTACAAACTGTGCTAACCAGACTATGCATACCAGACACCCAATTTATCAGAGATTTAAGTGAATAAGCTACAGTGTCCAAGGTACTAAACATAATAAAACTCTATGGGATGTCATAAGCAAGTCATTAGTATACTTTCCTACTAAATTTATAAGACATAAGCATTCAATATTTGAGTAAACAAAGAGAAAATAAAGCTATCTATTGGGTTTCACTAAAAAGTCCATTGGAAGACTTGACTATTGTTGTTAAAAGACATAGGCATTTAAGTGAATAAGCTTCAGTGTCCAAGGTACTAAACATAATAAACTCTATGGGATGTCATAAGCAAGTCATTAGAATACTTTCCTACTAAATTTATAAGACATAAGCATTCAATATTTTAGTAAACAAAGAGAAAATAAAGCTATCTATTGGGTTTCACTAAAAAGTCAATTGGAAGACTTGACTATTGTTGTTAAAAGACATAGGCATTCATATTATAGAGCCACAAACCACACTAGTAAAATAAAAACATGATAACATGGGATTTAAACCAATGACAGTCTTAATTTGATAGTGCAAACCCAACACCTTATTAACTGTGCTAACCAGACTGTGCATACCAGACACACAATTTATCAGAGATTTAAGTAAATAAGCTACAGTGTCCAAGGTACTAAACATAATATATTCTATGGGGTGTCATAAGCAAGTCATTAGAATACTTTCCTACTAAATTTATAAGACATAAGCATTCAATATTTGAGTAAACAAAGAGAAAATAAAGCTATCTATTGGGTTTCACTAAAAAGTCCATTGGAAGACTTGACTATTGTTGTTAAAAGACATAGGCATTCATATTATAGAGCCACAAACCACACTAGTAAAATAAAAACATGATAACATGGGATTTGAACCAATGGCAGTCTTAATTTGATAGTGCAAACCCAAAACCTTACAAACTGTGCTAACCAGACTATGCATACCAGACACCCAATTTATCAGAGATTTAAGTGAATAAGCTACAGTGTCCAAGGTACTAAACATAATAAACTCTATGGGATGTCATAAGCAAGTCATTAGAATACTTTCCTACTAAATTTATAAGACATAAGCATTCAATATTTGAGTAAACAAAGAGAAAATAAAGCTATCTATTGGGTTTCACTAAAAAGTCCATTGAAAGACTTGACTATTGTTGTTAAAAGACATAGGCATTCATATTATAGAACCACAAACCACACTAGTAAAATAAAAACATGATAACATGGGATTTGAACCAATGACAGTCTTAATTTGATAGTGCAAACCCAACACCTTACTAACTGTGCTAACCAGACTGTGCATACCAAGCGCACAATTTATCAGAGATTTAAGTGAATAAGCAAGGTGCTAAACATAATATATTCTATGGGGTGTCATAAGCAAGTCATTAGAATACTTTCCTACTAAATTAATAAGACATAAGCATTCAATATTTGAGTAAACAACGAGAAAATAAAGCTATCTATTGGGTTTCACTAAAAAGTCCATTGGAAGACTTGACTATTGTTGTTAAAAGACATAGGCATTCATATTATAGAGCCACAAACCACACTAGTAAAATAAAAACATGATAACATGGGACTTGAACCAATGACAGTCTTAATTTGATAGTGCAAACCCAACACCTTACAAACTGTGCTAACCAGACTATGCATACCAGACACCCAATTTATCAGAGATTTAAGTGAATAAGCTACAGTGTCCAAGGTACTAAACATAATAAACTCTATGGGATGTCATAAGCAAGTCATTAGAATACTTTCCTACTAAATTTATAAGACATAAGCATTCAATATTTTAGTAAACAAAGAGAAAATAAAGCTATCTATTGGGTTTCACTAAAAAGTCAATTGGAAGACTTGACTATTGTTGTTAAAAGACATAGGCATTCATATTATAGAGCCACAAACCACACTAGTAAAATAAAAACATGATAACATGGGATTTAAACCAATGACAGTCTTAATTTGATTGTGCAAACCCAACACCTTATTAACTGTGCTAACCAGACTGTGCATACCAGACACACAATTTATCAGAGATTTAAGTAAATAAGCTACAGTGTCCAAGGTACTAAACATAATATATTCTATGGGGTGTCATAAGCAAGTCATTAGAATACTTTCCTACTAAATTTATAAGACATAAGCATTCAATATTTGAGTAAACAAAGAGAAAATAAAGCTATCTATTGGGTTTCACTAAAAAGTCCATTGGAAGACTTGACTATTGTTGTTAAAAGACATAGGCATTTAAGTGAATAATCTACAGTGTCCAAGGTACTAAACATAATAAACTATATGGGATGTCATAAGCAAGTCATTAGAATACTTTCCTACTAAATTTATAAGACATAAGCATTCAATATTTGAGTAAACAAAGAGAAAATAAAGCTATCTATTGGGTTTCACTAAAAAGTCCATTGGAAGACTTGACTATTGTTGTTAAAAGACATAGGCATTTAAGTGAATAATCTACAGTGTCCAAGGTACTAAACATAATAAACTCTATGGGATGTCATAAGCAAGTCATTAGAATACTTTCCTACTAAATTTATAAGACATAAGCATTCAATATTTTAGTAAACAAAGATAAATAAAGCTATCTATTGGGTTTCACTAAAAAGTCAATTGGAAGACTTGACTATTGTTGTTAAAAGACATAGGCATTCATATTATAGAGCCACAAACCACACTAGTAAAATAAAAATATGATAACATGGGATTCAAACCAATGACAGTCTTAATTTGATAGTGCAAACCCAACACCTTACAAACTGTGCTAACCAGACTGTGCATACCAGACACACAATTTATCAGAGATTTAAGTAAATAAGCTACAGTGTCCAAGGTACTAAACATAATATATTCTATGGGGTGTCATAAGCAAGTCATTAGAATACTTTCCTACTAAATTTATAAGACATAAGCATTCAATATTTTAGTAAACAAAGATAAATAAAGCTATCTATTGGGTTTCACTAAAAAGTCAATTGGAAGACTTGACTATTGTTGTTAAAAGACATAGGCATTCATATTATAGAGCCACAAACCACACTAGTAAAATAAAAATATGATAACATGGGATTCAAACCAATGACAATCTTAATTTGATAGTGCAAACCCAACACCTTACAAACTGTGCTAACCAGACTGTGCATACCAGACACACAATTTATCAGAGATTTAAGTAAATAAGCTACAGTGTCCAAGGTACTAAACATAATATATTCTATGGGGTGTCATAAGCAAGTCATTAGAATACTTTCCTACTAAATTTATAAGACATAAGCATTCAATATTTGAGTAAACAAAGAGAAAATAAAGCTATCTATTGGGTTTCACTAAAAAGTCCATTGAAAGACTTGACTATTGTTGTTAAAAGACATAGGCATTCATATTATAGAACCACAAACCACACTAGTAAAATAAAAACATGATAACATGGGATTTGAACCAATGACAGTCTTAATTTGATAGTGCAAACCCAACACCTTACTAACTGTGCTAACCAGACTGTGCATACCAAGTGCACAATTTATCAGAGATTTAAGTGAATAAGCAAGGTGCTAAACATAATATATTCTATGGGGTGTCATAAGCAAGTCATTAGAATACTTTCCTACTAAATTAATAAGACATAAGCATTCAATATTTGAGTAAACAAAGAGAAAATAAAGCTATCTATTGGGTTTCACTAAAAAGTCCATTGGAAGACTTGACTATTGTTGTTAAAAGACATAGGCATTCATATTATAGAGCCACAAACCACACTAGTAAAATAAAAACATGATAACATGGGACTTGAACCAATGACAGTCTTAATTTGATAGTGCAAACCCAACACCTTACAAACTGTGCTAACCAGACTATGCATACCAGACACCCAATTTATCAGAGATTTAAGTGAATAAGCTACAGTGTCCAAGGTACTAAACATAATAAAACTCTATGGGATGTCATAAGCAAGTCATTAGAATACTTTCCTACTAAATGTATAAGACATAAGCATTCAATATTTGAGTAAACAAAGAGAAAATAAAGCTATCTATTGGGTTTCACTAAAAAGTCCATTGGAAGACTTGACTATTGTTGTTAAAAGACATAGGCATTTAAGTGAATAAGCTACAGTGTCCAAGGTACTAAACATAATAAACTCTATGGGATGTCATAAGCAAGTCATTAGAATACTTTCCTACTAAATTTATAAGACATAAGCATTCAATATTTTAGTAAACAAAGAGAAAATAAAGCTATCTATTGGGTTTCACTAAAAAGTCAATTGGAAGACTTGATTATTGTTGTTAAAAGACATAGGCATTCATATTATAGAGCCACAAACCACACTAGTAAAATAAAAACATGATAACATGGGATTCAAACCAATGACAGTCTTAATTTGATAGTGCAAACCCAACACCTTACTAACTGTGCTAACCAGACTGTGCATACCAAGTGCACAATTTATCAGAGATTTAAGTGAATAAGCAAGGTGCTAAACATAATATATTCTATGGGGTGTCATAAGCAAGTCATTAGAATACTTTCCTACTAAATTAATAAGACATAAGCATTCAATATTTGAGTAAACAAAGAGAAAATAAAGCTATCTATTGGGTTTCACTAAAAAGTCCATTGGAAGACTTGACTATTGTTGTTAAAAGACATAGGCATTCATATTATAGAGCCACAAACCACACTAGTAAAATAAAAACATGATAACATGGGACTTGAACCAATGACAGTCTTAATTTGATAGTGCAAACCCAACACCTTACAAACTGTGCTAACCAGACTATGCATACCAGACACCCAATTTATCAGAGATTTAAGTGAATAAGCTACAGTGTCCAAGGTACTAAACATAATAAAACTCTATGGGATGTCATAAGCAAGTCATTAGAATACTTTCCTACTAAATGTATAAGACATAAGCATTCAATATTTGAGTAAACAAAGAGAAAATAAAGCTATCTATTGGGTTTCACTAAAAAGTCCATTGGAAGACTTGACTATTGTTGTTAAAAGACATAGGCATTTAAGTGAATAAGCTACAGTGTCCAAGGTACTAAACATAATAAACTCTATGGGATGTCATAAGCAAGTCATTAGAATACTTTCCTACTAAATTTATAAGACATAAGCATTCAATATTTTAGTAAACAAAGAGAAAATAAAGCTATCTATTGGGTTTCACTAAAAAGTCAATTGGAAGACTTGATTATTGTTGTTAAAAGACATAGGCATTCATATTATAGAGCCACAAACCACACTAGTAAAATAAAAACATGATAACATGGGATTCAAACCAATGACAGTCTTAATTTGATAGTGCAAACCCAACACCTTACAAACTGTGCTAACCAGACTGTGCATACCAGACACACAATTTATCAGAGATTTAAGTAAATAAGCTACAGTGTCCAAGGTACTAAACATAATATATTCTATGGGGTGTCATAAGCAAGTCATTAGAATACTTTCCTACTAAATTTATAAGACATAAGCATTCAATATTTGAGTAAACAAAGAGAAAATAAAGCTATCTATTGGGTTTCACTAAAAAGTCCATTGGAAGACTTGACTATTGTTGTTAAAAGACATAGGCATTAATATTATAGAGCCACAAACCACACTAGTAAAATAAAAACATGATAACATGGGATTTGAACCAATGGCAGTCTTAATTTGATAGTGCAAACCCAAAACCTTACAAACTGTGCTAACCAGACTATGCATACCAGACACCCAATTTATCAGAGATTTAAGTGAATAAGCTACAGTGTCCAAGGTACTAAACATAATAAACTCTATGGGATGTCATAAGCAAGTCATTAGAATACTTTCCTACTAAATTTATAAGACATAAGCATTCAATATTTGAGTAAACAAAGAGAAAATAAAGCTATCTATTGGGTTTCACTAAAAAGTCCATTGAAAGACTTGACTATTGTTGTTAAAAGACATAGGCATTCATATTATAGAACCACAAACCACACTAGTAAAATAAAAACATGATAACATGGGATTTGAACCAATGACAGTCTTAATTTGATAGTGCAAACCCAACACCTTACTAACTGTGCTAACCAGACTGTGCATACCAAGCGCACAATTTATCAGAGATTTAAGTGAATAAGCAAGGTGCTAAACATAATATATTCTATGGGGTGTCATAAGCAAGTCATTAGAATACTTTCCTACTAAATTAATAAGACATAAGCATTCAATATTTGAGTAAACAACGAGAAAATAAAGCTATCTATTGGGTTTCACTAAAAAGTCCATTGGAAGACTTGACTATTGTTGTTAAAAGACATAGGCATTCATATTATAGAGCCACAAACCACACTAGTAAAATAAAAACATGATAACATGGGACTTGAACCAATGACAGTCTTAATTTGATAGTGCAAACCCAACACCTTACAAACTGTGCTAACCAGACTATGCATACCAGACACCCAATTTATCAGAGATTTAAGTGAATAAGCTACAGTGTCCAAGGTACTAAACATAATAAAACTCTATGGGATGTCATAAGCAAGTCATTAGAATACTTTCCTACTAAATTTATAAGACATAAGCATTCAATATTTGAGTAAACAAAGAGAAAATAAAGCTATCTATTGGGTTTCACTAAAAAGTCCATTGGAAGACTTGACTATTGTTGTTAAAAGACATAGGCATTTAAGTGAATAAGCTTCAGTGTCCAAGGTACTAAACATAATAAACTCTATGGGATGTCATAAGCAAGTCATTAGAATACTTTCCTACTAAATTTATAAGACATAAGCATTCAATATTTTAGTAAACAAAGAGAAAATAAAGCTATCTATTGGGTTTCACTAAAAAGTCAATTGGAAGACTTGACTATTGTTGTTAAAAGACATAGGCATTCATATTATAGAGCCACAAACCACACTAGTAAAATAAAAACATGATAACATGGGATTTAAACCAATGACAGTCTTAATTTGATAGTGCAAACCCAACACCTTATTAACTGTGCTAACCAGACTGTGCATACCAGACACACAATTTATCAGAGATTTAAGTAAATAAGCTACAGTGTAAAAGGTACTAAACATAATATATTCTATGGGGTGTCATAAGCAAGTCATTAGAATACTTTCCTACTAAATTTATAAGACATAAGCATTCAATATTTGAGTAAACAAAGAGAAAATAAAGCTATCTATTGGGTTTCACTAAAAAGTCCATTGGAAGACTTGACTATTGTTGTTAAAAGACATAGGCATTCATATTATAGAGCCACAAACCACACTAGCAAAATAAAAACATGATAACACGGGATTTGAACCAATGGCAGTCTTAATTTGATAGTGCAAACCCAAAACCTTACAAACTGTGCTAACCAGACTATGCATACCAAACACCCAATTTATCAGAGATTTAAGTGAATAAGCTACAGTGTCCAAGGTACTAAACATAATAAACTCTATGGGATGTCATAAGCAAGTCATTAGAATACTTTCCTACTAAATTTATAAGACATAAGCATTCAATATTTGAGTAAACAAAGAGAAAATAAAGCTATCTATTGGGTTTCACTAAAAAGTCCATTGAAAGACTTGACTATTGTTGTTAAAAGACATAGGCATTCATATTATAGAACCACAAACCACACTAGTAAAATAAAAACATGATAACATGGGATTTGAACCAATGACAGTCTTAATTTGATAGTGCAAACCCAACACCTTACTAACTGTGCTAACCAGACTGTGCATACCAAGCGCACAATTTATCAGAGATTTAAGTGAATAAGCAAGGTGCTAAACATAATATATTCTATGGGGTGTCATAAGCAAGTCATTAGAATACTTTCCTACTAAATTAATAAGACATAAGCATTCAATATTTGAGTAAACAACGAGAAAATAAAGCTATCTATTGGGTTTCACTAAAAAGTCCATTGGAAGACTTGACTATTGTTGTTAAAAGACATAGGCATTCATATTATAGAGCCACAAACCACACTAGTAAAATAAAAACATGATAACATGGGACTTGAACCAATGACAGTCTTAATTTGATAGTGCAAACCCAACACCTTACAAACTGTGCTAACCAGACTATGCATACCAGACACCCAATTTATCAGAGATTTAAGTGAATAAGCTACAGTGTCCAAGGTACTAAACATAATAAACTCTATGGGATGTCATAAGCAAGTCATTAGAATACTTTCCTACTAAATTTATAAGACATAAGCATTCAATATTTTAGTAAACAAAGAGAAAATAAAGCTATCTATTGGGTTTCACTAAAAAGTCAATTGGAAGACTTGACTATTGTTGTTAAAAGACATAGGCATTCATATTATAGAGCCACAAACCACACTAGTAAAATAAAAACATGATAACATGGGATTTAAACCAATGACAGTCTTAATTTGATAGTGCAAACCCAACACCTTATTAACTGTGCTAACCAGACTGTGCATACCAGACACACAATTTATCAGAGATTTAAGTAAATAAGCTACAGTGTCCAAGGTACTAAACATAATATATTCTATGGGGTGTCATAAGCAAGTCATTAGAATACTTTCCTACTAAATTTATAAGACATAAGCATTCAATATTTGAGTAAACAAAGAGAAAATAAAGCTATCTATTGGGTTTCACTAAAAAGTCCATTGGAAGACTTGACTATTGTTGTTAAAAGACATAGGCATTTAAGTGAATAATCTACAGTGTCCAAGGTACTAAACATAATAAACTATATGGGATGTCATAAGCAAGTCATTAGAATACTTTCCTACTAAATTTATAAGACATAAGCATTCAATATTTGAGTAAACAAAGAGAAAATAAAGCTATCTATTGGGTTTCACTAAAAAGTCCATTGGAAGACTTGACTATTGTTGTTAAAAGACATAGGCATTTAAGTGAATAATCTACAGTGTCCAAGGTACTAAACATAATAAACTCTATGGGATGTCATAAGCAAGTCATTAGAATACTTTCCTACTAAATTTATAAGACATAAGCATTCAATATTTTAGTAAACAAAGATAAATAAAGCTATCTATTGGGTTTCACTAAAAAGTCAATTGGAAGACTTGACTATTGTTGTTAAAAGACATAGGCATTCATATTATAGAGCCACAAACCACACTAGTAAAATAAAAATATGATAACATGGGATTCAAACCAATGACAGTCTTAATTTGATAGTGCAAACCCAACACCTTACAAACTGTGCTAACCAGACTGTGCATACCAGACACACAATTTATCAGAGATTTAAGTAAATAAGCTACAGTGTCCAAGGTACTAAACATAATATATTCTATGGGGTGTCATAAGCAAGTCATTAGAATACTTTCCTACTAAATTTATAAGACATAAGCATTCAATATTTTAGTAAACAAAGATAAATAAAGCTATCTATTGGGTTTCACTAAAAAGTCAATTGGAAGACTTGACTATTGTTGTTAAAAGACATAGGCATTCATATTATAGAGCCACAAACCACACTAGTAAAATAAAAATATGATAACATGGGATTCAAACCAATGACAGTCTTAATTTGATAGTGCAAACCCAACACCTTACAAACTGTGCTAACCAGACTGTGCATACCAGACACACAATTTATCAGAGATTTAAGTAAATAAGCTACAGTGTCCAAGGTACTAAACATAATATATTCTATGGGGTGTCATAAGCAAGTCATTAGAATACTTTCCTACTAAATTTATAAGACATAAGCATTCAATATTTGAGTAAACAAAGAGAAAATAAAGCTATCTATTGGGTTTCACTAAAAAGTCCATTGAAAGACTTGACTATTGTTGTTAAAAGACATAGGCATTCATATTATAGAACCACAAACCACACTAGTAAAATAAAAACATGATAACATGGGATTTGAACCAATGACAGTCTTAATTTGATAGTGCAAACCCAACACCTTACTAACTGTGCTAACCAGACTGTGCATACCAAGTGCACAATTTATCAGAGATTTAAGTGAATAAGCAAGGTGCTAAACATAATATATTCTATGGGGTGTCATAAGCAAGTCATTAGAATACTTTCCTACTAAATTAATAAGACATAAGCATTCAATATTTGAGTAAACAAAGAGAAAATAAAGCTATCTATTGGGTTTCACTAAAAAGTCCATTGGAAGACTTGACTATTGTTGTTAAAAGACATAGGCATTTAAGTGAATAAGCTACAGTGTCCAAGGTACTAAACATAATAAACTCTATGGGATGTCATAAGCAAGTCATTAGAATACTTTCCTACTAAATTTATAAGACATAAGCATTCAATATTTTAGTAAACAAAGAGAAAATAAAGCTATCTATTGGGTTTCACTAAAAAGTCAATTGGAAGACTTGATTATTGTTGTTAAAAGACATAGGCATTCATATTATAGAGCCACAAACCACACTAGTAAAATAAAAACATGATAACATGGGATTCAAACCAATGACAGTCTTAATTTGATAGTGCAAACCCAACACCTTACAAACTGTGCTAACCAGACTGTGCATACCAGACACACAATTTATCAGAGATTTAAGTAAATAAGCTACAGTGTCCAAGGTACTAAACATAATATATTCTATGGGGTGTCATAAGCAAGTCATTAGAATACTTTCCTACTAAATTTATAAGACATAAGCATTCAATATTTGAGTAAACAAAGAGAAAATAAAGCTATCTATTGGGTTTCACTAAAAAGTCCATTGGAAGACTTGACTATTGTTGTTAAAAGACATAGGCATTAATATTATAGAGCCACAAACCACACTAGTAAAATAAAAACATGATAACATGGGATTTGAACCAATGGCAGTCTTAATTTGATAGTGCAAACCCAAAACCTTACAAACTGTGCTAACCAGACTATGCATACCAGACACCCAATTTATCAGAGATTTAAGTGAATAAGCTACAGTGTCCAAGGTACTAAACATAATAAACTCTATGGGATGTCATAAGCAAGTCATTAGAATACTTTCCTACTAAATTTATAAGACATAAGCATTCAATATTTGAGTAAACAAAGAGAAAATAAAGCTATCTATTGGGTTTCACTAAAAAGTCCATTGAAAGACTTGACTATTGTTGTTAAAAGACATAGGCATTCATATTATAGAACCACAAACCACACTAGTAAAATAAAAACATGATAACATGGGATTTGAACCAATGACAGTCTTAATTTGATAGTGCAAACCCAACACCTTACTAACTGTGCTAACCAGACTGTGCATACCAAGCGCACAATTTATCAGAGATTTAAGTGAATAAGCAAGGTGCTAAACATAATATATTCTATGGGGTGTCATAAGCAAGTCATTAGAATACTTTCCTACTAAATTAATAAGACATAAGCATTCAATATTTGAGTAAACAACGAGAAAATAAAGCTATCTATTGGGTTTCACTAAAAAGTCCATTGGAAGACTTGACTATTGTTGTTAAAAGACATAGGCATTCATATTATAGAGCCACAAACCACACTAGTAAAATAAAAACATGATAACATGGGACTTGAACCAATGACAGTCTTAATTTGATAGTGCAAACCCAACACCTTACAAACTGTGCTAACCAGACTATGCATACCAGACACCCAATTTATCAGAGATTTAAGTGAATAAGCTACAGTGTCCAAGGTACTAAACATAATAAAACTCTATGGGATGTCATAAGCAAGTCATTAGAATACTTTCCTACTAAATTTATAAGACATAAGCATTCAATATTTGAGTAAACAAAGAGAAAATAAAGCTATCTATTGGGTTTCACTAAAAAGTCCATTGGAAGACTTGACTATTGTTGTTAAAAGACATAGGCATTTAAGTGAATAAGCTTCAGTGTCCAAGGTACTAAACATAATAAACTCTATGGGATGTCATAAGCAAGTCATTAGAATACTTTCCTACTAAATTTATAAGACATAAGCATTCAATATTTTAGTAAACAAAGAGAAAATAAAGCTATCTATTGGGTTTCACTAAAAAGTCAATTGGAAGACTTGACTATTGTTGTTAAAAGACATAGGCATTCATATTATAGAGCCACAAACCACACTAGTAAAATAAAAACATGATAACATGGGATTTAAACCAATGACAGTCTTAATTTGATAGTGCAAACCCAACACCTTATTAACTGTGCTAACCAGACTGTGCATACCAGACACACAATTTATCAGAGATTTAAGTAAATAAGCTACAGTGTCCAAGGTACTAAACATAATATATTCTATGGGGTGTCATAAGCAAGTCATTAGAATACTTTCCTACTAAATTTATAAGACATAAGCATTCAATATTTGAGTAAACAAAGAGAAAATAAAGCTATCTATTGGGTTTCACTAAAAAGTCCATTGGAAGACTTGACTATTGTTGTTAAAAGACATAGGCATTCATATTATAGAGCCACAAACCACACTAGTAAAATAAAAACATGATAACATGGGATTTGAACCAATGGCAGTCTTAATTTGATAGTGCAAACCCAAAACCTTACAAACTGTGCTAACCAGACTATGCATACCAGACACCCAATTTATCAGAGATTTAAGTGAATAAGCTACAGTGTCCAAGGTACTAAACATAATAAACTCTATGGGATGTCATAAGCAAGTCATTAGAATACTTTCCTACTAAATTTATAAGACATAAGCATTCAATATTTGAGTAAACAAAGAGAAAATAAAGCTATCTATTGGGTTTCACTAAAAAGTCCATTGAAAGACTTGACTATTGTTGTTAAAAGACATAGGCATTCATATTATAGAACCACAAACCACACTAGTAAAATAAAAACATGATAACATGGGATTTGAACCAATGACAGTCTTAATTTGATAGTGCAAACCCAACACCTTACTAACTGTGCTAACCAGACTGTGCATACCAAGCGCACAATTTATCAGAGATTTAAGTGAATAAGCAAGGTGCTAAACATAATATATTCTATGGGGTGTCATAAGCAAGTCATTAGAATACTTTCCTACTAAATTAATAAGACATAAGCATTCAATATTTGAGTAAACAACGAGAAAATAAAGCTATCTATTGGGTTTCACTAAAAAGTCCATTGGAAGACTTGACTATTGTTGTTAAAAGACATAGGCATTCATATTATAGAGCCACAAACCACACTAGTAAAATAAAAACATGATAACATGGGACTTGAACCAATGACAGTCTTAATTTGATAGTGCAAACCCAACACCTTACAAACTGTGCTAACCAGACTATGCATACCAGACACCCAATTTATCAGAGATTTAAGTGAATAAGCTACAGTGTCCAAGGTACTAAACATAATAAACTCTATGGGATGTCATAAGCAAGTCATTAGAATACTTTCCTACTAAATTTATAAGACATAAGCATTCAATATTTTAGTAAACAAAGAGAAAATAAAGCTATCTATTGGGTTTCACTAAAAAGTCAATTGGAAGACTTGACTATTGTTGTTAAAAGACATAGGCATTCATATTATAGAGCCACAAACCACACTAGTAAAATAAAAACATGATAACATGGGATTTAAACCAATGACAGTCTTAATTTGATAGTGCAAACCCAACACCTTATTAACTGTGCTAACCAGACTGTGCATACCAGACACACAATTTATCAGAGATTTAAGTAAATAAGCTACAGTGTCCAAGGTACTAAACATAATATATTCTATGGGGTGTCATAAGCAAGTCATTAGAATACTTTCCTACTAAATTTATAAGACATAAGCATTCAATATTTGAGTAAACAAAGAGAAAATAAAGCTATCTATTGGGTTTCACTAAAAAGTCCATTGGAAGACTTGACTATTGTTGTTAAAAGACATAGGCATTTAAGTGAATAATCTACAGTGTCCAAGGTACTAAACATAATAAACTATATGGGATGTCATAAGCAAGTCATTAGAATACTTTCCTACTAAATTTATAAGACATAAGCATTCAATATTTGAGTAAACAAAGAGAAAATAAAGCTATCTATTGGGTTTCACTAAAAAGTCCATTGGAAGACTTGACTATTGTTGTTAAAAGACATAGGCATTTAAGTGAATAATCTACAGTGTCCAAGGTACTAAACATAATAAACTCTATGGGATGTCATAAGCAAGTCATTAGAATACTTTCCTACTAAATTTATAAGACATAAGCATTCAATATTTTAGTAAACAAAGATAAATAAAGCTATCTATTGGGTTTCACTAAAAAGTCAATTGGAAGACTTGACTATTGTTGTTAAAAGACATAGGCATTCATATTATAGAGCCACAAACCACACTAGTAAAATAAAAATATGATAACATGGGATTCAAACCAATGACAGTCTTAATTTGATAGTGCAAACCCAACACCTTACAAACTGTGCTAACCAGACTGTGCATACCAGACACACAATTTATCAGAGATTTAAGTAAATAAGCTACAGTGTCCAAGGTACTAAACATAATATATTCTATGGGGTGTCATAAGCAAGTCATTAGAATACTTTCTTACTAAATTTATAAGACATAAGCATTCAATATTTTAGTAAACAAAGATAAATAAAGCTATCTATTGGGTTTCACTAAAAAGTCAATTGGAAGACTTGACTATTGTTGTTAAAAGACATAGGCATTCATATTATAGAGCCACAAACCACACTAGTAAAATAAAAATATGATAACATGGGATTCAAACCAATGACAGTCTTAATTTGATAGTGCAAACCCAACACCTTACAAACTGTGCTAACCAGACTGTGCATACCAGACACACAATTTATCAGAGATTTAAGTAAATAAGCTACAGTGTCCAAGGTACTAAACATAATATATTCTATGGGGTGTCATAAGCAAGTCATTAGAATACTTTCCTACTAAATTTATAAGACATAAGCATTCAATATTTGAGTAAACAAAGAGAAAATAAAGCTATCTATTGGGTTTCACTAAAAAGTCCATTGAAAGACTTGACTATTGTTGTTAAAAGACATAGGCATTCATATTATAGAACCACAAACCACACTAGTAAAATAAAAACATGATAACATGGGATTTGAACCAATGACAGTCTTAATTTGATAGTGCAAACCCAACACCTTACTAACTGTGCTAACCAGACTGTGCATACCAAGTGCACAATTTATCAGAGATTTAAGTGAATAAGCAAGGTGCTAAACATAATATATTCTATGGGGTGTCATAAGCAAGTCATTAGAATACTTTCCTACTAAATTAATAAGACATAAGCATTCAATATTTGAGTAAACAAAGAGAAAATAAAGCTATCTATTGGGTTTCACTAAAAAGTCCATTGGAAGACTTGACTATTGTTGTTAAAAGACATAGGCATTCATATTATAGAGCCACAAACCACACTAGTAAAATAAAAACATGATAACATGGGACTTGAACCAATGACAGTCTTAATTTGATAGTGCAAACCCAACACCTTACAAACTGTGCTAACCAGACTATGCATACCAGACACCCAATTTATCAGAGATTTAAGTGAATAAGCTACAGTGTCCAAGGTACTAAACATAATAAAACTCTATGGGATGTCATAAGCAAGTCATTAGAATACTTTCCTACTAAATGTATAAGACATAAGCATTCAATATTTGAGTAAACAAAGAGAAAATAAAGCTATCTATTGGGTTTCACTAAAAAGTCCATTGGAAGACTTGACTATTGTTGTTAAAAGACATAGGCATTTAAGTGAATAAGCTTCAGTGTCCAAGGTACTAAACATAATAAACTCTATGGGATGTCATAAGCAAGTCATTAGAATACTTTCCTACTAAATTTATAAGACATAAGCATTCAATATTTTAGTAAACAAAGAGAAAATAAAGCTATCTATTGGGTTTCACTAAAAAGTCAATTGGAAGACTTGACTATTGTTGTTAAAAGACATAGGCATTCATATTATAGAGCCACAAACCACACTAGTAAAATAAAAACATGATAACATGGGATTTAAACCAATGACAGTCTTAATTTGATAGTGCAAACCCAACACCTTATTAACTGTGCTAACCAGACTGTGCATACCAGACACACAATTTATCAGAGATTTAAGTAAATAAGCTACAGTGTCCAAGGTACTAAACATAATATATTCTATGGGGTGTCATAAGCAAGTCATTAGAATACTTTCCTACTAAATTTATAAGACATAAGCATTCAATATTTGAGTAAACAAAGAGAAAATAAAGCTATCTATTGGGTTTCACTAAAAAGTCCATTGGAAGACTTGACTATTGTTGTTAAAAGACATAGGCATTCATATTATAGAGCCACAAACCACACTAGTAAAATAAAAACATGATAACATGGGATTTGAACCAATGGCAGTCTTAATTTGATAGTGCAAACCCAAAACCTTACAAACTGTGCTAACCAGACTATGCATACCAGACACCCAATTTATCAGAGATTTAAGTGAATAAGCTACAGTGTCCAAGGTACTAAACATAATAAACTCTATGGGATGTCATAAGCAAGTCATTAGAATACTTTCCTACTAAATTTATAAGACATAAGCATTCAATATTTGAGTAAACAAAGAGAAAATAAAGCTATCTATTGGGTTTCACTAAAAAGTCCATTGAAAGACTTGACTATTGTTGTTAAAAGACATAGGCATTCATATTATAGAACCACAAACCACACTAGTAAAATAAAAACATGATAACATGGGATTTGAACCAATGACAGTCTTAATTTGATAGTGCAAACCCAACACCTTACTAACTGTGCTAACCAGACTGTGCATACCAAGCGCACAATTTATCAGAGATTTAAGTGAATAAGCAAGGTGCTAAACATAATATATTCTATGGGGTGTCATAAGCAAGTCATTAGAATACTTTCCTACTAAATTAATAAGACATAAGCATTCAATATTTGAGTAAACAACGAGAAAATAAAGCTATCTATTGGGTTTCACTAAAAAGTCCATTGGAAGACTTGACTATTGTTGTTAAAAGACATAGGCATTCATATTATAGAGCCACAAACCACACTAGTAAAATAAAAACATGATAACATGGGACTTGAACCAATGACAGTCTTAATTTGATAGTGCAAACCCAACACCTTACAAACTGTGCTAACCAGACTATGCATACCAGACACCCAATTTATCAGAGATTTAAGTGAATAAGCTACAGTGTCCAAGGTACTAAACATAATAAACTCTATGGGATGTCATAAGCAAGTCATTAGAATACTTTCCTACTAAATTTATAAGACATAAGCATTCAATATTTTAGTAAACAAAGAGAAAATAAAGCTATCTATTGGGTTTCACTAAAAAGTCAATTGGAAGACTTGACTATTGTTGTTAAAAGACATAGGCATTCATATTATAGAGCCACAAACCACACTAGTAAAATAAAAACATGATAACATGGGATTTAAACCAATGACAGTCTTAATTTGATAGTGCAAACCCAACACCTTATTAACTGTGCTAACCAGACTGTGCATACCAGACACACAATTTATCAGAGATTTAAGTAAATAAGCTACAGTGTCCAAGGTACTAAACATAATATATTCTATGGGGTGTCATAAGCAAGTCATTAGAATACTTTCCTACTAAATTTATAAGACATAAGCATTCAATATTTGAGTAAACAAAGAGAAAATAAAGCTATCTATTGGGTTTCACTAAAAAGTCCATTGGAAGACTTGACTATTGTTGTTAAAAGACATAGGCATTTAAGTGAATAATCTACAGTGTCCAAGGTACTAAACATAATAAACTATATGGGATGTCATAAGCAAGTCATTAGAATACTTTCCTACTAAATTTATAAGACATAAGCATTCAATATTTGAGTAAACAAAGAGAAAATAAAGCTATCTATTGGGTTTCACTAAAAAGTCCATTGGAAGACTTGACTATTGTTGTTAAAAGACATAGGCATTTAAGTGAATAATCTACAGTGTCCAAGGTACTAAACATAATAAACTCTATGGGATGTCATAAGCAAGTCATTAGAATACTTTCCTACTAAATTTATAAGACATAAGCATTCAATATTTTAGTAAACAAAGATAAATAAAGCTATCTATTGGGTTTCACTAAAAAGTCAATTGGAAGACTTGACTATTGTTGTTAAAAGACATAGGCATTCATATTATAGAGCCACAAACCACACTAGTAAAATAAAAATATGATAACATGGGATTCAAACCAATGACAGTCTTAATTTGATAGTGCAAACCCAACACCTTACAAACTGTGCTAACCAGACTGTGCATACCAGACACACAATTTATCAGAGATTTAAGTAAATAAGCTACAGTGTCCAAGGTACTAAACATAATATATTCTATGGGGTGTCATAAGCAAGTCATTAGAATACTTTCTTACTAAATTTATAAGACATAAGCATTCAATATTTTAGTAAACAAAGATAAATAAAGCTATCTATTGGGTTTCACTAAAAAGTCAATTGGAAGACTTGACTATTGTTGTTAAAAGACATAGGCATTCATATTATAGAGCCACAAACCACACTAGTAAAATAAAAATATGATAACATGGGATTCAAACCAATGACAGTCTTAATTTGATAGTGCAAACCCAACACCTTACAAACTGTGCTAACCAGACTGTGCATACCAGACACACAATTTATCAGAGATTTAAGTAAATAAGCTACAGTGTCCAAGGTACTAAACATAATATATTCTATGGGGTGTCATAAGCAAGTCATTAGAATACTTTCCTACTAAATTTATAAGACATAAGCATTCAATATTTGAGTAAACAAAGAGAAAATAAAGCTATCTATTGGGTTTCACTAAAAAGTCCATTGAAAGACTTGACTATTGTTGTTAAAAGACATAGGCATTCATATTATAGAACCACAAACCACACTAGTAAAATAAAAACATGATAACATGGGATTTGAACCAATGACAGTCTTAATTTGATAGTGCAAACCCAACACCTTACTAACTGTGCTAACCAGACTGTGCATACCAAGTGCACAATTTATCAGAGATTTAAGTAAATAAGCAAGGTGCTAAACATAATATATTCTATGGGGTGTCATAAGCAAGTCATTAGAATACTTTCCTACTAAATTAATAAGACATAAGCATTCAATATTTGAGTAAACAAAGAGAAAATAAAGCTATCTATTGGGTTTCACTAAAAAGTCCATTGGAAGACTTGACTATTGTTGTTAAAAGACATAGGCATTCATATTATAGAGCCACAAACCACACTAGTAAAATAAAAACATGATAACATGGGACTTGAACCAATGACAGTCTTAATTTGATAGTGCAAACCCAACACCTTACAAACTGTGCTAACCAGACTATGCATACCAGACACCCAATTTATCAGAGATTTAAGTGAATAAGCTACAGTGTCCAAGGTACTAAACATAATAAAACTCTATGGGATGTCATAAGCAAGTCATTAGAATACTTTCCTACTAAATGTATAAGACATAAGCATTCAATATTTGAGTAAACAAAGAGAAAATAAAGCTATCTATTGGGTTTCACTAAAAAGTCCATTGGAAGACTTGACTATTGTTGTTAAAAGACATAGGCATTTAAGTGAATAAGCTACAGTGTCCAAGGTACTAAACATAATAAACTCTATGGGATGTCATAAGCAAGTCATTAGAATACTTTCCTACTAAATTTATAAGACATAAGCATTCAATATTTTAGTAAACAAAGAGAAAATAAAGCTATCTATTGGGTTTCACTAAAAAGTCAATTGGAAGACTTGATTATTGTTGTTAAAAGACATAGGCATTCATATTATAGAGCCACAAACCACACTAGTAAAATAAAAACATGATAACATGGGATTCAAACCAATGACAGTCTTAATTTGATAGTGCAAACCCAACACCTTACAAACTGTGCTAACCAGACTGTGCATACCAGACACACAATTTATCAGAGATTTAAGTAAATAAGCTACAGTGTCCAAGGTACTAAACATAATATATTCTATGGGGTGTCATAAGCAAGTCATTAGAATACTTTCCTACTAAATTTATAAGACATAAGCATTCAATATTTGAGTAAACAAAGAGAAAATAAAGCTATCTATTGGGTTTCACTAAAAAGTCCATTGGAAGACTTGACTATTGTTGTTAAAAGACATAGGCATTAATATTATAGAGCCACAAACCACACTAGTAAAATAAAAACATGATAACATGGGATTTGAACCAATGGCAGTCTTAATTTGATAGTGCAAACCCAAAACCTTACAAACTGTGCTAACCAGACTATGCATACCAGACACCCAATTTATCAGAGATTTAAGTGAATAAGCTACAGTGTCCAAGGTACTAAACATAATAAACTCTATGGGATGTCATAAGCAAGTCATTAGAATACTTTCCTACTAAATTTATAAGACATAAGCATTCAATATTTGAGTAAACAAAGAGAAAATAAAGCTATCTATTGGGTTTCACTAAAAAGTCCATTGGAAGACTTGACTATTGTTGTTAAAAGACATAGGCATTTAAGTGAATAATCTACAGTGTCCAAGGTACTAAACATAATAAACTCTATGGGATGTCATAAGCAAGTCATTAGAATACTTTCCTACTAAATTTATAAGACATAAGCATTCAATATTTGAGTAAACAAAGAGAAAATAAAGCTATCTATTGGGTTTCACTAAAAAGTCCATTGGAAGACTTGACTATTGTTGTAAAAAGACATAGGCATTCATATTATAGAGCCACAAACCACACTAGTAAAATAAAAATATGATAACATGGGATTCAAACCAATGACAGTCTTAATTTGATAGTGCAAACCCAACACCTTACAAACTGTGCTAACCAGACTGTGCATAGCAGACAAGCAATTTATCAGAGATTTAAGTGAATAAGCTACAGTGTCCAAGGTACTAAACATAATAAACTCTATGGGATGTCATAAGCAAGTCATTAGAATACTTTCCTACTAAATTTATAAGACATAAGCATTCAATATTTTAGTAAACAAAGATAAATAAAGCTATCTATTGGGTTTCACTAAAAAGTCAATTGGAAGACTTGACTATTGTTGTTAAAAGACATAGGCATTCATATTATAGAGCCACAAACCACACTAGTAAAATAAAAATATAATAACATGGGATTCAAACCAATGACAGTCTTAATTTGATAGTGCAAACCCAACACCTTACAAACTGTGCTAACCAGACTGTGCATACCAGACACACAATTTATCAGAGATTTAAGTAAATAAGCTACAGTGTCCAAGGTACTAAACATAATATATTCTATGGGGTGTCATAAGCAAGTCATTAGAATACTTTCCTACTAAATTTATAAGACATAAGCATTCAATATTTTAGTAAACAAAGATAAATAAAGCTATCTATTGGGTTTCACTAAAAAGTCAATTGGAAGACTTGACTATTGTTGTTAAAAGACATAGGCATTCATATTATAGAACCACAAACCACACTAGTAAAATAAAAACATGATAACATGGGATTTGAACCAACGACAGTCTTAATTTGATAGTGCAAACGCAACACCTTACTAACTGTGCTAACCAGACTGTGCATACCAAGTGCACAATTTATCAGAGATTTAAGTGAATAAGCAAGGTGCTAAACATAATATATTCTATGGGGTGTCATAAGCAAGTAATTAGAATACTTTCCTACTAAATTAATAAGACATAAGCATTCAATATTTGAGTAAACAAAGAGAAAATAAAGCTATCTATTGGGTTTCACTAAAAAGTCCATTGGAAGACTTGACTATTGTTGTTAAAAGACATAGGCATTCATATTATAGAGCCACAAACCACACTAGTAAAATAAAAACATGATAACATGGGACTTGAACCAATGACAGTCTTAATTTGATAGTGCAAACCCAACACCTTACAAACTGTGCTAACCAGACTATGCATACCAGACACCCAATTTATCAGAGATTTAAGTGAATAAGCTACAGTGTCCAAGGTACTAAACATAATAAACTCTATGGGATGTCATAAGCAAGTCATTAGAATACTTTCCTACTAAATTTATAAGACATAAGCATTCAATATTTTAGTAAACAAAGATAAATAAAGCTATCTATTGGGTTTCACTAAAAAGTCAATTGGAAGACTTGACTATTGTTGTTAAAAGACATAGGCATTCATATTATAGAGCCACAAACCACACTAGTAAAATAAAAATATGATAACATGGGATTCAAACCAATGACAGTCTTAATTTGATAGTGCAAACCCAACACCTTACAAACTGTGCTAACCAGACTGTGCATACCAGACACACAATTTATCAGAGATTTAAGTAAATAAGCTACAGTGTCCAAGGTACTAAACATAATATATTCTATGGGGTGTCATAAGCAAGTCATTAGAATACTTTCCTACTAAATTTATAAGACATAAGCATTCAATATTTGAGTAAACAAAGAGAAAATAAAGCTATCTATTGGGTTTCACTAAAAAGTCCATTGGAAGACTTGACTATTGTTGTTAAAAGACATAGGCATTTAAGTGAATAAGCTACAGTGTCCAAGGTACTAAACATAATAAACTCTATGGGATGTCATAAGCAAGTCATTAGAATACTTTCCTACTAAATTTATAAGACATAAGCATTCAATGTTTTAGTAAACAAAGAGAAAATAAAGCTATCTATTGGGTTTCACTAAAAAGTCAATTGGAAGACTTGACTATTGTTGTTAAAAGACATAGGCATTTATATTATAGAGCCACAAACCACACTAGTAAAATAAAAACATGATAACATGGGATTCAAACCAATGACAGTCTTAATTTGATAGTGCAAACCCAACACCTTACAAACTGTGCTAACCAGACTGTGCATACCAGACACACAATTTATCAGAGATTTAAGTAAATAAGCTACAGTGTCCAAGGTACTAAACATAATATATTCTATGGGGTGTCATAAGCAAGTCATTAGAATACTTTCCTACTAAATTTATAAGACATAAGCATTCAATATTTGAGTAAACAAAGAGAAAATAAAGCTATCTATTGGGTTTCACTAAAAAGTCCATTGGAAGACTTGACTATTGTTGTTAAAAGACATAGGCATTCATATTATAGAACCACAAACCACACTAGTAAAATAAAAACATGATAACATGGGATTTGAACCAATGACAGTCTTAATTTGATAGTGCAAACCCAACACCTTACTAACTGTGCTAACCAGACTGTGTATACCAAGTGCACAATTTATCAGAGATTTAAGTGAATAAGCAAGGTGCTAAACATAATATATTCTATGGGGTGTCATAAGCAAGTCATTAGAATACTTTCCTACTAAATTAATAAGACATAAGCATTCAATATTTGAGTAAACAAAGAGAAAATAAAGCTATCTATTGGGTTTCACTAAAAAGTCCATTGGAAGACTTGACTATTGTTGTTAAAAGACATAGGCATTCATATTATAGAGCCACAAACCACACTAGTAAAATAAAAACATGATAACATGGGACTTGAACCAATGACAGTCTTAATTTGATAGTGCAAACCCAACACCTTACAAACTGTGCTAACCAGACTATGCATACCAGACACCCAATTTATCAGAGATTTAAGTGAATAAGCTACAGTGTCCAAGGTACTAAACATAATAAACTCTATGGGATGTCATAAGCAAGTCATTAGAATACTTTCCTACTAAATTTATAAGACATAAGCATTCAATATTTGAGTAAACAAAGAGAAAATAAAGCTATCTATTGGGTTTCACTAAAAAGTCCATTGGAAGACTTGACTATTGTTGTTAAAAGACATAGGCATTCATATTATAGAACCACAAACCACACTAGTAAAATAAAAACATGATAACATGGGATTTGAACCAATGACAGTCTTAATTTGATAGTGCAAACCCAACACCTTACTAACTGTGCTAACCAGACTGTGCATACCAAGTGCACAATTTATCAGAGATTTAAGTGAATAAGCAAGGTGCTAAACATAATATATTCTATGGGGTGTCATAAGCAAGTCATTAGAATACTTTCCTACTAAATTAATAAGACATAAGCATTCAATATTTGAGTAAACAAAGAGAAAATAAAGCTATCTATTGGGTTTCACTAAAAAGTCCATTGGAAGACTTGACTATTGTTGTTAAAAGACATAGGCATTCATATTATAGAGCCACAAACCACACTAGTCAAATAAAAACATGATAACATGGGACTTGAACCAATGACAGTCTTAATTTGATAGTGCAAACCCAACACCTTACAAACTGTGCTAACCAGACTATGCATACCAGACACCCAATTTATCAGAGATTTAAGTGAAAAAAGCTACAGTGTCCAAGGTACTAAACATAATAAACTCTATGGGATGTCATAAGCAAGTCATTAGAATACTTTCCTACTAAATTTATAAGACATAAGCATTCAATATTTTAGTAAACAAAGATAAATAAAGCTATCTATTGGGTTTCACTAAAAAGTCAATTGGAAGACTTGACTATTGTTGTTAAAAGACATAGGCATTCATATTATAGAGCCACAAACCACACTAGTAAAATAAAAACATGATAACATGGGATTCAAACCAATGACAGTCTTAATTTGATAGTGCAAACCCAACACCTTACAAACTGTGCTAACCAGACTGTGCATACCAGACACACAATTTATCAGAGATTTAAGTAAATAAGCTACAGTGTCCAAGGTACTAAACATAATATATTCTATGGGGTGTCATAAGCAAGTCATTAGAATACTTTCCTACTAAATTTATAAGACATAAGCATTCAATATTTGAGTAAACAAAGAGAAAATAAAGCTATCTATTGGGTTTCACTAAAAAGTCCATTGGAAGACTTGACTATTGTTGTTAAAAGACATAGGCATTCATATTATAGAACCACAAACCACACTAGTAAAATAAAAACATGATAACATGGGATTTGAACCAATGACAGTCTTAATTTGATAATGCAAACCCAACACCTTACTAACTGTGCTAACCAGACTGTGCATACCAAGTGCACAATTTATCAGAGATTTAAGTGAATAAGCAAGGTGCTACACATAATATATTCTATGGGGTGTCATAAGCAAGTCATTAGAATACTTTCCTACTAAATTAATAAGACATAAGCATTCAATATTTGAGTAAACAACGAGAAAATAAAGCTATCTATTGGGTTTCACTAAAAAGTCCATTGGAAGACTTGACTATTGTTGTTAAAAGACATAGGCATTCATATTATAGAGCCACAAACCACACTAGTCAAATAAAAACATGATAACATGGGACTTGAACCAATGACAGTCTTAATTTGATAGTGCAAACCCAACACCTTACAAACTGTGCTAACCAGACTATGCATACCAGACACCCAATTTATCAGAGATTTAAGTGAAAAAAGCTACAGTGTCCAAGGTACTAAACATAATAAACTCTATGGGATGTCATAAGCAAGTCATTAGAATACTTTCCTACTAAATTTATAAGACATAAGCATTCAATATTTTTGTAAACAAAGATAAATAAAGCTATCTATTGGGTTTCACTAAAAAGTCAATTGGAAGACTTGACTATTGTTGTTAAAAGACATAGGCATTCATATTATAGAGCCACAAACCACACTAGTAAAATAAAAACATGATAACATGGGATTCAAACCAATGACAGTCTTAATTTGATAGTGCAAACCCAACACCTTACAAACTGTGCTAACCAGACTGTGCATACCAGACACACAATTTATCAGAGATTTAAGTAAATAAGCTACAGTGTCCAAGGTACTAAACATAATATATTCTATGGGGTGTCATAAGCAAGTCATTAGAATACTTTCCTACTAAATTTATAAGACATAAGCATTCAATATTTGAGTAAACAAAGAGAAAATAAAGCTATCTATTGGGTTTCACTAAAAAGTCCATTGGAAGACTTGACTATTGTTGTTAAAAGACATAGGCATTCATATTATAGAACCACAAACCACACTAGTAAAATAAAAACATGATAACATGGGATTTGAACCAATGACAGTCTTAATTTGATAATGCAAACCCAACACCTTACTAACTGTGCTAACCAGACTGTGCATACCAAGTGCACAATTTATCAGAGATTTAAGTGAATAAGCAAGGTGCTACACAGAATATATTCTATGGGGTGTCATAAGCAAGTCATTAGAATACTTTCCTACTAAATTAATAAGACATAAGCATTCAATATTTGAGTAAACAACGAGAAAATAAAGCTATCTATTGGGTTTCACTAAAAAGTCCATTGGAAGACTTGACTATTGTTGTTAAAAGACATAGGCATTCATATTATAGAGCCACAAACCACACTAGTAAAATAAAAACATGATAACATGGGACTTGAACCAATGACAGTCTTAATTTGATAGTGCAAACCCAACACTTTACAAACTGTGCTAACCAGACTATGCATACCAGACACTCAATTTATCAGAGATTTAAGTGAATAAGCTACAGTGTCCAAGGTACTAAACATATTAAACTCTATGGGATGTCATAAGCAAGTCATTAGAATACTTTCCTACTAAATTTATAAGACATAAGCATTCAATATTTTAGTAAACAAAGATAAATAAAGCTATCTATTGGGTTTCACTAAAAAGTCAATTGGAAGACTTGACTATTGTTGTTAAAAGACATAGGCATTCATATTATAGAGCCACAAACCACACTAGTAAAATAAAAATATGATAACATGGGATTCAAACCAATGACAGTCTTAATTTGATAGTGCAAACCCAACACCTTACAAACTGTGCTAACCAGACTGTGCATACCAGACACACAATTTATCAGAGATTTAAGTAAATAAGCTACAGTGTCCAAGGTACTAAACATAATATATTCTATGGGGTGTCATAAGCAAGTCATTAGAATACTTTCCTACTAAATTTATAAGACATAAGCATTCAATATTTGAGTAAACAAAGAGAAAATAAAGCTATCTATTGGGTTTCACTAAAAAGTCCATTGGAAGACTTGACTATTGTTGTTAAAAGACATAGGCATTCATATTATAGAACCACAAACCACACTAGTGAAATAAAAACATGATAACATGGGATTTGAACCAATTACAGTCTTAATTTGATAGTGCAAACCCAACACCTTACTAACTGTGCTAACCAGACCGTGCATAGCAAACGCACAATTTATCAGAGATTTAAGTGAATAAGCAAGGTGCTAAACATAATATATTCTATGGGGTGTCATAAGCAAGTCATTAGAATACTTTCCTACTAAATTAATAAGACATAAGCATTCAATATTTGAGTAAACAAAGAGAAAATAAAGCTATCTATTGGGTTTCACTAAAAAGTCCATTGGAAGACTTGACTATTGTTAAAAGACATAGGCATTCATATTATAGAGCCACAAACCACACTAGTAAAATAGAAACATGATAACATGGGACTTGAACCAATGACGGTCTTAATTTGATAGTGCAAACCCAACACCTTACAAACTGTGCTAACCAGACTAAGCATACCAGACACCCAATTTATCAGAGATTTAAGTGAATAAGCTACAGTGTCCAAGGTACTAAACATAATAAACTCTATGGGATGTCATAAGCAAGTCATTAGAATACTTTCCTACTAAATTTATAAGACATAAGCATTCAATATTTGAGTAAACAAAGAGAAAATAAAGCTATCTATTGGGTTTCACTAAAAAGTCCATTGGAAGACTTGACTATTGTTGTTAAAAGACATAGGCATTCATATTATAGAGCCACAAACCACACTAGTAAAATAAAAACATATTAACATGGGATTTGAACCAATGACTGTCTTAATTATATAGTGCAAACCCAACACCTTACTAACTGTGCTAACCAGACTGTGCATACCAGAAACACAATTTATCAGAGATTTAAGTGAGTAAGCTACCGTGTCCAAGGTACTAAACATAATATATTCTATGGGGTGTCATACGCAAGTCATTAGAATACTTTTCTACTACAATTATAAGACATAAGCATTCAATATTTGAGTAAACAAAGAGAAAATAAAGCTATCTATTGGGTTTCACTAAAAAGTCCATTGGAAGACTTGACTTGTTGTTAAAAGACATAGGCATTCATATTATAGAGCCACAAACCACACTAGTAAAATAAAAACAAGATAACATGGGATTCGAACCAATAACAGTATTAATTTCATAGTGCAAAACAACACCTTACTAACTGTGCTAACCAGAATGTGCATACCAGACCCACAATTTATCAGAGATTTAAGTGAATAAGCTACAGTGTCCAAGGTACTAAACATAATAAACTCTATGGGATGTCATAAGCAAGTCATTAGAATACTTTCCTACTAAATTTATAAGACATAATCATTCAATATTTTAGTAAACAAAGAGAAAATAAAGCTATCTATTGGGTTTCACTAAAAAGTCAATTGGAAGACTTGACTATTGTTGTTAAAAGACATAGGCATTCATATTATAGAGCCACAAACCACACTAGTAAAATAAAAACATGATAACATGGGATTCAAACCAATGACAGTCTTAATTTGATAGTGCAAACCCAACACCTTACAAACTGTGTTAACCAGACTGTGCATACCAAACACACAATTTATCAGACATTTAAGTGAATAAGCTACAGTGTCCAAGGTACTAAACATAATATATTCTATGGGGTGTCATAAGCAAGTCATTAGAATACTTTCCTACTCAATTTATAAGACATAAGCATTCAATATTTGAGTAAACAAAGAGAAAATAAAGCTATCTATTGGGTTTCACTAAAAAGTCCATTGGAAGACTTGACTTGTTGTTAAAAGACATAGGCATTCATATTATAGAGCCACAAACCACACTAGTAAAATAAAAACATGATAACATGGGATTCAAACCAATGACAGTCTTAATTTGAAAGTGCAAACCCAACACCTTACAAACTGTGCTAACCAGACTGTGCATACCAGACACACAATTTATCAGAGATTTAAGTGAATAAGCTACAGTGTCCAAGGTACTAAACATAATAAACTCTATGGGATGTCATAAGCAAGTCATTAGAATACTTTCCTACTAAATTTATAAGACATAAGCATTCAATATTTTAGTAAACAAAGAGAAAATAAAGCTTTCTATTGGGTTTCACTAAAAAGTCCATTGGAAGACTTGACTATTGTTGTTAAAAGACATAGGCATTCATATTATAGAGCCACAAACCACACTAGTAAAATAAAAACATGATAACATAGGATTCGAACCAATGACAGTCTTAATTTGATAGTGCAAACCCAACACCTTACTAACTGTGCTCACCAGACTGTGCATACCAGGCGCACAATTTATCAGAGATTTAAGTGAATAAGCTACAGTGTCCAAGGTACTAAACATAATATATTCTATGGGGTGTCATAAGCAAGTCTTTAGAATACTTTCCTACTTAATTTATAAGACATAAGCATTCAATATTTGAGTAATCAAAGAGAAAATAAAGCTATCTATTGGGTTTCACTAAAAAGTCCATTGGAAGACTTGACTATTGTTGTTAAAAGACATAGGCATTCATATTATAGAGCCACAAACCACACTAGTAAAATAAAAACATGATAACATGGGATTCGAACCAATGACAGTCTTAATTTGATAGTGCAAACCCAACACCTTACTAACTGTGCGTACCAGGCGCACAATTTATCAGAGATTTAAGTGAATAAGCTACAGTGTCCAAGGTACTTAACATAATATATTCTATGGGGTGTCATAAGCAAGTCTTTAGAATACTTTCCTACTTAATTTATAAGACATAAGCATTCAATATTTGAGTAAACAAAGAGAAAATAAAGCTATCTATTGGGTTTCACTAAAAAGTCCATTGGAAGACTTGACTATTGTTGTTAAAAGACATAGGCATTCATATTATAGAGCCACAAACCACACTAGTAAAATATAAACATGATAACGTGGGATTCAAACTAATGACAGTCTTAATTTGATAGTGCAAATCCAACACCTTACTAACTGTGCTAACCAGACTGTGCATACCAGGCGCACAATTTATCAGTGATTTAAGTGAATAAGCTACAGTGTCCATGTACTAAACATAATATATTCTATGTGGTGTCATAAGCAAGTCATTAGAATACTTTCCTACTAAATTTATAAGACATAAGCATTCAATATTTGAGTAAACAAAGAGAAAATAAAGCTATCTATTGGGTTTCACTAAAAAGTCCATTGGAAGACTTGACTATTGTTGTTAAAAGACATAGGCATTCATATTATAGAGCCACAAACCACACTAGTAAAATAAAAACATGATAACATGGGATTTGAACCAATGACAGTCTTAATTTGATAGTGCAAACCCAACACCTTACAAACTGTGCTAACCAGACTATGCATACCAGACACCCAATTTATCAGAGATTTAAGTGAATAAGCTACAGTGTCCAAGGTACTAAACATAATAAACTCTATGGGATGTCATAAGCAAGTCATTAGAATACTTTCCTACTCAATTTATAAGACATAAGCATTCAATATTTGAGTAAACAAAGAGAAAATAAAGCTATCTATTGGGTTTCACTAAAAAGTCCATTGGAAGACTTGACTATTGTTGTTAAAAGACATAGGCATTCATATTATAGAGCCACAAACCACACTAGTAAAATAAAAACATATTAACAAGGGATTCTAACCAATGACAGTCTTAATTATATAGTGCAAACCCAACACCTTACTAACTGTGCTAACCAGACTGTGCATACCAGAAACACAATTTATCAGAGATTTAAGTGAATAAGCTACCGTGTCCAAGGTACTAAACATAATATATTCTATGGGGTGTCATACGCAGGTCATTAGAATACTTTCCTACTACAATTATAAGACATAAGCATTCAATATTTGAGTAAACAAAGAGAAAAAAAAGCTTTCTATTGGGTTTCACTAAAAAGTCCATTGGAAGACTTGACTATTGTTGTTAAAAGACATAGGCATTCATATTATAGAGCCACAAACCACACTAGTAAAATAAAAACATGATAACGTGGGATTCGAACTAATGACAGTCTTAATTTGATAGTGCAAACCCAACACCTTACTAACTGTGCTCACCAGACTGTGCATACCAGGCGCACAATTTATCAGAGATTTAAGTGAATAAGCTACAGTGTCCAAGGTACTAAACATAATATATTCTATGGGGTGTCATAAGCAAGTCTTTAGAATACTTTCCTACTTAATTTATAAGACATAAGCATTCAATATTTGAGTAAACAAAGAGAAAATAAAGCTATCTATTGGGTTTCACTAAAAAGTCCATTGGAAGACTTGACTATTGTTGTTAAAAGACATAGGCATTCATATTATAGAGCCACAAACCACACTAGTAAAATAAAAACATGATAACGTGGGATTCGAACTAATGACAGTGTTAATTTGATAGTGCAAACCCAACACCTTACTGACCGTGCTAACCAGACTGTGCATACCAGGCAAACAGTTTATCTGTGATTTAAGTGAATAAGCTACAGTGTCCATGTACTAAACATAATATATTCTATGGGGTGTCATAAGCAAGTCATTAGAATACTTTCCTACTAAATTAATAAGACATAAGCATTCAATATTTGAGTAAACAAAGAGAAAATAAAGCTATCTATTGGGTTTCACTAAAAAGTCCATTGGAAGACTTGACTATTGTTGTTAAAAGACATAGGCATTCATATTATAGAGCCACAAACCACACTAGTAAAATAAAAACATGATAACATGGGATTTGAACCAATGACAGTCTTAATTTGATAGTGCAAACCCAACACCTTACAAACTGTGCTAACCAGACTATGCATACCAGACACCCAATTTATCAGAGATTTAAGTGAATAAGCTACAGTGTCCAAGGTACTAAACATAATAAACTCTATGGGATGTCATAAGCAAGTCATTAGAATACTTTCCTACTCAATTTATAAGACATAAGCATTCAATATTTGAGTAAACAAAGAGAAAATAAAGCTATCTATTGGGTTTCACTAAAAAGTCCATTGGAAGACTTGACTATTGTTGTTAAAAGACATAGGCATTCATATTATAGAGCCACAAACCACACTAGTAAAATAAAAACATATTAACAAGGGATTCTAACCAATGACAGTCTTAATTATATAGTGCAAACCCAACACCTTACTAACTGTGCTAACCAGACTGTGCATACCAGAAACACAATTTATCAGAGATTTAAGTGAATAAGCTACCGTGTCCAAGGTACTAAACATAATATATTCTATGGGGTGTCATACGCAGGTCATTAGAATACTTTCCTACTACAATTATAAGACATAAGCATTCAATATTTGAGTAAACAAAGAGAAAAAAAAGCTTTCTATTGGGTTTCACTAAAAAGTCCATTGGAAGACTTGACTATTGTTGTTAAAAGACATAGGCATTCATATTATAGAGCCACAAACCACACTAGTAAAATAAAAACATGATAACGTGGGATTCGAACTAATGACAGTCTTAATTTGATAGTGCAAACCCAAAACTTTACAAACTGTGCTAACCAGACTACGCATACCAGACACCCAATTTATCAGAGATTTAAGTGAATAAGCTACAGTGTCCAAGGTACTAAACATAATAAACTCTATGGGATGTCATAAGCAAGTCATTAGAATACTTTCCTACTAAATTTATAAGACATAAGCATTCAATATTTTAGTAAACAAAGAGAAAATAAAGCTATCTATTGGGTTTCACTAAAAAGTCAATTGGAAGACTTGACTATTGTTGTTAAAAGACATAGGCATTCATATTATAGAGCCACAAACCACACTAGTAAAATAAAAACATGATAACATGGGATTCAAACCAATGACAGTCTTAATTTGATAGTGCAAACCCAACACCTTACATACTGTGCTAACCAGACTGTGCATACACGTCCCACAATTTATCAGAGATTTAAGTGAATAAGCTACAGTGTCCAAGGTACTAAACATAATAAACTCTATGGGATGTCATAAGCCAGTCATTAGAATACTTTCCTACTAAATTTATAAGACATAAGCATTCAATATTTTAGTAAACAAAGAGAAAATAAAGCTATCTATTGGGTTTCACTAAAAAGTCAATTGGAAGACTTGACTATTGTTGTTAAAAGACATAGGCATTCATATTATAGAGCCACAAACCACACTAGTAAAATAAAAACATGATAACATGGGATTCGAACCAATGACAGTCAAAATTTGATAGTGCAAACCCAACACCTTACAAACTGTGCTAACCAGACTGTGCATACCAGACACAAATTTATCAGACATTTAAGTGAATAAGCTACAGTGTCCAAGGTACTAAACATAATATATTCTATGGGGTGTCATAAGCAAGTCATTAGAATACTTTCCTACTCAATTTATAAGACATAAGCATTCAATATTTGAGTAAACAAAGAGAAAATAAAGCTATCTATTGGGTTTCACTAAAAAGTCAATTGGAAGACTTGACTTGTTGTTAAAAGACATAGGCATTCATATTATAGAGCCACAAACCACACTAGTAAAATAAAAACATGATAACATGGGATTCAAACCAATGACAGTCTTAATTTGAAAGTGCAAACCCAACACCTTACAAACTGTGCTAACCAGACTGTGCATACCAGACACACAATTTATCAGAGATTTAAGTGAATAAGCTACAGTGTCCAAGGTACTAAACATAATAAACTCTATGGGATGTCATAAGCAAGTCATTAGAATACTTTCCTACTAAATTTATAAGACATAAGCATTCAATATTTTAGTAAACAAAGAGAAAATAAAGCTTTCTATTGGGTTTCACTAAAAAGTCCATTGGAAGACTTGACTATAGTTGTTAAAAGACATAGGCATTCATATTATAGAGCCACAAACCACACTAGTAAAATAAAAACATGATAACATGGGATTCGAACCAATGACAGTCTTAATTTGATAGTGCAAACCCAACACCTTACTAACTGTGCTCACCAAACTGTGCATACCAGGCGCACAATTTATCAGAGATTTAAGTGAATAAGCTACAGTGTCCAAGGTACTAAACATAATATATTCTATGGGGTGTCATAAGCAAGTCTTTAGAATACTTTCCTACTTAATTTATAAGACATAAGCATTCAATATTTGAGTAAACAAAGAGAAAATAAAGCTATCTATTGGGTTTCACTAAAAAGTCCATTGGAAGACTTGACTATTGTTGTTAAAAGACATAGGCATTCATATTATAGAGCCACAAACCACACTAGTAAAATAAAAACATGATAACATGGGATTCGAACCAATGACAGTCTTAATTTGAAAGTGCAAACCCAACACCTTACTAACTGTGCATACCAGGCGCACAATTTATCAGAGATTTAAGTGAATAAGCTACAGTGTCCAAGGTACTAAACATAATATATTCTATGTGGTGTCATAAGCAAGTCATTAGAATACTTTCCTACTAAATTTATAAGACATAGGCATTCAATATTTGAGTAAACAAAGAGAAAATAAAGCTATCTATTGGGTTTCACTAAAAAGTCCATTGGAAGACTTGACTATTGTTGTTAAAAGACATAGGCATTCATATTATAGAGCCACAAACCACACTAGTAAAATAAAAACATGATAACATGGGATTTGAACCAATGACAGTCTTAATTTGATAGTGCAAACCCAACACCTTACAAACTGTGCTAACCAGACTATGCATACCAGACACCCAATTTATCAGAGATTTAAGTGAATAAGCTACAGTGTCCAAGGTACTAAACATAATAAACTCTATGGGATGTCATAAGCAAGTCATTAGAATACTTTCCTACTCAATTTATAAGACATAAGCATTCAATATTTGAGTAAACAAAGAGAAAATAAAGCTATCTATTGGGTTTCACTAAAAAGTCCATTGGAAGACTTGACTATTGTTGTTAAAAGACATAGGCATTCATATTATAGAGCCACAAACCACACTAGTAAAATAAAAACATGATAACGTGGGATTCGAACTAATGACAGTGTTAATTTGATAGTGCAAACCCAACACCTTACTGACCGTGCTAACCAGACTGTGCATACCAGGCAAACAGTTTATCTGTGATTTAAGTGAATAAGCTACAGTGTCCATGTACTAAACATAATATATTCTATGGGGTGTCATAAGCAAGTCATTAGAATACTTTCCTACTAAATTAATAAGACATAAGCATTCAATATTTGAGTAAACAAAGAGAAAATAAAGCTATCTATTGGGTTTCACTAAAAAGTCCATTGGAAGACTTGACTATTGTTGTTAAAAGACATAGGCATTCATATTATAGAGCCACAAACCACACTAGTAAAATAAAAACATGATAACATGGGATTTGAACCAATGACAGTCTTAATTTGATAGTGCAAACCCAACACCTTACAAACTGTGCTAACCAGACTATGCATACCAGACACCCAATTTATCAGAGATTTAAGTGAATAAGCTACAGTGTCCAAGGTACTAAACATAATAAACTCTATGGGATGTCATAAGCAAGTCATTAGAATACTTTCCTACTCAATTTATAAGACATAAGCATTCAATATTTGAGTAAACAAAGAGAAAATAAAGCTATCTATTGGGTTTCACTAAAAAGTCCATTGGAAGACTTGACTATTGTTGTTAAAAGACATAGGCATTCATATTATAGAGCCACAAACCACACTAGTAAAATAAAAACATGATAACGTGGGATTCGAACTAATGACAGTGTTAATTTGATAGTGCAAACCCAACACCTTACTGACCGTGCTAACCAGACTGTGCATACCAGGCAAACAGTTTATCTGTGATTTAAGTGAATAAGCTACAGTGTCCATGTACTAAACATAATATATTCTATGGGGTGTCATAAGCAAGTCATTAGAATACTTTCCTACTAAATTAATAAGACATAAGCATTCAATATTTGAGTAAACAAAGAGAAAATAAAGCTATCTATTGGGTTTCACTAAAAAGTCCATTGGAAGACTTGACTATTGTTGTTAAAAGACATAGGCATTCATATTATAGAGCCACAAACCACACTAGTAAAATAAAAACATGATAACATGGGATTTGAACCAATTACAGTCTTAATTTGATAGTGCAAACCCAAAACTTTACAAACTGTGCTAACCAGACTATGCATACCAGACACCCAATTTATCAGAGATTTAAGTGAATAAGCTACAGTGTCCAAGGTACTAAACATAATAAACTCTATGGGATGTCATAAGCAAGTCATTAGAATACTTTCCTACTAAATTTATAAGACATAAGCATTCAATATTTTAGTAAACAAAGAGAAAATAAAGCTATCTATTGGGTTTCACTAAAAAGTCAATTGAAAGACTTGACTATTGTTGTTAAAAGACATAGGCATTCATATTATAGAGCCACAAACCACACTAGTAAAATAAAAACATGATAACATGGGATTCAAACCAATGACAGTCTTAATTTGATAGTGCAAACCCACCACCTTACATACTGTGCTAACCAGACTGTGCATACACGACCCACAATTTATCAGAGATTTAAGTGAATAAGCTACAGTGTCCAAGGTACTAAACATAATAAACTCTATGGGATGTCATAAGCAAGTCATTAGAATACTTTCCTACTAAATTTATAAGACATAAGCATTCAATATTTGAGTAAACAAAGAGAAAATAAAGCTATCTATTGGGTTTCACTAAAAAGTCCATTGGAAGACTTGACTATTGTTGTTAAAAGACATAGGCATTCATATTATAGAGCCACAAACAACACTAGTAAAATAAAAACATATTAACATGGGATTTGAACCAATGACAGTCTTAATTATATAGTGCAAACCCAACACCTTACTAACTGTGCTAACCAGACTGTGCATACCAGAAACACAATTTATCAGAGATTTAAGTGAGTAAGCTACCGTGTCCAAGGTACTAAACATAATATATTCTATGGGGTGTCATACGCAAGTCATTAGAATACTTTTCTACTACAATTATAAGACATAAGCATTCAATATTTGAGTAAACAAAGAGAAAATAAAGCTATCTATTGGGTTTCACTAAAAAGTCCATTGGAAGACTTGACTATTGTTGTTAAAAGACAGGCATTCATATTATAGAGCCACAAACCACACTAGTAAAATAAAAACATGATAACATGGGATTCGAACCAATAACAGTCTTAATTTCATAGTGCAAAACAACACCTTACTAACTGTGCTAACCAGAATGTGCATACCAGACCCACAATTTATCAGAGATTTAAGTGAATAAGCTACAGTGTCCAAGGTACTAAACATAATAAACTCTATGGGATGTCATAAGCAAGTCATTAGAATACTTTCCTACTAAATTAATAAGACATAAGCATTCAATATTTGAGTAAACAAAGAGAAAATAAAGCTATCTATTGGGTTTCACTAAAAAGTCCATTGGAAGACTTGACTATTGTTGTTAAAAGACATAGGCATTCATATTATAGAGCCACAAACCACACTAGTAAAATAAAACATGATAACATGGGATTTGAACCAATTACAGTCTTAATTTGATAGTGCAAACCCAAAACTTTACAAACTGTGCTAACCAGACTATGCATACCAGACACCCAATTTATCAGAGATTTAAGTGAATAAGCTACAGTGTCCAAGGTACTAAACATAATAAACTCTATGGGATGTCATAAGCAAGTCATTAGAATACTTTCCTACTAAATTTATAAGACATAAGCATTCAATATTTTAGTAAACAAAGAGAAAATAAAGCTATCTATTGGGTTTCACTAAAAAGTCAATTGAAAGACTTGACTATTGTTGTTAAAAGACATAGGCATTCATATTATAGAGCCACAAACCACACTAGTAAAATAAAAACATGATAACATGGGATTCAAACCAATGACAGTCTTAATTTGATAGTGCAAACCCACCACCTTACATACTGTGCTAACCAGACTGTGCATACACGACCCACAATTTATCAGAGATTTAAGTGAATAAGCTACAGTGTCCAAGGTACTAAACATAATAAACTCTATGGGATGTCATAAGCAAGTCATTAGAATACTTTCCTACTAAATTTATAAGACATAAGCATTCAATATTTGAGTAAACAAAGAGAAAATAAAGCTATCTATTGGGTTTCACTAAAAAGTCCATTGGAAGACTTGACTATTGTTGTTAAAAGACATAGGCATTCATATTAAAGAGCCACAAACAACACTAGTAAAATAAAAACATATTAACATGGGATTTGAACCAATGACAGTCTTAATTATATAGTGCAAACCCAACACCTTACTAACTGTGCTAACCAGACTGTGCATACCAGAAACACAATTTATCAGAGATTTAAGTGAGTAAGCTACCGTGTCCAAGGTACTAAACATAATATATTCTATGGGGTGTCATACGCAAGTCATTAGAATACTTTTCTACTACAATTATAAGACATAAGCATTCAATATTTGAGTAAACAAAGAGAAAATAAAGCTATCTATTGGGTTTCACTAAAAAGTCCATTGGAAGACTTGACTATTGTTGTTAAAAGACAGGCATTCATATTATAGAGCCACAAACCACACTAGTAAAATAAAAACATGATAACATGGGATTCGAACCAATAACAGTCTTAATTTCATAGTGCAAAACAACACCTTACTAACTGTGCTAACCAGAATGTGCATACCAGACCCACAATTTATCAGAGATTTAAGTGAATAAGCTACAGTGTCCAAGGTACTAAACATAATAAACTCTATGGGATGTCATAAGCAAGTCATTAGAATACTTTCCTACTAAATTTATAAGACATAAGCATTCAATATTTTAGTAAACAAAGAGAAAATAAAGCTATCTATTGGGTTTCACTAAAAAGTCAATTGGAAGACTTGACTATTGTTGTTAAAAGACATAGGCATTCATATTATAGAGCCACAAACCACACTAGTAAAATAAAAACATGATAACATGGGATTCGAACCAATGACAGTCAAAATTTGATAGTGCAAACCCAACACCTTACAAACTGTGCTAACCAGACTGTGCATGCCAGACACACAATTTATCAGACATTTAAGTGAATAAGCTACAGTGTCCAAGGTACTAAACATAATATATTCTATGGGGTGTCATAAGCAAGTCATTAGAATACTTTCCTACTCAATTTATAAGACATAAGCATTCAATATTTGAGTAAACAAAGAGAAAATAAAGCTATCTATTGGGTTTCACTAAAAAGTCAATTGGAAGACTTGACTTGTTGTTAAAAGACATAGGCATTCATATTATAGAGCCACAAACCACACTAGTAAAATAAAAACATGATAACATGGGATTCAAACCAATGACAGTCTTAATTTGAAAGTGCAAACCCAACACCTTACAAACTGTGCTAACCAGACTGTGCATACCAGACGCACAATTTATCAGAGATTTAAGTGAATAAGCTACAGTGTCCAAGGTACTAAACATAATAAACTCTATGGGATGTCATAAGCAAGTCATTAGAATACTTTCCTACTAAATTTATAAGACATAAGCATTCAATATTTTAGTAAACAAAGAGAAAATAAAGCTTTCTATTGGGTTTCACTAAAAAGTCCATTGGAAGACTTGACTATTGTTGTTAAAAGACATAGGCATTCATATTATAGAGCCACAAACCACACTAGTAAAATAAAAACATGATAACATGGGATTCGAACCAATGACAGTCTTAATTTGATAGTGCAAACCCAACACCTTACTAACTGTGCTCACCAGACTGTGCATACCAGGCGCACAATTTATCAGAGATTTAAGTGAATAAGCTACAGTGTCCAAGGTACTAAACATAATATATTCTATGGGGTGTCATAAGCAAGTCTTTAGAATACTTTCCTACTTAATTTATAAGAAATAAGCATTCAATATTTGAGTAAACAAAGAGAAAATAAAGCTATCTATTGGGTTTCACTAAAAAGTCCATTGGAAGACTTGACTATTGTTGTTAAAAGACATAGGCATTCATATTATAGAGCCACAAACCACACTAGTAAAATAAAAACATGATAACATGGGATTCGAACCAATGACAGTCTTAATTTGATAGTGCAATCCCAACACCTTACAAACTGTGCTAACCAGACTATGCTTACCAGACACCCAATTTATCAGAGATTTAAGTGAATAAGCTACCGTGTCCAAGGTACTAAACATAATATATTCTATGGGGTGTCATACGCAGGTCATTAGAATACTTTCCTACTACAATTATAAGACATAAGCATTCAATATTTGAGTAAACAAAGAGAAAATAAAGCTTTCTATTGGGTTTCACTAAAAAGTCCATTGGAAGACTTGACTATTGTTGTTAAAAGACATAGGCATTCATATTATAGAGCCACAAACCACACTAGTTAAATAAAAACATGATAACGTGGGATTCGAACTAATGACAGTCTTAATTTGATAGTGCAAACCCAACACCTTACTAACTGTGCTAACCAGACTGTGCATACCAGGCGCACAATTTATCAGAGATTTAAGTGAATAAGCTACAGTGTCCATGTACTAAACATAATATATTCTATGTGGTGTCATAAGCAAGTCATTAGAATACTTTCCTACTAAATTTATAAGACATAAGCATTCAATATTTGAGTAAACAAAGAGAAAATAAAGCTATCTATTGGGTTTCACTAAAAAGTCCATTGGAAGACTTGACTATTGTTGTTAAAAGACATAGGCATTCATATTATAGAGCCACAAACCACACTAGTAAAATAAAAACATGATAACATGGGATTTGAACCAATGACAGTCTTAATTTGATAGTGCAAACCCAACACCTTACAAACTGTGCTAACCAGACTATGCATACCAGACACCCAATTTATCAGAGATTTAAGTGAATAAGCTACAGTGTCCAAGGTACTAAACATAATAAACTCTATGGGATGTCATAAGCAAGTCATTAGAATACTTTCCTACTCAATTTATAAGACATAAGCATTCAATATTTGAGTAAACAAAGAGAAAATAAAGCTATCTATTGGGTTTCACTAAAAAGTCCATTGGAAGACTTGACTATTGTTGTTAAAAGACATAGGCATTCATATTATAGAGCCACAAACCACACTAGTAAAATAAAAACATGATAACGTGGGATTCGAACTAATGACAGTCTTAATTTGATAGTGCAAACCCAACACCTTACTAACTGTGCTCACCAGACTGTGCATACCAAGCGCAAAATTTATCAGAGATTTAAGTGAATAAGCTACAGTGTCCAAGGTACTAACATAATATATTCTATGGGGTGTCATAAGCAAGTCTTTAGAATACTTTCCTACTTAATTTATAAGACATAAGCATTCAATATTTGAGTAAACAAAGAGAAAATAAAGCTATCTATTGGGTTTCACTAAAAAGTCCATTGGAAGACTTGACTATTGTTGTTAAAAGACATAGGCATTCATATTATAGAGCCACAAACCACACTAGTAAAATAAAAACATGATAACGTGGGATTCGAACTAATGACAGTGTTAATTTGATAGTGCAAACCCAACACCTTACTGACCGTGCTAACCAGACTGTGCATACCAGGCAAACAGTTTATCTGTGATTTAAGTGAATAAGCTACAGTGTCCATGTACTAAACATAATATATTCTATGGGGTGTCATAAGCAAGTCATTAGAATACTTTCCTACTAAATTAATAAGACATAAGCATTCAATATTTGAGTAAACAAAGAGAAAATAAAGCTATCTATTGGGTTTCACTAAAAAGTCCATTGGAAGACTTGACTATTGTTGTTAAAAGACATAGGCATTCATATTATAGAGCCACAAACCACACTAGTAAAATAAAAACATGATAACATGGGATTTGAACCAATTACAGTCTTAATTTGATAGTGCAAACCCAAAACTTTACAAACTGTGCTAACCAGACTATGCATACCAGACACCCAATTTATCAGAGATTTAAGTGAATAAGCTACAGTGTCCAAGGTACTAAACATAATAAACTCTATGGGATGTCATAAGCAAGTCATTAGAATACTTTCCTACTAAATTTATAAGACATAAGCATTCAATATTTTAGTAAACAAAGAGAAAATAAAGCTATCTATTGGGTTTCACTAAAAAGTCAATTGGAAGACTTGACTATTGTTGTTAAAAGACATAGGCATTCATATTATAGAGCCACAAACCACACTAGTAAAATAAAAACATGATAACATGGGATTCAAACCAATGACAGTCTTAATTTGATAGTGCAAACCCACCACCTTACATACTGTGCTAACCAGACTGTGCATACACGACCCACAATTTATCAGAGATTTAAGTGAATAAGCTACAGTGTCCAAGGTACTAAACATAAT
Organism: Pseudophryne corroboree; assembly: GCF_028390025.1. Classification (NCBI taxonomy): domain Eukaryota; kingdom Metazoa; phylum Chordata; class Amphibia; order Anura; family Myobatrachidae; genus Pseudophryne; species Pseudophryne corroboree. The sequence continues at coordinate 151,734,036 of NC_086451.1, read as the reverse complement.
AAACTCTATGGGATGTCATAAGCAAGTCATTAGAATACTTTCCTACTAAATTTATAAGACATAAGCATTCAATATTTGAGTAAACAAAGAGAAAATAAAGCTATCTATTGGGTTTCACTAAAAAGTCCATTGGAAGACTTGACTATTGTTGTTAAAAGACATAGGCATTCATATTATAGAGCCACAAACAACACTAGTAAAATAAAAACATATTAACATGGGATTTGAACCAATGACAGTCTTAATTATATAGTGCAAACACAACACCTTACTAACTGTGCTAACCAGACTGTGCATACCAGAAACACAATTTATCAGAGATTTAAGTGAGTAAGCTACCGTGTCCAAGGTACTAAACATAATATATTCTATGGGGTGTCATACGCAAGTCATTAGAATACTTTTCTACTACAATTATAAGACATAAGCATTCAATATTTGAGTAAACAAAGAGAAAATAAAGCTATCTATTGGGTTTCACTAAAAAGTCCATTGGAAGACTTGACTATTGTTGTTAAAAGACAGGCATTCATATTATAGAGCCACAAACCACACTAGTAAAATAAAAACATGATAACATGGGATTCGAACCAATAACAGTCTTAATTTCATAGTGCAAAACAACACCTTACTAACTGTGCTAACCAGAATGTGCATACCAGACCCACAATTTATCAGAGATTTAAGTGAATAAGCTACAGTGTCCAAGGTACTAAACATAATAAACTCTATGGGATGTCATAAGCAAGTCATTAGAATACTTTCCTACTAAATTTATAAGACATAAGCATTCAATATTTTAGTAAACAAAGAGAAAATAAAGCTATCTATTGGGTTTCACTAAAAAGTCAATTGGAAGACTTGACTATTGTTGTTAAAAGACATAGGCATTCATATTATAGAGCCACAAACCACACTAGTAAAATAAAAACATGATAACATGGGATTCGAACCAATGACAGTCAAAATTTGATAGTGCAAACCCAACACCTTACAAACTGTGCTAACCAGACTGTGCATACCAGACACACAATTTATCAGACATTTAAGTGAATAAGCTACAGTGTCCAAGGTACTAAACATAATATATTCTATGGGGTGTCATAAGCAAGTCATTAGAATACTTTCCTACTCAATTTATAAGACATAAGCATTCAATATTTGAGTAAACAAAGAGAAAATAAAGCTATCTATTGGGTTTCACTAAAAAGTCAATTGGAAGACTTGACTTGTTGTTAAAAGACATAGGCATTCATATTATAGAGCCACAAACCACACTAGTAAAATAAAAACATGATAACATGGGATTCAAACCAATGACAGTCTTAATTTGAAAGTGCAAACCCAACACCTTACGAACTGTGCTAACCAGACTGTGCATACCAGACGCACAATTTATCAGAGATTTAAGTGAATAAGCTACAGTGTCCAAGGTACTAAACATAATAAACTCTATGGGATGTCATAAGCAAGTCATTAGAATACTTTCCTACTAAATTTATAAGACATAAGCATTCAATATTTTAGTAAACAAAGAGAAAATAAAGCTTTCTATTGGGTTTCACTAAAAAGTCCATTGGAAGACTTGACTATTGTTGTTAAAAGACATAGGCATTCATATTATAGAGCCACAAACCACACTAGTAAAATAAAAACATGATAACATGGGATTCGAACCAATGACAGTCTTAATTTGATAGTGCAAACCCAACACCTTACTAACTGTGCTCACCAGACTGTGCATACCAGGCGCACAATTTATCAGAGATTTAAGTGAATAAGCTACAGTGTCCAAGGTACTAAACATAATATATTCTATGGGGTGTCATAAGCAAGTCTTTAGAATACTTTCCTACTTAATTTATAAGAAATAAGCATTCAATATTTGAGTAAACAAAGAGAAAATAAAGCTATCTATTGGGTTTCACTAAAAAGTCCATTGAAAGACTTGACTATTGTTGTTAAAAGACATAGGCATTCATATTATAGAGCCACAAACCACACTAGTAAAATAAAAACATGATAACATGGGATTCGAACCAATGACAGTCTTAATTTGATAATGCAAACCCAACACCTTACTAACTGTGCTAACCAGACTGTTCATATAAGACACACAATTTATCAGAGATTTAAGTGAATAAGCTACAGTGTCCAAGGTACTAAACATAATATATTCTATGGGGTGTCATAAGCAAGTCATTAGAATACTTTCCTACTAAATTAATAAGACATAAGCATTCAATATTTAAGTAAACAAAGAGAAAATAAAGCTATCTATTGGGTTCCACTAAAAATTCCATTGGAAGACTTGACTATTGTTGTTAAAAGACATAGGCATTCATATTATAGAGCCACAAACCACACTAGTAAAATAAAAACATGATAACATGGGATTCGAACCAATGACAGTCTTAATTTGATAGTGCAATCCCAACACCTTACAAACTGTGCTAACCAGACTATGCTTACCAGACACCCAATTTATCAGAGATTTAAGTGAATAAGCTACCGTGTCCAAGGTACTAAACATAATATATTCTATGGGGTGTCATACGCAGGTCATTAGAATACTTTCCTACTACAATTATAAGACATAAGCATTCAATATTTGAGTAAACAAAGAGAAAATAAAGCTTTCTATTGGGTTTCACTAAAAAGTCCATTGGAAGACTTGACTATTGTTGTTAAAAGACATAGGCATTCATATTATAGAGCCACAAACCACACTAGTAAAATAAAAACATGATAACATGGGATTTGAACCAATGACAGTCTTAATTTGATAGTGCAAACCCAACACCTTACTAACTGTGCTAACCAGACTGTGCATACCAGGCGCACAATTTATCAGAGATTTAAGTGAATAAGCTACAGTGTCCATGTACTAAACATAATATATTCTATGTGGTGTCATAAGCAAGTCATTAGAATACTTTCCTACTAAATTTATAAGACATAAGCATTCAATATTTGAGTAAACAAAGAGAAAATAAAGCTATCTATTGGGTTTCACTAAAAAGTCCATTGGAAGACTTGACTATTGTTGTTAAAAGACATAGGCATTCATATTATAGAGCCACAAACCACACTAGTAAAATAAAAACATGATAACATGGGATTTGAACCAATGACAGTCTTAATTTGATAGTGCAAACCCAACACCTTACAAACTGTGCTAACCAGACTATGCATACCAGACACCCAATTTATCAGAGATTTAAGTGAATAAGCTACAGTGTCCAAGGTACTAAACATAATAAACTCTATGGGATGTCATAAGCAAGTCATTAGAATACTTTCCTACTCAATTTATAAGACATAAGCATTCAATATTTGAGTATACAAAGAGAAAATAAAGCTATCTATTGGGTTTCACTAAAAAGTCCATTGGAAGACTTGACTATTGTTGTTAAAAGACATAGGCATTCATATTATAGAGCCACAAACCACACTAGTAAAATAAAAACATGATAACGTGGGATTCGAACTAATGACAGTCTTAATTTGATAGTGCAAACCCAACACCTTACTAACTGTGCTCACCAGACTGTGCATACCAGGCGCAAAATTTATCAGAGATTTAAGTGAATAAGCTACAGTGTCCAAGGTACTAAACATAATATATTCTATGGGGTGTCATAAGCAAGTCTTTAGAATACTTTCCTACTTAATTTATAAGACATAAGCATTCAATATTTGAGTAAACAAAGAGAAAATAAAGCTATCTATTGGGTTTCACTAAAAAGTCCATTGGAAGACTTGACTATTGTTGTTAAAAGACATAGGCATTCATATTATAGAGCCACAAACCACACTAGTAAAATAAAAACATGATAACGTGGGATTCGAACTAATGACAGTGTTAATTTGATAGTGCAAACCCAACACCTTACTGACCGTGCTAACCAGACTGTGCATACCAGGCAAACAGTTTATCTGTGATTTAAGTGAATAAGCTACAGTGTCCATGTACTAAACATAATATATTCTATGGGGTGTCATAAGCAAGTCATTAGAATACTTTCCTACTAAATTAATAAGACATAAGCATTCAATATTTGAGTAAACAAAGAGAAAATAAAGCTATCTATTGGGTTTCACTAAAAAGTCCATTGGAAGACTTGACTATTGTTGTTAAAAGACATAGGCATTCATATTATAGAGCCACAAACCACACTAGTAAAATAAAAACATGATAACATGGGATTTGAACCAATTACAGTCTTAATTTGATAGTGCAAACCCAAAACTTTACAAACTGTGCTAACCAGACTATGCATACCAGACACCCAATTTATCAGAGATTTAAGTGAATAAGCTACAGTGTCCAAGGTACTAAACATAATAAACTCTATGGGATGTCATAAGCAAGTCATTAGAATACTTTCCTACTAAATTTATAAGACATAAGCATTCAATATTTGAGTAAACAAAGAGAAAATAAAGCTATCTATTGGGTTTCACTAAAAAGTCCATTGGAAGACTTGACTATTGTTGTTAAAAGACATAGGCATTCATATTATAGAGCCACAAACAACACTAGTAAAATAAAAACATATTAACATGGGATTTGAACCAATGACAGTCTTAATTATATAGTGCAAACCCAACACCTTACTAACTGTGCTAACCAGACTGTGCATACCAGAAACACAATTTATCAGAGATTTAAGTGAGTAAGCTACCGTGTCCAAGGTACTAAACATAATATATTCTATGGGGTGTCATACGCAAGTCATTAGAATACTTTTCTACTACAATTATAAGACATAAGCATTCAATATTTGAGTAAACAAAGAGAAAATAAAGCTATCTATTGGGTTTCACTAAAAAGTCCATTGGAAGACTTGACTATTGTTGTTAAAAGACAGGCATTCATATTATAGAGCCACAAACCACACTAGTAAAATAAAAACATGATAACATGGGATTCGAACCAATAACAGTCTTAATTTCATAGTGCAAAACAACACCTTACTAACTGTGCTTACCAGAATGTGCATACCAGACCCACAATTTATCAGAGATTTAAGTGAATAAGCTACAGTGTCCAAGGTACTAAACATAATAAACTCTATGGGATGTCATAAGCAAGTCATTAGAATACTTTCCTACTAAATTTATAAGACATAAGCATTCAATATTTTAGTAAACAAAGAGAAAATAAAGCTATCTATTGGGTTTCACTAAAAAGTCAATTGGAAGACTTGACTATTGTTGTTAAAAGACATAGGCATTCATATTATAGAGCCACAAACCACACTAGTAAAATAAAAACATGATAACATGGGATTCAAACCAATGACAGTCTTAATTTGAAAGTGCAAACCCAACACCTTACAAACTGTGCTAACCAGACTGTGCATACCACACGCACAATTTATCAGAGATTTAAGTGAATAAGCTACAGTGTCCAAGGTACTAAACATAATAAACTCTATGGGATGTCATAAGCAAGTCATTAGAATACTTTCCTACTAAATTTATAAGACATAAGCATTCAATATTTTAGTAAACAAAGAGAAAATAAAGCTTTCTATTGGGTTTCACTAAAAAGTCCATTGGAAGACTTGACTATTGTTGTTAAAAGACATAGGCATTCATATTATAGAGCCACAAACCACACTAGTAAAATAAAAACATGATAACATGGGATTCGAACCAATGACAGTCTTAATTTGATAGTGCAAACCCAACACCTTACTAACTGTGCTCACCAGACTGTGCATACCAGGCGCACAATTTATCAGAGATTTAAGTGAATAAGCTACAGTGTCCAAGGTACTAAACATAATATATTCTATGGGGTGTCATAAGCAAGTCTTTAGAATACTTTCCTACTTAATTTATAAGAAATAAGCATTCAATATTTGAGTAAACAAAGAGAAAATAAAGCTATCTATTGGGTTTCACTAAAAAGTCCATTGGAAGACTTGACTATTGTTGTTAAAAGACATAGGCATTCATATTATAGAGCCACAAACCACACTAGTAAAATAAAAACATGATAACATGGGATTCGAACCAATGACAGTCTTAATTTGAAAGTGCAAACCCAACACCTTACTAACTGTGCATACCAGGCGCACAATTTATCAGAGATTTAAGTGAATAAGCTACAGTGTCCAAGGTACTAAACAACATATTCTATGGGGTGTCTTAAGCAAGTCTTTAGAATACTTTCCTACTAAATTTATAAGACATAAGCATTCAATATTTGAGTAAACAAAGAGAAAATAAAGCTATCTATTGGGTTTCACTAAAAAGTCCATTGGAAGACTTGACTATTGTTGTTAAAAGACATAGGCATTCATATTATAGAGCCACAAACCACACTAGTAAAATAAAAACATGATAACATGGGATTTGAACCAATGACAGTCTTAATTTGATAGTGCAAACCCAACACCTTACAAACTGTGCTAACCAGACTATGCTTACCAGACACCCAATTTATCAGAGATTTAAGTGAATAAGCTACCGTGTCCAAGGTACTAAACATAATATATTCTATGGGGTGTCATACGCAGGTCATTAGAATACTTTCCTACTACAATTATAAGACATAAGCATTCAATATTTGAGTAAACAAAGAGAAAATAAAGCTTTCTATTGGGTTTCACTAAAAAGTCCATTGGAAGACTTGACTATTGTTGTTAAAAGACATAGGCATTCATATTATAGAGCCACAAACCACACTAGTAAAATAAAAACATGATAACGTGGGATTCGAACTAATGACAGTCTTAATTTGATAGTGCAAACCCAACACCTTACTAACTGTGCTAACCAGACTGTGCATACCAGGCGCACAATTTATCAGAGATTTAAGTGAATAAGCTACAGTGTCCATGTACTAAACATAATATATTCTATGTGGTGTCATAAGCAAGTCATTAGAATACTTTCCTACTAAATTTATAAGACATAAGCATTCAATATTTGAGTAAACAAAGAGAAAATAAAGCTATCTATTGGGTTTCACTAAAAAGTCCATTGGAAGACTTGACTATTGTTGTTAAAAGACATAGGCATTCATATTATAGAGCCACAAACCACACTAGTAAAATAAAAACATGATAACATGGGATTTGAACCAATGACAGTCTTAATTTGATAGTGCAAACCCAACACCTTACAAACTGTGCTAACCAGACTATGCATACCAGACACCCAATTTATCAGAGATTTAAGTGAATAAGCTACAGTGTCCAAGGTACTAAACATAATAAACTCTATGGGATGTCATAAGCAAGTCATTAGAATACTTTCCTACTCAATTTATAAGACATAAGCATTCAATATTTGAGTAAACAAAGAGAAAATAAAGCTATCTATTGGGTTTCACTAAAAAGTCCATTGGAAGACTTGACTATTGTTGTTAAAAGACATAGGCATTCATATTATAGAGCCACAAACCACATTAGTTAAATAAAAACATGATAACATGGGATTTGAACCAATGACAGTCTTAATTTGATAGTGCAAACCCAAAACTTTACAAACTGTGCTAACCAGACTATGCATACCAGACACCCAATTTATCAGAGATTTAAGAGAATAAGCTACAGTGTCCAAGGTACTAAACATAATAAACTCTATGGGATGTCATAAGCAAGTCATTAGAATACTTTCCTACTAAATTTATAAGACATAAGCATTCAATATTTCAGTAAACAAAGAGAAAATAAAGCTATCTATTGGGTTTCACTAAAAAGTCCATTGGAAGACTTGACTATTGTTGTTAAAAGACAGGCATTCATATTATAGAGCCACAAACCACACTAGTAAAATAAAAACATGATAACATGGGATTCGAACCAATAACAGTCTTAATTTCATAGTGCAAAACAACACCTTACTAACTGTGCTAACCAGAATGTGCATACCAGACCCACAATTTATCAGAGATTTAAGTGAATAAGCTACAGTGTCCAAGGTACTAAACATAATAAACTCTATGGGATGTCATAAGCAAGTCATTAGAATACTTTCCTACTAAATTTATAAGACATAAGCATTCAATATTTTAGTAAACAAAGAGAAAATAAAGCTATCTATTGGGTTTCACTAAAAAGTCAATTGGAAGACTTGACTATTGTTGTTAAAAGACATAGGCATTCATATTATAGAGCCACAAACCACACTAGTAAAATAAAAACATGATAACATGGGATTCGAACCAATGACAGTCAAAATTTGATAGTGCAAACCCAACACCTTACAAACTGTGCTAACCAGACTGTGCATACCAGACACACAATTTATCAGACATTTAAGTGAATAAGCTACAGTGTCCAAGGTACTAAACATAATATATTCTATGGGGTGTCATAAGCAAGTCATTAGAATACTTTCCTACTCAATTTATAAGACATAAGCATTCAATATTTGAGTAAACAAAGAGAAAATAAAGCTATCTATTGGGTTTCACTAAAAAGTCAATTGGAAGACTTGACTTGTTGTTAAAAGACATAGGCATTCATATTATAGAGCCACAAACCACACTAGTAAAATAAAAACATGATAACATGGGATTCAAACCAATGACAGTCTTAATTTGAAAGTGCAAACCCAACACCTTACAAACTGTGCTAACCAGACTGTGCATACCAGACGCACAATTTATCAGAGATTTAAGTGAATAAGCTACAGTGTCCAAGGTACTAAACATAATAAACTCTATGGGATGTCATAAGCAAGTCATTAGAATACTTTCCTACTAAATTTATAAGACATAAGCATTCAATATTTTAGTAAACAAAGAGAAAATAAAGCTTTCTATTGGGTTTCACTAAAAAGTCCATTGGAAGACTTGACTATTGTTGTTAAAAGACATAGGCATTCATATTATAGAGCCACAAACCACACTAGTAAAATAAAAACATGATAACATGGGATTCGAACCAATGACAGTCTTAATTTGATAGTGCAAACCCAACACCTTACTAACTGTGCTCACCAGACTGTGCATACCAGGCGCACAATTTATCAGAGATTTAAGTGAATAAGCTACAGTGTCCAAGGTACTAAACATAATATATTCTATGGGGTGTCATAAGCAAGTCTTTAGAATACTTTCCTACTTAATTTATAAGAAATAAGCATTCAATATTTGAGTAAACAAAGAGAAAATAAAGCTATCTATTGGGTTTCACTAAAAAGTCCATTGAAAGACTTGACTATTGTTGTTAAAAGACATAGGCATTCATATTATAGAGCCACAAACCACACTAGTAAAATAAAAACATGATAACATGGGATTCGAACCAATGACAGTCTTAATTTGATAATGCAAACCCAACACCTTACTAACTGTGCTAACCAGACTGTTCATATAAGACACACAATTTATCAGAGATTTAAGTGAATAAGCTACAGTGTCCAAGGTACTAAACATAATATATTCTATGGGGTGTCATAAGCAAGTCATTAGAATACTTTCCTACTAAATTAATAAGACATAAGCATTCAATATTTAAGTAAACAAAGAGAAAATAAAGCTATCTATTGGGTTCCACTAAAAATTCCATTGGAAGACTTGACTATTGTTGTTAAAAGACATAGGCATTCATATTATAGAGCCACAAACCACACTAGTAAAATAAAAACATGATAACATGGGATTCGAACCAATGACAGTCTTAATTTGATAGTGCAATCCCAACACCTTACAAACTGTGCTAACCAGACTATGCTTACCAGACACCCAATTTATCAGAGATTTAAGTGAATAAGCTACCGTGTCCAAGGTACTAAACATAATATATTCTATGGGGTGTCATACGCAGGTCATTAGAATACTTTCCTACTACAATTATAAGACATAAGCATTCAATATTTGAGTAAACAAAGAGAAAATAAAGCTTTCTATTGGGTTTCACTAAAAAGTCCATTGGAAGACTTGACTATTGTTGTTAAAAGACATAGGCATTCATATTATAGAGCCACAAACCACACTAGTAAAATAAAAACATGATAACATGGGATTTGAACCAATGACAGTCTTAATTTGATAGTGCAAACCCAACACCTTACTAACTGTGCTAACCAGACTGTGCATACCAGGCGCACAATTTATCAGAGATTTAAGTGAATAAGCTACAGTGTCCATGTACTAAACATAATATATTCTATGTGGTGTCATAAGCAAGTCATTAGAATACTTTCCTACTAAATTTATAAGACATAAGCATTCAATATTTGAGTAAACAAAGAGAAAATAAAGCTATCTATTGGGTTTCACTAAAAAGTCCATTGGAAGACTTGACTATTGTTGTTAAAAGACATAGGCATTCATATTATAGAGCCACAAACCACACTAGTAAAATAAAAACATGATAACATGGGATTTGAACCAATGACAGTCTTAATTTGATAGTGCAAACCCAACACCTTACAAACTGTGCTAACCAGACTATGCATACCAGACACCCAATTTATCAGAGATTTAAGTGAATAAGCTACAGTGTCCAAGGTACTAAACATAATAAACTCTATGGGATGTCATAAGCAAGTCATTAGAATACTTTCCTACTCAATTTATAAGACATAAGCATTCAATATTTGAGTATACAAAGAGAAAATAAAGCTATCTATTGGGTTTCACTAAAAAGTCCATTGGAAGACTTGACTATTGTTGTTAAAAGACATAGGCATTCATATTATAGAGCCACAAACCACACTAGTAAAATAAAAACATGATAACGTGGGATTCGAACTAATGACAGTCTTAATTTGATAGTGCAAACCCAACACCTTACTAACTGTGCTCACCAGACTGTGCATACCAGGCGCAAAATTTATCAGAGATTTAAGTGAATAAGCTACAGTGTCCAAGGTACTAAACATAATATATTCTATGGGGTGTCATAAGCAAGTCTTTAGAATACTTTCCTACTTAATTTATAAGACATAAGCATTCAATATTTGAGTAAACAAAGAGAAAATAAAGCTATCTATTGGGTTTCACTAAAAAGTCCATTGGAAGACTTGACTATTGTTGTTAAAAGACATAGGCATTCATATTATAGAGCCACAAACCACACTAGTAAAATAAAAACATGATAACGTGGGATTCGAACTAATGACAGTGTTAATTTGATAGTGCAAACCCAACACCTTACTGACCGTGCTAACCAGACTGTGCATACCAGGCAAACAGTTTATCTGTGATTTAAGTGAATAAGCTACAGTGTCCATGTACTAAACATAATATATTCTATGGGGTGTCATAAGCAAGTCATTAGAATACTTTCCTACTAAATTAATAAGACATAAGCATTCAATATTTGAGTAAACAAAGAGAAAATAAAGCTATCTATTGGGTTTCACTAAAAAGTCCATTGGAAGACTTGACTATTGTTGTTAAAAGACATAGGCATTCATATTATAGAGCCACAAACCACACTAGTAAAATAAAAACATGATAACATGGGATTTGAACCAATTACAGTCTTAATTTGATAGTGCAAACCCAAAACTTTACAAACTGTGCTAACCAGACTATGCATACCAGACACCCAATTTATCAGAGATTTAAGTGAATAAGCTACAGTGTCCAAGGTACTAAACATAATAAACTCTATGGGATGTCATAAGCAAGTCATTAGAATACTTTCCTACTAAATTTATAAGACATAAGCATTCAATATTTGAGTAAACAAAGAGAAAATAAAGCTATCTATTGGGTTTCACTAAAAAGTCCATTGGAAGACTTGACTATTGTTGTTAAAAGACATAGGCATTCATATTATAGAGCCACAAACAACACTAGTAAAATAAAAACATATTAACATGGGATTTGAACCAATGACAGTCTTAATTATATAGTGCAAACCCAACACCTTACTAACTGTGCTAACCAGACTGTGCATACCAGAAACACAATTTATCAGAGATTTAAGTGAGTAAGCTACCGTGTCCAAGGTACTAAACATAATATATTCTATGGGGTGTCATACGCAAGTCATTAGAATACTTTTCTACTACAATTATAAGACATAAGCATTCAATATTTGAGTAAACAAAGAGAAAATAAAGCTATCTATTGGGTTTCACTAAAAAGTCCATTGGAAGACTTGACTATTGTTGTTAAAAGACAGGCATTCATATTATAGAGCCACAAACCACACTAGTAAAATAAAAACATGATAACATGGGATTCGAACCAATAACAGTCTTAATTTCATAGTGCAAAACAACACCTTACTAACTGTGCTTACCAGAATGTGCATACCAGACCCACAATTTATCAGAGATTTAAGTGAATAAGCTACAGTGTCCAAGGTACTAAACATAATAAACTCTATGGGATGTCATAAGCAAGTCATTAGAATACTTTCCTACTAAATTTATAAGACATAAGCATTCAATATTTTAGTAAACAAAGAGAAAATAAAGCTATCTATTGGGTTTCACTAAAAAGTCAATTGGAAGACTTGACTATTGTTGTTAAAAGACATAGGCATTCATATTATAGAGCCACAAACCACACTAGTAAAATAAAAACATGATAACATGGGATTCAAACCAATGACAGTCTTAATTTGAAAGTGCAAACCCAACACCTTACAAACTGTGCTAACCAGACTGTGCATACCACACGCACAATTTATCAGAGATTTAAGTGAATAAGCTACAGTGTCCAAGGTACTAAACATAATAAACTCTATGGGATGTCATAAGCAAGTCATTAGAATACTTTCCTACTAAATTTATAAGACATAAGCATTCAATATTTTAGTAAACAAAGAGAAAATAAAGCTTTCTATTGGGTTTCACTAAAAAGTCCATTGGAAGACTTGACTATTGTTGTTAAAAGACATAGGCATTCATATTATAGAGCCACAAACCACACTAGTAAAATAAAAACATGATAACATGGGATTCGAACCAATGACAGTCTTAATTTGATAGTGCAAACCCAACACCTTACTAACTGTGCTCACCAGACTGTGCATACCAGGCGCACAATTTATCAGAGATTTAAGTGAATAAGCTACAGTGTCCAAGGTACTAAACATAATATATTCTATGGGGTGTCATAAGCAAGTCTTTAGAATACTTTCCTACTTAATTTATAAGAAATAAGCATTCAATATTTGAGTAAACAAAGAGAAAATAAAGCTATCTATTGGGTTTCACTAAAAAGTCCATTGGAAGACTTGACTATTGTTGTTAAAAGACATAGGCATTCATATTATAGAGCCACAAACCACACTAGTAAAATAAAAACATGATAACATGGGATTCGAACCAATGACAGTCTTAATTTGAAAGTGCAAACCCAACACCTTACTAACTGTGCATACCAGGCGCACAATTTATCAGAGATTTAAGTGAATAAGCTACAGTGTCCAAGGTACTAAACAACATATTCTATGGGGTGTCTTAAGCAAGTCTTTAGAATACTTTCCTACTAAATTTATAAGACATAAGCATTCAATATTTGAGTAAACAAAGAGAAAATAAAGCTATCTATTGGGTTTCACTAAAAAGTCCATTGGAAGACTTGACTATTGTTGTTAAAAGACATAGGCATTCATATTATAGAGCCACAAACCACACTAGTAAAATAAAAACATGATAACATGGGATTTGAACCAATGACAGTCTTAATTTGATAGTGCAAACCCAACACCTTACAAACTGTGCTAACCAGACTATGCTTACCAGACACCCAATTTATCAGAGATTTAAGTGAATAAGCTACCGTGTCCAAGGTACTAAACATAATATATTCTATGGGGTGTCATACGCAGGTCATTAGAATACTTTCCTACTACAATTATAAGACATAAGCATTCAATATTTGAGTAAACAAAGAGAAAATAAAGCTTTCTATTGGGTTTCACTAAAAAGTCCATTGGAAGACTTGACTATTGTTGTTAAAAGACATAGGCATTCATATTATAGAGCCACAAACCACACTAGTAAAATAAAAACATGATAACGTGGGATTCGAACTAATGACAGTCTTAATTTGATAGTGCAAACCCAACACCTTACTAACTGTGCTAACCAGACTGTGCATACCAGGCGCACAATTTATCAGAGATTTAAGTGAATAAGCTACAGTGTCCATGTACTAAACATAATATATTCTATGTGGTGTCATAAGCAAGTCATTAGAATACTTTCCTACTAAATTTATAAGACATAAGCATTCAATATTTGAGTAAACAAAGAGAAAATAAAGCTATCTATTGGGTTTCACTAAAAAGTCCATTGGAAGACTTGACTATTGTTGTTAAAAGACATAGGCATTCATATTATAGAGCCACAAACCACACTAGTAAAATAAAAACATGATAACATGGGATTTGAACCAATGACAGTCTTAATTTGATAGTGCAAACCCAACACCTTACAAACTGTGCTAACCAGACTATGCATACCAGACACCCAATTTATCAGAGATTTAAGTGAATAAGCTACAGTGTCCAAGGTACTAAACATAATAAACTCTATGGGATGTCATAAGCAAGTCATTAGAATACTTTCCTACTCAATTTATAAGACATAAGCATTCAATATTTGAGTAAACAAAGAGAAAATAAAGCTATCTATTGGGTTTCACTAAAAAGTCCATTGGAAGACTTGACTATTGTTGTTAAAAGACATAGGCATTCATATTATAGAGCCACAAACCACATTAGTTAAATAAAAACATGATAACATGGGATTTGAACCAATGACAGTCTTAATTTGATAGTGCAAACCCAAAACTTTACAAACTGTGCTAACCAGACTATGCATACCAGACACCCAATTTATCAGAGATTTAAGAGAATAAGCTACAGTGTCCAAGGTACTAAACATAATAAACTCTATGGGATGTCATAAGCAAGTCATTAGAATACTTTCCTACTAAATTTATAAGACATAAGCATTCAATATTTCAGTAAACAAAGAGAAAATAAAGCTATCTATTGGGTTTCACTAAAAAGTCAATTGGAAGACTTGACTATTGTTGTTAAAAGACATAGGCATTCATATTATAGAGCCACAAACCACACTAGTAAAATAAAAACATGATAACATGGGATTCAAACCAATGACAGTCTTAATTTGATAGTGCAAACCCACCACCTTACATACTGTGCTAACCAGACTGTGCATACACGACCCACAATTTATCAGAGATTTAAGTGAATAAGCTACAGTGTCCAAGGTACTAAACATAATAAACTCTATGGGATGTCATAAGCAAGTCATTAGAATACTTTCCTACTAAATTTATAAGACATAAGCATTCAATATTTGAGTAAACAAAGAGAAAATAAAGCTATCTATTGGGTTTCACTAAAAAGTCCATTGGAAGACTTGACTATTGTTGTTAAAAGACATAGGCATTCATATTATAGAGCCACAAACAACACTAGTAAAATAAAAACATGATAACATGGGATTTGAACCAATGACAGTCTTAATTTGATAGTGCAAACCCAACACCTTACAAACTGTGCTAACCAGACTATGCTTACCAGACACCCAATTTATCAGAGATTTAAGTGAATAAGCTACCGTGTCCAAGGTACTAAACATAATATATTCTATGGGGTGTCATACGCAGGTCATTAGAATACTTTCCTACTACAATTATAAGACATAAGCATTCAATATTTGAGTAAACAAAGAGAAAATAAAGCTTTCTATTGGGTTTCACTAAAAAGTCCATTGGAAGACTTGACTATTGTTGTTAAAAGACATAGGCATTCATATTATAGAGCCACAAACCACACTAGTAAAATAAAAACATGATAACGTGGGATTCGAACTAATGACAGTCTTAATTTGATAGTGCAAACCCAACACCTTACTAACTGTGCTAACCAGACTGTGCATACCAGGCACACAATTTATCAGAGATTTAAGTGAATAAGCTACAATGTCCATGTACTAAACATAATATATTCTATGTGGTGTCATAAGCAAGTCATTAGAATACTTTCCTACTAAATTTATAAGACATAAGCATTCAATATTTGAGTAAACAAAGAGAAAATAAAGCTATCTATTGGGTTTCACTAAAAAGTCCATTGGAAGACTTGACTATTGTTGTTAAAAGACATAGGCATTCATATTATAGAGCCACAAACCACACTAGTAAAATAAAAACATGATAACATGGGATTTGAACCAATGACAGTCTTAATTTGATAGTGCAGACCCAACACCTTACAAACTGTGCTAACCAGACTATGCATACCAGACACCCAATTTATCAGAGATTTAAGTGAATAAGCTACAGTGTCCAAGGTACTAAACATAATAAACTCTATGGGATGTCATAAGCAAGTCATTAGAATACTTTCCTACTCAATTTATAAGACATAAGCATTCAATATTTGAGTAAACAAAGAGAAAATAAAGCTATCTATTGGGTTTCACTAAAAAGTCCATTGGAAGACTTGACTATTGTTGTTAAAAGACATAGGCATTCATATTATAAAGCCACAAACCACACTAGTAAAATAAAAACATGATAACGTGGGATTCGAACTAATGACAGTCTTAATTTGATAGTGCAAACCCAACACCTTACTAACTGTGCTCACCAGACTGTGCATACCAGGCGCACAATTTATCAGAGATTTAAGTGAATAAGCTACAGTGTCCAAGGTACTAAACATATATTCTATGGGGTGTCATAAGCAAGTCTTTAGAATACTTTCCTACTTAATTTATAAGACATAAGCATTCAATATTTGAGTAAACAAAGAGAAAATAAAGCTATCTATTGGGTTTCACTAAAAAGTCCATTGGAAGACTTGACTATTGTTGTTAAAAGACATAGGCATTCATATTATAGAGCCACAAACCACACTAGTAAAATAAAAACATGATAACATGGGATTCGAACCAATGACAGTCTTAATTTGATAGTGCAAACCCAACACCTTACTAACTGTGCATACCAGGCGCACAATTTATCAGAGATTTAAGTGAATAAGCTACAGTGTCCAAGGTACTAAACATAACATATTCTATGGGGTGTCATAAGCAAGTCTTTAGAATACTTTCCTACTAAATTTATAAGACATAAGCATTCAATATTTGAGTAAACAAAGAGAAAATAAAGCTATCTATTGGGTTTCACTAAAAAGTCCATTGGAAGACTTGACTATTGTTGTTAAAAGACATAGGCATTCATATTATAGAGCCACAAACCACACTAGTAAAATAAAAACATGATAACGTGGGATTCGAACTAATGACAGTCTTAATTTGATAGTGCAAACCCAACACCTTACTAACTGTGCTAACCAGACTGTGCATACCAGGCGCACAATTTATCAGAGATTTAAGTGAATAAGCTACAGTGTCCATGTACTAAACATAATATATTCTATGTGGTGTCATAAGCAAGTCATTAGAATACTTTCCTACTAAATTTATAAGACATAAGCATTCAATATTTGAGTAAACAAAGAGAAAATAAAGCTATCTATTGGGTTTCACTAAAAAGTCCATTGGAAGACTTGACTATTGTTGTTAAAAGACATAGGCATTCATATTATAGAGCCACAAACCACACTAG
The DNA here is from genome assembly GCF_028390025.1 of Pseudophryne corroboree. NCBI lineage: Eukaryota > Metazoa > Chordata > Amphibia > Anura > Myobatrachidae > Pseudophryne > Pseudophryne corroboree. The sequence continues at coordinate 151,716,488 of NC_086451.1, read as the reverse complement.
TAAAATAAAAACATGATAACATGGGATTTGAACCAATGACAGTCTTAATTTGATAGTGCAAACCCAACACCTTACAAACTGTGCTAACCAGACTATGCATACCAGACACCCAATTTATCAGAGATTTAAGTGAATAAGCTACAGTGTCCAAGGTACTAAACATAATAAACTCTATGGGATGTCATAAGCAAGTCATTAGAATACTTTCCTACTCAATTTATAAGACATAAGCATTCAATATTTGAGTAAACAAAGACAAAATAAAGCTATCTATTGGGTTTCACTAAAAAGTCCATTGGAAGACTTGACTATTGTTGTTAAAAGACATAGGCATTCATATTATAGAGCCACAAACAACACTAGTAAAATAAAAACATGATAACGTGGGATTCGAACTAATGACAGTGTTAATTTGATAGTGCAAACCCAACACCTTACTGACCGTGCTAACCAGACTGTGCATACCAGCCAAACAGTTTATCTGTGATTTAAGTGAATAAGCTACAGTGTCCATGTACTAAACATAATATATTCTATGGGGTGTCATAAGCAAGTCATTAGAATACTTTCCTACTAAATTAATAAGACATAAGCATTCAATATTTGAGTAAACAAAGAGAAAATAAAGCTATCTATTGGGTTTCACTAAAAAGTCCATTGGAAGACTTGACTATTGTTGTTAAAAGACATAGGCATTCATATTATAGAGCCACAAACCACACTAGTAAAATAAAAACATGATAATATGGGATTTGAACCAATGACAGTCTTAATTTGATAGTGCAAACCCAAAACTTTACAAACTGTGCTAACCAGACTATGCATACCAGACACCCAATTTATCAGAGATTTAAGTGAATAAGCTACAGTGTCCAAGGTACTAAACATAATAAACTCTATGGGATGTCATAAGCAAGTCATTAGAATACTTTCCTACTAAATTTATAAGACATAAGCATTCAATATTTGAGTAAACAAAGAGAAAATAAAGCTATCTATTGGGTTTCACTAAAAAGTCCATTGGAAGACTTGACTATTGTTGTTAAAAGACATAGGCATTTAAGTGAATAAGCTACAGTGTCCAAGGTACTAAACATAATAAACTCTATGGGATGTCATAAGCAAGTCATTAGAATACTTTCCTACTAAATTTATAAGACATAAACATTCAATATTTTAGTAAACAAAGAGAAAATAAAGCTATCTATTGGGTTTCACTAAAAAGTCAATTGGAAGACTTGACTATTGTTGTTAAAAGACATAGGCATTCATATTATAGAGCCACAAACCACACTAGTAAAATAAAAACATGATAACATGGGATTCAAACCAATGACAGTCTTAATTTGATAGTGCAAACCCAACACCTTACAAACTGTGCTAACCAGACTGTGCATACACGACCAACAATTTATCAGAGATTTAAGTGAATAAGCTACAGTGTCCAAGGTACTAAACATAATAAACTCTATGGGATGTCATAAGCAAGTCATTAGAATACTTTCCTACTAAATTTATAAGACATAAGCATTCAATATTTTAGTAAACAAAGAGAAAATAAAGCTATCTATTGGGTTTCACTAAAAAGTCAATTGGAAGACTTGACTATTGTTGTTAAAAGACATAGGCATTCATATTATAGAGCCACAAACCACACTAGTAAAATAAAAACATGATAACATGGGATTCAAACCAATGACAGTGTTAATTTGATAGTGCAAACCCAACACCTTACAAACTGTGCTAACCAGACTGTGCATACACGACACACAATTTATCAGAGATTTAAGTGAATAAGCTACAGTGTCCAAGGTACTAAACATAATAAACTCTATGGGATGTCATAAGCAAGTCATTAGACTACTTTCCTACTAAATTTATAAGACATAAGCATTCAATATTTGAGTAAACAAAGAGAAAATAAAGCTATCTATTGGGTTTCACTAAAAAGTCCATTGGAAGACTTGACTATTGTTGTTAAAAGACATAGGCATTCATATTATAGAGCCACAAACCACACTAGTAAAATAAAAACATATTAACATGAGATTTGAACCAATGACAGTCTTAATTATATAGTGCAAACCCAACACCTTACTAACTGTGCTAACCAGACTGTGCATACCAGAAACCCAATTTATCAGAGATTTAAGTGAGTAAGCTACCGTGTCCAAGGTACTAAACATAATATATTCTATGGGGTGTCATACGCAAGTCATTAGAATACTTTTCTACTACAATTATAAGACATAAGCATTCAATATTTGAGTAAACAAAGAGAAAATAAAGCTATCTATTGGGTTTCACTAAAAAGTCCATTGGAAGACTTGACTATTGTTGTTAAAAGACATAGGCATTCATATTATAGAGCCACAAACCACACTAGTAAAATAAAAACATGATAACATGGGATTCGAACCAATGACAGTCAAAATGTGATAGTGCAAACCCAACACCTTACAAACTGTGCTAACCAGACTGTGCATACCAGACACACAATTTATCAGAGATTTAAGTGAATAAGCTACAGTGTCCAAGGTACTAAACATAATATATTCTATGGGGTGTCATAAGCAAGTCATTAGAATACTTTCCTACTCAATTTATAAGACATAAGCATTCAATATTTGAGTAAACAAAGAGAAAATAAAGCTATCTATTGGGTTTCACTAAAAAGTCAATTGGAAGACTTGACTTGTTGTTAAAAGACATAGGCATTCATATTATAGAGCCACAAACCACACTAGTAAAATAAAAACATGATAACATGGGATTCAAACCAATGACAGTCTTAATTTGAAAGTGCAAACCCAACACCTTACAAACTGTGCTAACCAGACTGTGCATACCAAACACACAATTTATCAGAGATTTAAGTGAATAAGCTACAGTGTCCAAGGTACTAAACATAATAAACTCTATGGGATGTCATAAGCAAGTCATTAGAATACTTTCCTACTAAATTTATAAGACATAAGCATTCAATATTTTAGTAAACAAAGAGAAAATAAAGCTTTCTATTGGGTTTCACTAAAAAGTCCATTGGAAGACTTGACTATTGTTGTTAAAAGACATAGGCATTCATATTATAGAGCCACAAACCACACTAGTAAAATAAAAACATGATAACATGGGACTCGAACCAATGACAGTCTTAATTTGATAGTGCAAACCCAACACCTTACTAACTGTGCTCACCAGACTGTGCATACCAGGTGCACAATTTATCAGAGATTTAAGTGAATAAGCTACAGTGTCCAAGGTACTAAACATAATATATTCTATGGGGTGTCATAAGCAAGTCTTTAGAATACTTTCCTACTTAATTTATAAGACATAAGCATTCAATATTTGAGTAAACAAAGAGAAAATAAAGCTATCTATTGGGTTTCACTAAAAAGTCCATTGGAAGACTTGACTATTGTTGTTAAAAGACATAGGCATTCATATTATAGAGCCACAAACCACACTAGTAAAATAAAAACATGATAACATGGGATTTGAACCAATGACAGTCTTAATTTGATAGTGCAAACCCAACACCTTACTAACTGTGCATACCAGGCGCACAATTTATCAGAGATTTAAGTGAATAAGCTACAGTGTCCAAGGTACTAAACATAATATATTCTATGGGGTGTCATAAGCAAGTCTTTAGAATACTTTCCTACTTAATTTATAAGACATAAGCATTCAATATTTGAGTAAACAAAGAGAAAATAAAGCTATCTATTGGGTTTCACTAAAAAGTCCATTGGAAGACTTGACTATTGTTGTTAAAAGACATAGGCATTCATATTATAGAGCCACAAACCACACTAGTAAAATAAAAACATGATAACATGGGATTCAAACTAATGACAGTCTTAATTTGATAGTGCAAATCCAACACCTTACTAACTGTGCTAACCAGACTGTGCATACCAAGCGCACAATTTATCAGAGATTTAAGAGAATAAGCTACAGTGTCCATGTACTAAACATAATATATTCTATGTGGTGTCATAAGCAAGTCATTAGAATACTTTCCTACTAAATTTATAAGACATAAGCATTCAATATTTGAGTAAACAAAGAGAAAATAAAGCTATCTATTGGGTTTCACTAAAAAGTCCATTGGAAGACTTGACTATTGTTGTTAAAAGACATAGGCATTCATATTATAGAGCCACAAACCACACTAGTAAAATAAAAACATGATAACATGGGATTTGAACCAATGACAGTCTTAATTTGATAGTGCAAACCCAACACCTTACAAACAGTGCTAACCAGACTATGCATACCAGACAACCAATTTATCAGAGATTTAAGTGAATAAGCTACAGTGTCCAAGGTACTAAACATAATAAACTCTATGGGATGTCATAAGCAAGTCATTAGAATACTTTCCTACTCAATTTATAAGACATAAGCATTCAATATTTGAGTAAACAAAGAGAAAATAAAGCTATCTATTGGGTTTCACTAAAAAGTCCATTGGAAGACTTGACTATTGTTGTTAAAAGACATAGGCATTCATATTATAGAGCCACAAACCACACTAGTAAAATAAAAACATATTAACAAGGGATTCTAACCAATGACAGTCTTAATTATATAGTGCAAACCCAACACCTTACTAACTGTGCTAACCAGACTGTGCATACCAGAAACACAATTTATCAGAGATTTAAGTGAATAAGCTACCGTGTCCAAGGTACTAAACATAATATATTCTATGGGGTGTCATACGCAGGTCATTAGAATACTTTCCTACTACAATTATAAGACATAAGCATTCAATATTTGAGTAAACAAAGAGAAAATAAAGCTTTCTATTGGGTTTCACTAAAAAGTCCATTGGAAGACTTGACTATTGTTGTTAAAAGACATAGGCATTCATATTATAGAGCCACAAACCCCACTAGTAAAATAAAAACATGATAATGTGGGATTCGAACTAATGACAGTCTTAATTTGATAGTGCAAACCCAACACCTTACTAACTGTGCTCACCAGACTGTGCATACTAGGCGCACAATTTATCAGAGATTTAAGTGAATAAGCTACAGTGTCCAAGGTACTAAACATAATATATTCTATGGGGTGTCATAAGCAAGTCTTTAGAATACTTTCCTACTTAATTTATAAGACATAAGCATTCAATATTTGAGTAAACAAAGAGAAAATAAAGCTATCTATTGGGTTTCACTAAAAAGTCCATTGGAAGACTTGACTATTGTTGTTAAAAGACATAGGCATTCATATTATAGAGCCACAAACCACACTAGTAAAATAAAAACATGATAACATGGGATTTGAACCTATGACAGTCTTAATTTGATAGTGCAAATCCAACAACTTACTGACCGTGCTAACCAGACTGTGCATACTTGGCACTCATTTTATCAGTGATTTAAGTGAATAAGCTACAGTGTCCATGTACTAAACATAATATATTCTATGGGGTGTCATAAGCAAGTCATTAGAATACTTTCCTACTAAATTTATAAGACATAAGCATTCAATATTTGAGTAAACAAAGAGAAAATAAAGCTATCTATTGGATTTTACTAAAAAGTCCATTGGAAGACTTGACTATTGTTGTTAGAAGACATAGGTATTCATATTATAGAGCCACAAACCACACTAGTAAAATAAAAACATGATAACATGGGATTCAAACCAATGACAGTGTTAATTTGATAGTGCAAACCCAACACCTTACAAACTGTGCTAACCAGACTGTGCATACACGACACACAATTTATCAGAGATTTAAGTGAATAAGCTACAGTGTCCAAGGTACTAAACATAATAAACTCTATGGGATGTCATAAGCAAGTCATTAGACTACTTTCCTACTAAATTTATAAGACATAAGCATTCAATATTTGAGTAAACAAAGAGAAAATAAAGCTATCTATTGGGTTTCACTAAAAAGTCCATTGGAAGACTTGACTATTGTTGTTAAAAGACATAGGCATTCATATTATAGAGCCACAAACCACACTAGTAAAATAAAAACATATTAACATGAGATTTGAACCAATGACAGTCTTAATTATATAGTGCAAACCCAACACCTTACTAACTGTGCTAACCAGACTGTGCATACCAGAAACCCAATTTATCAGAGATTTAAGTGAGTAAGCTACCGTGTCCAAGGTACTAAACATAATATATTCTATGGGGTGTCATACGCAAGTCATTAGAATACTTTTCTACTACAATTATAAGACATAAGCATTCAATATTTGAGTAAACAAAGAGAAAATAAAGCTATCTATTGGGTTTCACTAAAAAGTCCATTGGAAGACTTGACTATTGTTGTTAAAAGACATAGGCATTCATATTATAGAGCCACAAACCACACTAGTAAAATAAAAACATGATAACATGGGATTCGAACCAATGACAGTCAAAATGTGATAGTGCAAACCCAACACCTTACAAACTGTGCTAACCAGACTGTGCATACCAGACACACAATTTATCAGAGATTTAAGTGAATAAGCTACAGTGTCCAAGGTACTAAACATAATATATTCTATGGGGTGTCATAAGCAAGTCATTAGAATACTTTCCTACTCAATTTATAAGACATAAGCATTCAATATTTGAGTAAACAAAGAGAAAATAAAGCTATCTATTGGGTTTCACTAAAAAGTCAATTGGAAGACTTGACTTGTTGTTAAAAGACATAGGCATTCATATTATAGAGCCACAAACCACACTAGTAAAATAAAAACATATTAACAAGGGATTCTAACCAATGACAGTCTTAATTATATAGTGCAAACCCAACACCTTACTAACTGTGCTAACCAGACTGTGCATACCAGAAACACAATTTATCAGAGATTTAAGTGAATAAGCTACCGTGTCCAAGGTACTAAACATAATATATTCTATGGGGTGTCATACGCAGGTCATTAGAATACTTTCCTACTACAATTATAAGACATAAGCATTCAATATTTGAGTAAACAAAGAGAAAATAAAGCTTTCTATTGGGTTTCACTAAAAAGTCCATTGGAAGACTTGACTATTGTTGTTAAAAGACATAGGCATTCATATTATAGAGCCACAAACCACACTAGTAAAATAAAAACATGATAACATGGGATTCAAACCAATGACAGTCTTAATTTGAAAGTGCAAACCCAACACCTTACAAACTGTGCTAACCAGACTGTGCATACCAAACACACAATTTATCAGAGATTTAAGTGAATAAGCTACAGTGTCCAAGGTACTAAACATAATAAACTCTATGGGATGTCATAAGCAAGTCATTAGAATACTTTCCTACTAAATTTATAAGACATAAGCATTCAATATTTTAGTAAACAAAGAGAAAATAAAGCTTTCTATTGGGTTTCACTAAAAAGTCCATTGGAAGACTTGACTATTGTTGTTAAAAGACATAGGCATTCATATTATAGAGCCACAAAATACACTAGTAAAATAAAAACATGATAACATGGGACTTGAACCAATGACAGTCTTAATTTGATAGTGCAAACCCAACACCTTACTAACTGTGCTCACCAGACTGTGCATACCAGGTGCACAATTTATCAGAGATTTAAGTGAATAAGCTACAGTGTCCAAGGTACTAAACATAATATATTCTATGGGGTGTCATAAGCAAGTCTTTAGAATACTTTCCTACTTAATTTATAAGACATAAGCATTCAATATTTGAGTAAACAAAGAGAAAATAAAGCTATCTATTGGGTTTCACTAAAAAGTCCATTGGAAGACTTGACTATTGTTGTTAAAAGACATAGGCATTCATATTATAGAGCCACAAACCACACTAGTAAAATAAAAACATGATAACATGGGATTCGAACCAATGACAGTCTTAATTTGATAGTGCAAACCCAACACCTTACTAACTGTGCATACCAGGCGCACAATTTATCAGAGATTTAAGTGAATAAGCTACAGTGTCCAAGGTACTAAACATAATATATTCTATGGGGTGTCATAAGCAAGTCTTTAGAATACTTTCCTACTTAATTTATAAGACATAAGCATTCAATATTTGAGTAAACAAAGAGAAAATAAAGCTATCTATTGGGTTTCACTAAAAAGTCCATTGGAAGACTTGACTATTGTTGTTAAAAGACATAGGCATTCATATTATAGAGCCACAAACCACACTAGTAAAATAAAAACATGATAACATGGGATTCAAACTAATGACAGTCTTAATTTGATAGTGCAAATCCAACACCTTACTAACTGTGCTAACCAGACTGTGCATACCAAGCGCACAATTTATCAGAGATTTAAGAGAATAAGCTACAGTGTCCATGTACTAAACATAATATATTCTATGTGGTGTCATAAGCAAGTCATTAGAATACTTTCCTACTAAATTTATAAGACATAAGCATTCAATATTTGAGTAAACAAAGAAAAATAAAGCTATCTATTGGGTTTCACTAAAAAGTCCATTGGAAGACTTGACTATTGTTGTTAAAAGACATAGGCATTCATATTATAGAGCCACAAACCACACTAGTAAAATAAAAACATGATAACATGGGATTTGAACCAATGACAGTCTTAATTTGATAGTGCAAACCCAACACCTTACAAACTGTGCTAACCAGACTATGCATACCAGACAACCAATTTATCAGAGATTTAAGTGAATAAGCTACAGTGTCCAAGGTACTAAACATAATAAACTCTATGGGATGTCATAAGCAAGTCATTAGAATACTTTCCTACTCAATTTATAAGACATAAGCATTCAATATTTGAGTAAACAAAGAGAAAATAAAGCTATCTATTGGGTTTCACTAAAAAGTCCATTGGAAGACTTGACTATTGTTGTTAAAAGACATAGGCATTCATATTATAGAGCCACAAACCACACTAGTAAAATAAAAACATATTAACAAGGGATTCTAACCAATGACAGTCTTAATTATATAGTGCAAACCCAACACCTTACTAACTGTGCTAACCAGACTGTGCATACCAGAAACACAATTTATCAGAGATTTAAGTGAATAAGCTACCGTGTCCAAGGTACTAAACATAATATATTCTATGGGGTGTCATACGCAGGTCATTAGAATACTTTCCTACTACAATTATAAGACATAAGCATTCAATATTTGAGTAAACAAAGAGAAAATAAAGCTTTCTATTGGGTTTCACTAAAAAGTCCATTGGAAGACTTGACTATTGTTGTTAAAAGACATAGGCATTCATATTATAGAGCCACAAACCCCACTAGTAAAATAAAAACATGATAATGTGGGATTCGAACTAATGACAGTCTTAATTTGATAGTGCAAACCCAACACCTTACTAACTGTGCTCACCAGACTGTGCATACTAGGCGCACAATTTATCAGAGATTTAAGTGAATAAGCTACAGTGTCCAAGGTACTAAACATAATATATTCTATGGGGTGTCATAAGCAAGTCTTTAGAATACTTTCCTACTTAATTTATAAGACATAAGCATTCAATATTTGAGTAAACAAAGAGAAAATAAAGCTATCTATTGGGTTTCACTAAAAAGTCCATTGGAAGACTTGACTATTGTTGTTAAAAGACATAGGCATTCATATTATAGAGCCACAAACCACACTAGTAAAATAAAAACATGATAACATGGGATTTGAACCTATGACAGTCTTAATTTGATAGTGCAAATCCAACAACTTACTGACCGTGCTAACCAGACTGTGCATACCTGGCACTCATTTTATCAGTGATTTAAGTGAATAAGCTACAGTGTCCATGTACTAAACATAATATATTCTATGGGGTGTCATAAGCAAGTCATTAGAATACTTTCCTACTAAATTTATAAGACATAAGCATTCAATATTTGAGTAAACAAAGAGAAAATAAAGCTATCTATTGGATTTTACTAAAAAGTCCATTGGAAGACTTGACTATTGTTGTTAGAAGACATAGGTATTCATATTATAGAGCCACAAACCACACTAGTAAAATAAAAACATGATAACATGGGATTCGAACCAATGACAGTCAAAATTTGATAGTGCAAACCAAACACCTTACAAACTGTGCTAACCAGACTGTGCATACCAGACACACAATTTATCAGAGATTTAAGTGAATAAGCTACAGTGTCCAAGGTACTAAACATAATATATTCTATGGGGTGTCATAAGCAAGTCTTTAGAATACTTTTCTACTAAATTTATAAGACATAAGCATTCAATATTTGAGTAAACAAAGAGAAAATAAAGCTATCTATTGGGTTTCACTAAAAAGTCCATTGGAAGACTTGACTATTGTTGTTAAAAGACATAGGCATTCATATTATAGAGCCACAAACCACACTAGTAAAATAAAAACATGATAACATGGGATTTGAACCAATGACAGTCTTAATTTGATAGTGCAAATGCAACACCTTACTGACCGTGCTAACCAGACTGTGAATACAAGACACACAATTTATCAATGATTTAAGTGAATAAGCTACAGTGTCCAAGGTACTAAACATAATATATTCTATGGGGTGTCATAAGCAAGTCATTAGAATACTTTCCTACTAAATTTATAAGACATAAGCATTCAATATTTGAGTAAACAAAGAGAAAATAAAGCTATCTATTGGGTTTCACTAAAAAGTCCATTGGAAGACTTGACTATTGTTGTTAAAAGACATAGGCATTCATATTATAGAGCCACAAACCACACTAGTAAAATAAAAACATGATAACATGGGATTCAAACTAATGACAGTCTTAATTTGATAGTGCAAATCCAACACCTTACTAACTGTGCTAACCAGACTGTGCATACCAAGCGCACAATTTATCAGAGATTTAAGAGAATAAGCTACAGTGTCCATGTACTAAACATAATATATTCTATGTGGTGTCATAAGCAAGTCATTAGAATACTTTCCTACTAAATTTATAAGACATAAGCATTCAATATTTGAGTAAACAAAGAAAAATAAAGCTATCTATTGGGTTTCACTAAAAAGTCCATTGGAAGACTTGACTATTGTTGTTAAAAGACATAGGCATTCATATTATAGAGCCACAAACCACACTAGTAAAATAAAAACATGATAACATGGGATTTGAACCAATGACAGTCTTAATTTGATAGTGCAAACCCAACACCTTACAAACTGTGCTAACCAGACTATGCATACCAGACAACCAATTTATCAGAGATTTAAGTGAATAAGCTACAGTGTCCAAGGTACTAAACATAATAAACTCTATGGGATGTCATAAGCAAGTCATTAGAATACTTTCCTACTCAATTTATAAGACATAAGCATTCAATATTTGAGTAAACAAAGAGAAAATAAAGCTATCTATTGGGTTTCACTAAAAAGTCCATTGGAAGACTTGACTATTGTTGTTAAAAGACATAGGCATTCATATTATAGAGCCACAAACCACACTAGTAAAATAAAAACATATTAACAAGGGATTCTAACCAATGACAGTCTTAATTATATAGTGCAAACCCAACACCTTACTAACTGTGCTAACCAGACTGTGCATACCAGAAACACAATTTATCAGAGATTTAAGTGAATAAGCTACCGTGTCCAAGGTACTAAACATAATATATTCTATGGGGTGTCATACGCAGGTCATTAGAATACTTTCCTACTACAATTATAAGACATAAGCATTCAATATTTGAGTAAACAAAGAGAAAATAAAGCTTTCTATTGGGTTTCACTAAAAAGTCCATTGGAAGACTTGACTATTGTTGTTAAAAGACATAGGCATTCATATTATAGAGCCACAAACCCCACTAGTAAAATAAAAACATGATAATGTGGGATTCGAACTAATGACAGTCTTAATTTGATAGTGCAAACCCAACACCTTACTAACTGTGCTCACCAGACTGTGCATACTAGGCGCACAATTTATCAGAGATTTAAGTGAATAAGCTACAGTGTCCAAGGTACTAAACATAATATATTCTATGGGGTGTCATAAGCAAGTCTTTAGAATACTTTCCTACTTAATTTATAAGACATAAGCATTCAATATTTGAGTAAACAAAGAGAAAATAAAGCTATCTATTGGGTTTCACTAAAAAGTCCATTGGAAGACTTGACTATTGTTGTTAAAAGACATAGGCATTCATATTATAGAGCCACAAACCACACTAGTAAAATAAAAACATGATAACATGGGATTTGAACCTATGACAGTCTTAATTTGATAGTGCAAATCCAACAACTTACTGACCGTGCTAACCAGACTGTGCATACCTGGCACTCATTTTATCAGTGATTTAAGTGAATAAGCTACAGTGTCCATGTACTAAACATAATATATTCTATGGGGTGTCATAAGCAAGTCATTAGAATACTTTCCTACTAAATTTATAAGACATAAGCATTCAATATTTGAGTAAACAAAGAGAAAATAAAGCTATCTATTGGATTTTACTAAAAAGTCCATTGGAAGACTTGACTATTGTTGTTAGAAGACATAGGTATTCATATTATAGAGCCACAAACCACACTAGTAAAATAAAAACATGATAACATGGGATTCGAACCAATGACAGTCAAAATTTGATAGTGCAAACCAAACACCTTACAAACTGTGCTAACCAGACTGTGCATACCAGACACACAATTTATCAGAGATTTAAGTGAATAAGCTACAGTGTCCAAGGTACTAAACATAATATATTCTATGGGGTGTCATAAGCAAGTCTTTAGAATACTTTTCTACTAAATTTATAAGACATAAGCATTCAATATTTGAGTAAACAAAGAGAAAATAAAGCTATCTATTGGGTTTCACTAAAAAGTCCATTGGAAGACTTGACTATTGTTGTTAAAAGACATAGGCATTCATATTATAGAGCCACAAACCACACTAGTAAAATAAAAACATGATAACATGGGATTTGAACCAATGACAGTCTTAATTTGATAGTGCAAATGCAACACCTTACTGACCGTGCTAACCAGACTGTGAATACAAGACACACAATTTATCAATGATTTAAGTGAATAAGCTACAGTGTCCAAGGTACTAAACATAATATATTCTATGGGGTGTCATAAGCAAGTCATTAGAATACTTTCCTACTAAATTTATAAGACATAAGCATTCAATATTTGAGTAAACAAAGAGAAAATAAAGCTATCTATTGGATTTTACTAAAAAGTCCATTGGAAGACTTGACTATTGTTGTTAGAAGACATAGGTATTCATATTATAGAGCCACAAACCACACTAGTAAAATAAAAACATGATAACAAGGGATTCGAACCAATGACAGTCTTAATTTGATAGTGCAAACCCAACACCTTACTAACTGTGCTAACCTGACTGTGCATACCAAACATACAATTTATCAGAGATTTAAGTGAATAAGCTTCAGTGTCCAAGGTACTAAACATAATATATTCTATGGGGTGTCATAAGCAAGTCATTAGAATACTTTCCTACTAAATTTATAAGACATAAGCATTCAATATTTGAGTAAACAAAGAGAAAATAAAGCTATCTATTGGGTTTCACTAAAAAGTCCATTGGAAGACTTGACTATTGTTGTTAAAAGACATAGGCATTCATATTATAGAGCCACAAACCACACTAGTAAAATAAAAACATGATAACATGGGATTTGAACCAATGACAGTCTTAATTTGATAGTGCAAACCCAACACCTTACTGACCGTGCTAACCAGACTGTGAACACAAGACACCCAATTTATCAATGATTTAAGTGAATAAGCTACAGTGTCCAAGGTACTAAACATAATATATTCTATGGGGTGTCATAAGCAAGTCATTAGAATACTTTCCTACTAAATTTATAAGACATAAGCATTCAATATTTGAGTAAACAAAGAGAAAATAAAGCTATCTATTGGATTTTACTAAAAAGTCCATTGGAAGACTTGACTATTGTTGTTAGAAGACATAGGTATTCATATTATAGAGCCACAAACCACACTAGTAAAATAAAAACATGATAACAAGGGATTCGAACCAATGACAGTCTTAATTTGATAGTGCAAACCCAACACCTTACTAACTGTGCTAACCTGACTGTGCATACCAAACATACAATTTATCAGAGATTTAAGTGAATAAGCTTCAGTGTCCAAGGTACTAAACATAATATATTCTATGGGGTGTCATAAGCAAGTCATTAGAATACTTTCCTACTAAATTTATAAGACATAAGCATTCAATATTTGAGTAAACAAAGAGAAAATAAAGCTATCTATTGGGTTTCACTAAAAAGTCCATTGGAAGACTTGACTATTGTCGTTAAAAGACATAGGCATTCATATTATAGAGCCACATACCACACTAGTAAAATAAAAACATAATAACATTGGATTCGAAACAATGACAGTCTTAATTATATAGTGCAAACCCAACACCTTACTAACTGTGCTAACCAGACTGTGCATACCTGAAACACAATTTATCAGAGATTTAAGTGAATAAGCTACCGTGTCCAAGGTACTAAACATAATATATTCTAGGGGGTGTCATACGCAAGTCATTAGAATACTTTCCTACTACAATTATAAGACATAAGCATTCAATATTTGAGTAAACAAAGAGAAAATGAAGCTATCTATTGGGTTTCACTAAAAAGTCCATTGGAAGACTTGACTATTGTTGTTAAAAGACATAGGCATTCATATTATAGAGCCACAAACCACACTAGTAAAATAAAAACATGATAACATGGGATTTGAACCAATGACAGTCTTAATTCGATAGTGCAAACCCAACACCTTACAAACTGTGCTAACCAGACTGTGCATACCAGACGCACAATTTATCAGAGATTTAAGTGAATAAGCTACAGTGTCCAAGGTACTAAACATAATAAACTCTATGGGATGTCATAAGCAAGTCATTAGAATACTTTCCTACTAAATTTATAAGACATAAGCATTCAATATTTTAGTAAACAAAGAGAAAATAAAGCTTTCTATTGGGTTTCACTAAAAAGTCCATTGGAAGACTTGACTATTGTTGTTAAAAGACATAGGCATTCATATTATATAGCCACAAACCACACTAGTAAAATAAAAACATGATAACATTGGATTTGAACCTATGACAGTCTTAATTTGATAGTGCAAACCCAACAACATACTGACCGTGCTAACCAGACTGTGCATACCAGACACCCAATTTATCAGAGATTTAAGTGAATAAGCTACAGTGTCCAAGGTACTAAACATAATATATTCTATGGGGTGTCATAAGCAAGTCATTAGAATACTTTCCTACTAAATTTATAAGACATAAGCATTCAATATTTGAGTAAACAAAGAGAAAATAAAGCTATCTATTGGGTTTCACTAAAAAGTCCATTGGAAGACTTGACTATTGTTGTTAAAAGACATAGGCATTCATATTATAGAGCCACAAACCACACTAGTAAAATAAAAACATGATAACGTGAGATTCGAACTAATGACAGTCTTAATTTGATAGTGCAAATCCAACACCTTACTAACTGTGCTAACCATACTGTGCATGCCAAGTGCACAATTTATCAGAGATTTAAGTGAATAAGCTACAGTGTCCAAGGTACTAAACATAATATATTCTATGGGGTGTCATAAGCAAGTCTTTAGAATACTTTCCTACTAAATTTATAAGACATAAGCATTCAATATTTGAGTAAACAAAGAGAAAATAAAGCTATCTATTGGGTTTCACTAAAAAGTCCATTGGAAGACTTGACTATTGTTGTTAAAAGACATAGGCATTCATATTATAGAGCCACAAACCACACTAGTAAAATAAAAACATGATAACATGGGATTTAAACCTATGACAGTCTTAATTTGATAGTGCAAACCCAACACCTTACTAACCAGACTGTGCATACCAGGCACACAATTTATCAGTTATTTAAGTGAATAAGCTACAGTGTCCAAGGTACTAAACATAATATATTCTATGGGGTGTCATAAGCAAGTCATTAGAATACTTTCCTACTAAATTTATAAGACATAAGCATTCAATATTTGAGTAAACAAAGAGAAAATAAAGCTATCTATTGGGTTTCACTAAAAAGTCCATTGGAAGACTTGACTATTGTTGTTAAAAGACATAGGCATTCATATTATAGAGCCACAAACCACACTAGTAAAATAAAAACATGATAACATGGGGTTCGAACTAATGACAGTCTTAATTTGATAGTGCAAACCCAACACCTTACTAACTGTGCTCACCAGACTGTGCATACCAGGCGCACAATTTATCAGAGATTTAAGTGAATAAGCTACAGTGTCCAAGGTACTAAACATAATATATTCTATGGGGTGTCATAAGCAAGTCTTTAGAATACTTTCCTACTTAATTTATAAGACATAAGCATTCAATATTTGAGTAAACAAAGAGAAAATAAAGCTATCTATTGGGTTTCAGTAAAAAGTCCATTGGAAGACTTGACTATTGTTGTTAAAAGACATAGGCATTCATATTATAGAGCCACAAACCACACTAGTAAAATAAAAACATGATAACATGGGATTTGAACCTATGACAGTCTTAATTTGATAGCGCAAACCCAACAACTTACTGACCGTGCTAACCAGACTGCGCATACCTGGCACGCAATTTATCAGTGATTTAAGTGAATAAGCTACAGTGTCCATGTACTAAACATAATATATTCTATGGGGTGTCATAAGCAAGTCATTAGAATACTTTCCTACTAAATTTATAAGACATAAGCATTCAATATTTGAGTAAACAAAGAGAAAATAAAGCTATCTATTGGATTTTACTAAAAAGTCCATTGGAAGACTTGACTATTGTTGTTAGAAGACATAGGTATTCATATTATAGAGCCACAAACCACACTAGTAAAATAAAAACATGATAACATGGGATTTGAACCAATGACAGTCTTAATTTTATAGTGCAAACCCAACACCTTACTGACCGTGCTAACCAGACTGTGAACACAAGACACCCAATTTATCAATGATTTAAGTGAATAAGCTACAGTGTCCAAGGTACTAAACATAATATATTCTATGGGGTGTCATAAGCAAGTCATTAGAATACTTTCCTACTAAATTTATAAGACATAAGCATTCAATATTTGAGTAAACAAAGAGAAAATAAAGCTATCTATTGGGTTTCACTAAAAAGTCCATTGGAAGACTTGACTATTGTTGTTAAAAGACATAGGCATTCATATTATAGAGCCACAAACCACACTAGTAAAATAAAAACATAATAACATTGGATTCGAAACAATGACAGTCTTAATTAGATAGTGCAAACCCAACACCTTACTAACTGTGCTAACCAGACTGTGCATACCTGAAACACAATTTATCAGAGATTTAAGTGAATAAGCTACCGTGTCCAAGGTACTAAACATAATATATTCTATGGGGTGTCATAAGCAAGTCATTAGAATACTTTCCTACTAAATTTATAAGACATAAGCATTCAATATTTGAGTAAACAAAGAGAAAATAAAGCTATCTATTGGGTTTCACTAAAAAGTCCATTGGAAGACTTGACTATTGTTGTTAAAAGACATAGGCATTCATATTATAGAGCCACAAACCACACTAGTAAAATAAAAACATGATAACGTGAGATTCGAACTAATGACAGTCTTAATTTGATAGTGCAAATCCAACACCTTACTAACTGTGCTAACCAGACTGTGCATGCCAAGTGCACAATTTATCAGAGATTTAAGTGAATAAGCTACAGTGTCCAAGGTACTAAACATAATATATTCTATGGGGTGTCATAAGCAAGTCTTTAGAATACTTTCCTACTAAATTTATAAGACATAAGCATTCAATATTTGAGTAAACAAAGAGAAAATAAAGCTATCTATTGGATTTTACTAAAAAGTCCATTGGAAGACTTGACTATTGTTGTTAGAAGACATAGGTATTCATATTATAGAGCCACAAACCACACTAGTAAAATAAAAACATGATAACATGGGATTCGAACCAATGACAGTCTTAATTTGATAGTGCAAACCCAACACCTTACTAACTGTGCTAACCTGACTGTGCATACCAAACATACAATTTATCAGAGATTTAAGTGAA
Source organism: Pseudophryne corroboree (assembly GCF_028390025.1). Classification (NCBI taxonomy): domain Eukaryota; kingdom Metazoa; phylum Chordata; class Amphibia; order Anura; family Myobatrachidae; genus Pseudophryne; species Pseudophryne corroboree. Next base: position 151,698,409 of record NC_086451.1, on the reverse strand, counting down.
TAAGCTTCAGTGTCCAAGGTACTAAACATAATATATTCTATGGGGTGTCATAAGCAAGTCATTAGAATACTTTTCTACTAAATTTATAAGACATAAGCATTCAATATTTGAGTAAACAAAGAGAAAATAAAGCTATCTATTGGGTTTCACTAAAAAGTCCATTGGAAGACTTGACTATTGTTGTTAAAAGACATAGGCATTCATATTATAGAGCCACAAACCACACTAGTAAAATAAAAACATGATAACATGGGATTTGAACCAATGACAGTCTTAATTTGATAGTGCAAACCCAACACCTTACTGACCGTGCTAACCAGACTGTGAACACAAGACACCCAATTTATCAATGATTTAAGTGAATAAGCTACAGTGTCCAAGGTACTAAACATAATATATTCTATGGGGTGTCATAAGCAAGTCATTAGAATACTTTCCTACTAAATTTATAAGACATAAGCATTCAATATTTGAGTAAACAAAAAGAAAATAAAGCTATCTATTGGGTTTCACTAAAAAGTCCATTGGAAGACTTGACTATTGTTGTTAAAAGACATAGGCATTCATATTATAGAGCCACAAACCACACTAGTAAAATAAAAACATGATAACATGGGATTTGAACCAATGACAGTCTTAATTTGATAGTGCAAACCCAACACCTTACTGACCGTGCTAACCAGACTGTGAACACAAGACACCCAATTTATCAATGATTTAAGTGAATAAGCTACAGTGTCCAAGGTACTAAACATAATATATTCTATGGGGTGTCATAAGCAAGTCATTAGAATACTTTCCTACTAAATTTATAAGACATAAGCATTCAATATTTGAGTAAACAAAGAGAAAATAAAGCTATCTATTGGGTTTCACTAAAAAGTCCATTTGAAGGCTTGACTATTGTTGTTAAAAGACATAGGCATTCATATTATAGAGCCACAAACCACACTAGTAAAATAAAAACATAATAACATTGGATTCGAAACAATGACAGTCTTAATTAGATAGTGCAAACCCAACACCTTACTAACTGTGCTAACCAGACTGTGCATACCTGAAACACAATTTATCAGAGATTTAAGTGAATAAGCTACCGTGTCCAAGGTACTAAACATAATATATTCTATGGGGTGTCATAAGCAAGTCATTAGAATACTTTCCTACTAAATTTATAAGACATAAGCATTCAATATTTGAGTAAACAAAGAGAAAATAAAGCTATCTATTGGGTTTCACTAAAAAGTCCATTGGAAGACTTGACTATTGTTGTTAAAAGACATAGGCATTCATATTATAGAGCCACAAACCACACTAGTAAAATAAAAACATGATAACGTGAGATTCGAACTAATGACAGTCTTAATTTGATAGTGCAAATCCAACACCTTACTAACTGTGCTAACCAGACTGTGCATGCCAAGTGCACAATTTATCAGAGATTTAAGTGAATAAGCTACAGTGTCCAAGGTACTAAACATAATATATTCTATGGGGTGTCATAAGCAAGTCTTTAGAATACTTTCCTACTAAATTTATAAGACATAAGCATTCAATATTTGAGTAAACAAAGAGAAAATAAAGCTATCTATTGGGTTTCACTAAAAAGTCCATTGGAAGACTTGACTATTGTTGTTAAAAGACATAGGCATTCATATTATAGAGCCACAAACCACACTAGTAAAATAAAAACATGATAACATGGGATTTAAACCTATGACAGTCTTAATTTGATAGTGCAAACCCAACACCTTACTAACCAGACTGTGCATACCAGGCACACAATTTATCAGTTATTTAAGTGAATAAGCTACAGTGTCCAAGGTACTAAACATAATATATTCTATGGGGTGTCATAAGCAAGTCATTAGAATACTTTCCTACTAAATTTATAAGACATAAGCATTCAATATTTGAGTAAACAAAGAGAAAATAAAGCTATCTATTGGGTTTCACTAAAAAGTCCATTGGAAGACTTGACTATTGTTGTTAAAAGACATAGGCATTCATATTATAGAGCCACAAACCACACTAGTAAAATAAAAACATGATAACATGGGATTCGAACTAATGACAGTCTTAATTTGATAGTGCAAACCCAACACCTTACTAACTGTGCTCACCAGACTGTGCATACCAGGCCCACAATTTATCAGAGATTTAAGTGAATAAGCTACAGTGTCCAAGGTACTAAACATAATATATTCTATGGGGTGTCATAAGCAAGTCTTTAGAATACTTTCCTACTTAATTTATAAGACATAAGCATTCAATATTTGAGTAAACAAAGAGAAAATAAAGCTATCTATTGGGTTTCAGTAAAAAGTCCATTGGAAGACTTGACTATTGTTGTTAAAAGACATAGGCATTCATATTATAGAGCCACAAACCACACTAGTAAAATAAAAACATGATAACATGGGATTTGAAACTATGACAGTCTTAATTTGATAGCGCAAACCCAACAACTTACTGACCGTGCTAACCAGACTGCGCATACCTGGCACGCAATTTATCAGTGATTTAAGTGAATAAGCTACAGTGTCCATGTACTAAACATAATATATTCTATGGGGTGTCATAAGCAAGTCATTAGAATACTTTCCTACTAAATTTATAAGACATAAGCATTCAATATTTGAGTAAACAAAGAGAAAATAAAGCTATCTATTGGATTTTACTAAAAAGTCCATTGGAAGACTTGACTATTGTTGTTAGAAGACATAGGTATTCATATTATAGAGCCACAAACCACACTAGTAAAATAAAAACATGATAACATGGGATTCGAACCAATGACAGTCTTAATTTGATAGTGCAAACCCAACACCTTACTAACTGTGCTAACCTGACTGTGCATACCAAACGTACAATTTATCAGAGATTTAAGTGAATAAGCTTCAGTGTCCAAGGTACTAAACATAATATATTCTATGGGGTGTCATAAGCAAGTCATTAGAATACTTTCCTACTAAATTTATAAGACATAAGCATTCAATATTTGAGTAAACAAAGAGAAAATAAAGCTATCTATTGGGTTTCACTAAAAAGTCCATTGGAAGACTTGACTATTGTTGTTAAAAGACATAGGCATTCATATTATAGAGCCACAAACCACACTAGTAAAATAAAAACATGATAACATGGGATTTGAACCAATGACAGTCTTAATTTGATAGTGCAAACCCAACACCTTACTGACCGTGCTAACCAGACTGTGAACACAAGACACCCAATTTATCAATGATTTAAGTGAATAAGCTACAGTGTCCAAGGTACTAAACATAATATATTCTATGGGGTGTCATAAGCAAGTCATTAGAATACTTTCCTACTAAATTTATAAGACATAAGCATTCAATATTTGAGTAAACAAAGAGAAAATAAAGCTATCTATTGGGTTTCACTAAAAAGTCCATTGGAAGACTTGACTATTGTTGTTAAAAGACATAGGCATTCATATTATAGAGCCACAAACCACACTAGTAAAATAAAAACATGATAACATGGGATTTGAACCAATGACAGTCTTAATTTGATAGTGCAAACCCAACACCTTACTGACCGTGCTAACCAGACTGTGAACACAAGACACCCAATTTATCAATGATTTAAGTGAATAAGCTACAGTGTCCAAGGTACTAAACATAATATATTCTATGGGGTGTCATAAGCAAGTCATTAGAATACTTTCCTACTAAATTTATAAGACATAAGCATTCAATATTTGAGTAAACAAAGAGAAAATAAAGCTATCTATTGGGTTTCACTAAAAAGTCCATTTGAAGGCTTGACTATTGTTGTTAAAAGACATAGGCATTCATATTATAGAGCCACAAACCACACTAGTAAAATAAAAACATAATAACATTGGATTCGAAACAATGACAGTCTTAATTAGATAGTGCAAACCCAACACCTTACTAACTGTGCTAACCAGACTGTGCATACCTGAAACACAATTTATCAGAGATTTAAGTGAATAAGCTACCGTGTCCAAGGTACTAAACATAATATATTCTATGGGGTGTCATAAGCAAGTCATTAGAATACTTTCCTACTAAATTTATAAGACATAAGCATTCAATATTTGAGTAAACAAAGAGAAAATAAAGCTATCTATTGGGTTTCACTAAAAAGTCCATTGGAAGACTTGACTATTGTTGTTAAAAGACATAGGCATTCATATTATAGAGCCACAAACCACACTAGTAAAATAAAAACATGATAACGTGAGATTCGAACTAATGACAGTCTTAATTTGATAGTGCAAATCCAACACCTTACTAACTGTGCTAACCAGACTGTGCATGCCAAGTGCACAATTTATCAGAGATTTAAGTGAATAAGCTACAGTGTCCAAGGTACTAAACATAATATATTCTATGGGGTGTCATAAGCAAGTCTTTAGAATACTTTCCTACTAAATTTATAAGACATAAGCATTCAATATTTGAGTAAACAAAGAGAAAATAAAGCTATCTATTGGGTTTCACTAAAAAGTCCATTGGAAGACTTGACTATTGTTGTTAAAAGACATAGGCATTCATATTATAGAGCCACAAACCACACTAGTAAAATAAAAACATGATAACATGGGATTTAAACCTATGACAGTCTTAATTTGATAGTGCAAACCCAACACCTTACTAACCAGACTGTGCATACCAGGCACACAATTTATCAGTTATTTAAGTGAATAAGCTACAGTGTCCAAGGTACTAAACATAATATATTCTATGGGGTGTCATAAGCAAGTCATTAGAATACTTTCCTACTAAATTTATAAGACATAAGCATTCAATATTTGAGTAAACAAAGAGAAAATAAAGCTATCTATTGGGTTTCACTAAAAAGTCCATTGGAAGACTTGACTATTGTTGTTAAAAGACATAGGCATTCATATTATAGAGCCACAAACCACACTAGTAAAATAAAAACATGATAACATGGGATTCGAACTAATGACAGTCTTAATTTGATAGTGCAAACCCAACACCTTACTAACTGTGCTCACCAGACTGTGCATACCAGGCCCACAATTTATCAGAGATTTAAGTGAATAAGCTACAGTGTCCAAGGTACTAAACATAATATATTCTATGGGGTGTCATAAGCAAGTCTTTAGAATACTTTCCTACTTAATTTATAAGACATAAGCATTCAATATTTGAGTAAACAAAGAGAAAATAAAGCTATCTATTGGGTTTCAGTAAAAAGTCCATTGGAAGACTTGACTATTGTTGTTAAAAGACATAGGCATTCATATTATAGAGCCACAAACCACACTAGTAAAATAAAAACATGATAACATGGGATTTGAAACTATGACAGTCTTAATTTGATAGCGCAAACCCAACAACTTACTGACCGTGCTAACCAGACTGCGCATACCTGGCACGCAATTTATCAGTGATTTAAGTGAATAAGCTACAGTGTCCATGTACTAAACATAATATATTCTATGGGGTGTCATAAGCAAGTCATTAGAATACTTTCCTACTAAATTTATAAGACATAAGCATTCAATATTTGAGTAAACAAAGAGAAAATAAAGCTATCTATTGGATTTTACTAAAAAGTCCATTGGAAGACTTGACTATTGTTGTTAGAAGACATAGGTATTCATATTATAGAGCCACAAACCACACTAGTAAAATAAAAACATGATAACATGGGATTCGAACCAATGACAGTCAAAATTTGATAGTGCAAACCCAACACCTTACAAACTGTGCTAACCAGACTGTGCATACCAGGCACACAATTTATCAGAGATTTAAGTGAATAAGCTACAGTGTCCAAGGTACTAAACATAATATATTCTATGGGGTGTCATAAGCAAGTCTTTAGAATACTTTCCTACTAAATTTATAAGACATAAGCATTCAATATTTGAGTAAACAAAGAGAAAATAAAGCTATCTATTGGGTTTCACTAAAAAGTCCATTGGAAGACTTGACTATTGATGTTAAAAGACATAGGCATTCATATTATAGAGCCACAAACCACACTAGTAAAATAAAAACATGATAACATGGGATTTGAACCAATGACAGTCTTAATTTGATAGTGCAAATGCAACACCTTACTGACTGTGCTAACCAGACTGTGAATACAAGACACACAATTTATCAATGATTTAAGTGAATAAGCTACAGTGTCCAAGGTACTAAACATAATATATTCTATGGGGTGTCATAAGCAAGTCATTAGAATACTTTCCTACTAAATTTATAAGACATAAGCATTCAATATTTGAGTAAACAAAGAGAAAATAAAGCTATCTATTGGATTTTACTAAAAAGTCCATTGGAAGACTTGACTATTGTTGTTAGAAGACATAGGTATTCATATTATAGAGCCACAAACCACACTAGTAAAATAAAAACATGATAACATGGGATTCGAACCAATGACAGTCTTAATTTGATAGTGCAAACCCAACACCTTACTAACTGTGCTAACCTGACTGTGCATACCAAACATACAATTTATCAGAGATTTAAGTGAATAAGCTTCAGTGTCCAAGGTACTAAACATAATATATTCTATGGGGTGTCATAAGCAAGTCATTAGAATACTTTCCTACTAAATTTATAAGACATAAGCATTCAATATTTGAGTAAACAAAGAGAAAATAAAGCTATCTATTGGGTTTCACTAAAAAGTCCATTGGAAGACTTGACTATTGTTGTTAAAAGACATAGGCATTCATATTATAGAGCCACAAACCACACTAGTAAAATAAAAACATGATAACATGGGATTTGAACCAATGACAGTCTTAATTTGATAGTGCAAACCCAACACCTTACTGACCGTGCTAACCAGACTGTGAACACAAGACATCCAATTTATCAATGATTTAAGTGAATAAGCTACAGTGTCCAAGGTACTAAACATAATATATTCTATGGGGTGTCATAAGCAAGTCATTAGAATACTTTCCTACTAAATTTATAAGACATAAGCATTCAATATTTGAGTAAACAAAGAGAAAATAAAGCTATCTATTGGGTTTCACTAAAAAGTCCATTGGAAGACTTGACTATTGTTGTTAAAAGACATAGGCATTCATATTATAGAGCCACAAACCACACTAGTAAAATAAAAACATAATAACATTGGATTCGAAACAATGACAGTCTTAATTAGATAGTGCAAACCCAACACCTTACTAACTGTGCTAACCAGACTGTGCATACCTGAAACACAATTTATCAGAGATTTAAGTGAATAAGCTACCGTGTCCAAGGTACTAAACATAATATATTCTATGGGGTGTCATACGCAAGTCATTAGAATACTTTCCTACTACAATTATAAGACATAAGCATTCAATATTTGAGTAAACAAAGAGAAAATGAAGCTATCTATTGGGTTTCACTAAAAAGTCCATTGGAAGACTTGACTATTGTTGTTAAAAGACATAGGCATTCATATTATAGAGCCACAAACCACACTAGTAAAATAAAAACATGATAACATGGGACTTGAACCAATGACAGTCTTAATTCGATAGTGCAAACCCAACACCTTACAAACTGTGCTAAACAGACTGTGCATACCAGACGCACAATTTATCAGAGATTTAAGTGAATAAGCTACAGTGTCCAAGGTACTAAACATAATAAACTCTATGGGATGTCATAAGCAAGTCATTAGAATACTTTCCTACTAAATTTATAAGACATAAGCATTCAATATTTTAGTAAACAAAGAGAAAATAAAGCTTTCTATTGGGTTTCACTAAAAAGTCCATTGGAAGACTTGACTATTGTTGTTAAAAGACATAGGCATTCATATTATAGAGCCACAAACCACACTAGTAAAATAAAAACATGATAACATGGGATTTGAACCTATGACAGTCTTAATTTGATAGTGCAAACCCAACAACTTACTGACCGTGCTAACCAGACTGTGCATACCAGACACACAATGTATCAGAGATTTAAGTGAATAAGCTACAGTGTCCAAGGTACTAAACATAATATATTCTATGGGGTGTCATAAGCAAGTCATTAGAATACTTTCCTACTAAATTTATAAGACATAAGCATTCAATATTTGAGTAAACAAAGAGAAAATAAAGCTATCTATTGGGTTTCACTAAAAAGTCCATTGGAAGACTTGACTATTGTTGTTAAAAGACATAGGCATTCATATTATAGAGCCACAAACCACACTAGTAAAATAAAAACATGATAACGTGAGATTCGAACTAATGACAGTCTTAATTTGATAGTGCAAACCCAACACCTTACTAACTATGCTAACCAGACTGTGCATACCAAGCGCACAATTTATCAGAGATTTAAGTGAATAAGCTACAGTGTCCAAGGTACTAAACATAATATATTATATGGGGTGTCATAAGCAAGTCTTTAGAATACTTTCCTACTTAATTTATAAGACATAAGCATTCAATATTTGAGTAAACAAAGAGAAAATAAAGCTATCTATTGGGTTTCACTAAAAAGTCCATTGGAAGACTTGACTATTGTTGTTAAAAGACATAGGCATTCATATTATAGAGCCACAAACCACACTAGTAAAATAAAAACATGATAACATGGGATTTAAACCTATGACAGTCTTAATTTGATAGTGCAAACCCAACACCTTACTAACCAGTCTGTGCATACCAGGCACACAATTTATCAGTGATTTAAGTGAATAAGCTACAGTGTCCAAGGTACTAAACATAATATATTCTATGGGGTGTCATAAGCAAGTCATTAGAATACTTTCCTACTAAATTTATAAGACATAAGCATTCAATATTTGAGTAAACAAAGAGAAAATAAAGCTATCTATTGGGTTTCACTAAAAAGTCCATTGGAAGACTTGACTATTGTTGTTAAAAGACATAGGCATTCATATTATAGAGCCACAAACCACACTAGTAAAATAAAAACATGATAACATGGGATTCGAACTAATGACAGTCTTAATTTGATAGTGCAAACCCAACACCTTACTAACTGTGCTCACCAGACTGTGCATACCAAGTGCACAATTTATCAGAGATTTAAGTGAATAAGCTACAGTGTCCAAGGTACTAAACATAATATATTCTATGGGGTGTCATAAGCAAGTCTTTAGAATACTTTCCTACTTAATTTATAAGACATAAGCATTCAATATTTGAGTAAACAAAGAGAAAATAAAGCTATCTATTGGGTTTCAGTAAAAAGTCCATTGGAAGACTTGACTATTGTTGTTAAAAGACATAGGCATTCATATTATAGAGCCACAAACCACACTAGTAAAATAAAAACATGATAACATGGGATTTGAACCTATGACAGTCTTAATTTGATAGCGCAAACCCAACAACTTACTGACCGTGCTAACCTGACTGCGCATACCTGGCACGCAATTTATCAGTGATTTAAGTGAATAAGCTACAGTGTCCATGTACTAAACATAATATATTCTATGGGGTGTCATAAGCAAGTCATTAGAATACTTTCCTACTAAATTTATAAGACATAAGCATTCAATATTTGAGTAAACAAAGAGAAAATAAAGCTATCTATTGGATTTTACTAAAAAGTCCATTGGAAGACTTGACTATTGTTGTTAGAAGACATAGGTATTCATATTATAGAGCCACAAACCACACTAGTAAAATAAAAACATGATAACATGGGATTCGAACCAATGACAGTCAAAATTTGATAGTGCAAACCCAACACCTTACAAACTGTGCTAACCAGACTGTGCATACCAAACACACAATTTATCAGAGATTTAAGTGAATAAGCTACAGTGTCCAAGGTACTAAACATAATATATTCTATGGGGTTTCATAAGCAAGTCTTTAGAATACTTTCCTACTAAATTTATAAGACATAAGCATTCAATATTTGAGTAAACAAAGAGAAAATAAAGCTATCTATTGGATTTTACTAAAAAGTCCATTGGAAGACTTGACTATTGTTGTTAGAAGACATAGGTATTCATATTATAGAGCCACAAACCACACTAGTTCAATAAAAACATGATAACATGGGATTCGAACCAATGACAGTCTTATTTTGATAGTGCAAACCCAACACCTTACTAACTGTGCTAACCTGACAGTGCATACCAAACATACAATTTATCAGAGATTTAAGTGAATAAGCTTCAGTGTCCAAGGTACTAAACATAATATATTCTATGGGGTGTCATAAGCAAGTCATTAGAATACTTTCCTACTAAATTTATAAGAGATAATAATTCAATATTTGAGTAAACAAAGAGAAAATAAAGCTATCTATTGGGTTTCACTAAAAAGTCCATTGTAAAACTTGACTATTGTTGTTAAAATACATAGGCATTCATATTATAGAGCCACAAACCACACTAGTAAAATAAAAACATGATAACATGGGATTCAAACCAATGACAGTCTTAATTTGATAGTGCAAACCCAACACCTTACTGACCGTGCTAACCAGACTGTACATACCAGACACACACAATTTATCAGAGATTTAAGTGAATAAGCTACAGTGTCCAAGGTACTAAACATAATATATTCTATGGGGTGTCATAAGCAAGTCATTAGAATACTTTCCTACTAAATTTATAAGACATAAGCATTCAATATTTTAGTAAACAAAGAGAAAATAAAGCTATCTATTGGGTTTCACTAAAAAGTCCATTGGAAGACTTGACTATTGTTGTTAAAAGACATAGGCATTCATATTATAGAGCCACAAACCACACTAGTAAAATAAAAACATGATAACATGGGATTCGAACCAATCACAGTCTTAATTTGATAGTACAAACCCAACACCTTACAAACTGTGCTAGCCAGACTGTGCATACGAGACACAGAATTTATCAGCGATTTAAGTGAATAAGCTACAGTGTCCAAGGTACTAAACATAATATATTCTATGGGGTGTCATAAGCAAGTCATTAGAAAACTTTCCTACTCAATTTATAAGACATAAGCATTCAATATTTTAGTAAACAAAGAGAAAATAAAGCTATCTATTGGGTTTCACTAAAAAGTCCATTGGAAGACTTGACTATTGTTGTTAAAAGACATAGGCATTCATATTATAGAGCCACAAACCACACTAGTAAAATAAAAACAAGATAACATGGGATTCAAAACAATAACAGTCTTAATTTCATAGTGCAAACCAACACCTTACTAACTGTGCTAACCAGACTGTGCATACCAGACACACAATTTATCAGAGATTTAAGTGAATAAGCTACAGTGTCCAAGGTACTAAACATAATAAACTCTATGGGATGTCATAAGCAAGTCATTAGAATACTTTCCTACTAAATTTATAAGACATAAGCATTCAATATTTTAGTAAACAAAGAGAAAATAAAGCTATCTATTGGGTTTCACTAAAAAGTCCATTGGAAGACTTGACTATTGTTGTTAAAAGACATAGGCATTCATATTATAGAGCCACAAACCACACTAGTAAAATAAAAACATGATAACATGGGATTCGAACCAATGACAGTCTTAATTTGAGAGTGCAAACCCAACACCTTACAAACTGTGCTAACCAGACTGTGCACACCAGACACACAATTTATCAGAGATTTAAGTGAATAAGCTACAGTGTCCAAGGTACTAAACATAATATATTCTATGGGTTGTCATAAGCAAGTCTTAAGAATACTTTCCTACTAAATTTATAAGACATAAGCATTCAATATTTGAGTAAACAAAGAGAAAATAAAGCTATCTATTGGGTTTCACTAAAAAGTCCATTGGAAGACTTGACTATTGTTGTTAAAAGACATAGGCATTCATATTATAGAGCCACAAACCACACTAGTAAAATAAAAACATGACAACATGGGATTCAAACCAATGACAGTCTTAATTTGATAGTGCAAACCCAACACCTTACAAACTGTGCTAACCAGACAGTGCATACCAGACACGCAATTTATCAGAGATTTAAGTGAATAAGCTACAGTGTCCAAGGTACTAAACATAATAAACTCTATGGGATGTCATAAGCAAGTCATTAGAATAGTTTCCTACTAAATTTATAAGACATAAGCATTCAATATTTTAGTAAACAAAGAGAAAATAAAGCTTTCTATTGGTTTTCACCAAAAAGTCCATTGGAAGACTTGACTATTGTTGTTAAAAGACAGAGGCATTCATATTATAGAGCCACAAACCACACTAGTAAAATAAAAACATGATAACATGGGATTTGAACCTATGACAGTCTTAACTTGATAGTGCAAACCCAACACCTTACTGACCGTGCTAACCAGACTGTGCATACCAGACACACAATTTATCAGAGATTTAAGTGAATAAGCTACAGTGTCCAAGGTACTAAACATAATATATTCTATGGGGTGTCATAAGCAAGTCATTAGAATACTTTCCTTCTAAATTTATAAGACATAAGCATTCAATATTTGAGTAAACAAAGAGAAAATAAAGCTATCTATTTGGTTTCACTAAAAAGTCCATTGTAAAACTTGACTATTGTTGTTAAAAGACATAGGCATTCATATTATAGAGCCACAAACCACACTAGTAAAATAAAAACATGATAACATGGAATTCGAACCAATGACAGTCTTAATTTGATAGGGCAAACCCAATACCTTACTAACTGTGCTAACCAGACCATGCATACCAGATGTTTAATTTATCAGAGATTTAAGTGAATAAGCTACAGTGTCCAAGGTACTAAACATGATATATTCTATGGGGTGTCATAAGCAAGTCATTAGAATACTTTCCTACTAAATTTATAAGAGATAAGAATTCAATATTTGGGTAAACAAAGAGAAAATAAAGCTATCTATTGGGTTTCACTAAAAAGTCCATTGTAAAACTTGACTATTGTTGTTAAAAGACATAGGCATTCATATTATAGAGCCACAAACCACACTAGTAAAATAAAAACATGATAACATGGAATTTGAACCAATGACAGTCTTAATTGGATAGTGCAAACCCAACACCTTACTGACCGTGCTAACCAGACTGTGAATTCCAGACGCACACAATTTATCAGAGATTTAAGTGAATAAGCTACAGTGTCCAAGGTACTAAACATAATATATTCTATGGGGTGTCATAAGCAAGTCATTAGAAAACTTTCCTACTCAATTTATAAGACATAAGCATTCAATATTTTAGTAAACAAAGAGAAAATAAAGCTATCTATTGGGTTTCACTAAAAAGTCCATTGGAAGACTTGACTATTGTTGTTAAAAGACATAGGCATTCATATTGTAGAGCCACAAACCACACTAGTAAAATAAAAACAAGATAACACGGGTTTCGAAACAATAACAGTCTTAATTTCATAGTGCAAACCTACACCTTACTAACTGTGCTAACCAGACTGTGCATACCAGACACACAATTTATCAGAGATTTAAGTGAATAAGCTACAGTGTCCAAGGTACTAAACATAATAAACTCTATGGGATGTCATAAGCAAGTCATTAGAAAACTTTCCTACTAAATTTATAAGACATAAGCATTCAATATTTGAGTAAACAAAGAGAAAATAAAGCTATCTATTGGGTTTCACTAAAAAGTCCATTGGAAGACTTGACTATTGTTGTTAAAAGACATAGGCATTCATATTATAGAGCCACAAACCACACTAGTAAAATAAAAACATGATAACATGGGATTCGAACCAATGACAGTCTTAATTTGATAGTGCAAACCAAACACCTTACAAACTGTGCAAACCAGACTGTGCACACCAGACACACAATTTATCAGAGATTTAAGTGAATAAGCTACAGTGTCCAAGGTACTAAACATAATATATTCTATGGGGTGTCATAAGCAAGTCTTAAGAATACTTTCCTACTAAATGTATAAGACATAAGCATTCAATATTTGAGTATACAAAGAGAAAATAAAGCTATCTATTGGGTTTCACTAAAAAGTCCATTGGAAGACTTGACTATTGTTGTTAAAAGACATAGGCATTCATATTATAGAGCAACAAACCACACTTTGATAGTACAAACCCAACACCTTACAAACTGTGCTAACCAGACATTGCATACCAGACACACAATTTATCAGAGATTTAAGTGAATAAGCTACAGTGTCCAAGGTACTAAACATAATAAACTCTATGGGATGTCATAAGCAAGTCATTAGAATACTTTCCTACTAAATTTATAAGACATAAGCATTCAATATTTTAGTAAACAAAGAGAAAATAAAGCTTTCTATTGGGTTTCACCAAAAAGTCCATTGGAAGACTTAACTATTGTTGTTAAAAGACAGAGGCATTCATATTATAGAGCCACAAACCACACTAGTAAAATAAAAACATGATAACATTGGATTTGAACCTATGACAGTCTTAATTTGATAGTGCAAACCTAACACCTTACTGACCGTGCTAACCAGACTGTGCATACCAGACACACAATTTATCAGAGATTTAAGTGAATAAGCTACAGTGTCCAAGGTACTAAACATAATATATTCTATGGGGTGTCATAAGCAAGTCATTAGAATACTTTCCTACTAAATTTATAAGACATAAGCATTCAATATTTGAGTAAACAAAGAGAAAATAAAGCTATCTATTGGGATTCACTAAAAAGTCCATTGGAAGACTTGACTATTGTTGTTAAAAGACATAGGCATTCATATTATAGAGCCACAAACCACACTAGTAAAATAAAAACATGATAATGTGGGATTCAAACTAATGACAGTCTTAATTTGATAGTGCAAATCCAACACCTTACTAACTGTGCTAACCAAACTGTGCATACCAGGTGCAAAATTTATCAGAGATTTAAGTGAATAAGCTACAGTGTCCAAGGTACTAAACATAATATATTCTATGGGGTGTCATAAGCAAGTCTTTAGAATACTTTCCTACTAAATTTATAAGACATTAGCATTCAATATTTGAGTAAACAAAGAGAAAATAAAGCTATCTATTGGGTTTCACTAAAAAGTCCATTGGAAGACTTGACTATTGTTGTTAAAAGACATAGGCATTCATATTATAGAGCCACAAACCACACTAGTAAAATAAAAACATGATAACATGGGATTCGAACCAATGACAGTCAAAATTTGATAGTGCAAACCCAACACCTTACAAACTGTGCTAACCAGACTGTGCATACCAGGCACACAATTTATCAGAGATTTAAGTGAATAAGCTACAGTGTCCAAGGTACTAAACATAATAAACTCTATAGGATGTCATAAGCAAGTCATTAGAATACTTTCCTACTGAATTTATAAGACATAAGCATTCAATATTTTAGTAAACAAAGAGAAAATAAAGCTATCTATTGGGTTTCACTAAAAAGTCCATTGGAAGACTTGACTATTGTTGTTAAAAGACATAGGCATTCATATTATAGAGCCACAAACCACACTAGTAAAATAAAAACATGATAATATGGGATTTTAACCAATTACAGTCTTAATTTGATAGTGCAAACCCAACACCTTACAAACTGTGCTAACCAGACTGTGCATACCAGACACACAATTTATCAGAGATTTAAGTGAAGAGGCTACAGTGTCCAAGGTACTAAACATAATATATTCTATGGGGTGTCATAAGCAAGTCATTAGAATACTTTCCTACTAAATTTATAAGACATAAGCATTCAATATTTGAGTAAACAAAGAGAAAATAAAGCTATCTATTGGGTTTCACTAAAAATTCCATTGGAAGACTTGACTATTGTTGTTAAAAGACATAGGCATTTATATTATAGAGCCACAAACCACACTAGTAAAATAAAAACATGATAACATGGGATTTGAACCTATGACAGTCTTAATTTGACAGTGCAAACCCAACACCTTACTGACCGTGCTAACCAGACTGTGCATACCTAACACACAATTTATCAGTGATTTAAGTGAATAAGCTACAGTGTCCAAGGTACTAAACATAATATATTCTATGGGGTGTCATAAGCAAGTCATTAGAATACTTTCCTACTAAATTTATAAGACATAAGCATTCAATATTTGAGTAAACAAAGAGAAAATAAAGCTATCTATTGGGTTTCACTAAAAAGTCCATTGGAAGACTTGACTATGGTTGTTAAAAGACATAGGCATATATATTATAGAGCCACAAACCACACTAGTAAAATAAAAACATGATAACATGGGATTTGAACCAATGATAGTCTTAATTTGATAGCGCAAACCCAACAACTTACTGACCGTGCTAACCTGACTGCGCATACCTGGCACGCAATTTATCAGTGATTTAAGTGAATAAGCTACAGTGTCCATGTACTAAACATAATATATTCTATGGGGTGTCATAAGCAAGTCATTAGAATACTTTCCTACTAAATTTATAAGACATAAGCATTCAATATTTGAGTAAACAAAGAGAAAATAAAGCTATCTATTGGATTTTACTAAAAAGTCCATTGGAAGACTTGACTATTGTTGTTAGAAGACATAGGTATTCATATTATAGAGCCACAAACCACACTAGTAAAATAAAAACATGATAACATGGGATTCGAACCAATGACAGTCAAAATTTGATAGTGCAAACCCAACACCTTACAAACTGTGCTAACCAGACTGTGCATACCAAACACACAATTTATCAGAGATTTAAGTGAATAAGCTACAGTGTCCAAGGTACTAAACATAATATATTCTATGGGGTTTCATAAGCAAGTCTTTAGAATACTTTCCTACTAAATTTATAAGACATAAGCATTCAATATTTGATTAAACAAAGAGAAAATAAAGCTATCTATTGGGTTTCATTAAAAAGTCCATTGGAAGACTTGACTATTGTTGTTAAAAGACATAGGCATTCATATTATAGAGCCACAAACCACACTAGTAAAATAAAAACATGATAACATGGGATTCGAACCCATGACAGTCAAAACTTGATAGTGCAAACCCAACACCTTACAAACTGTGCTAACCAGACTGTGCGTACCAGACAGACAATTTATCAGAGATTTAAGTGAATAAGCTACAGTGTCCAAGGTACTAAACATAATATATTCTATGGGGTGTCATAAGCAAGTCTTTAGAATACTTTCCTACTAAATTTATAAGACATAAGCATTCAATATTTGAGTAAACAAAGAGAAAATAAAGCTATCTATTGGGTTTCACTAAAAAGTCCATTGGAAGACTTGACTATGGTTGTTAAAAGACATAGGCATATATATTATAGAGCCACAAACCACACTAGTAAAATAAAAACATGATAACATGGGATTTGAACCAATGATAGTCTTAATTTGATAGTGCAAACCCAACACCTTACAAACTGTGCTAACCAGACTGTGCATACAAAGCACACAATTTATCAGAGATTTAAGTGAATAAGCTACAGTGTCCAAGGTGCTAAACATAATATATTCTATGGGGTGTCATAAGCAAGTCATTAGAATACTTTCCTACTAAATTAATAAGACATAAGCATTCAATATTTGAGTAAACAAAGAGAAAATAAAGCTATCTATTGGGTTTCACTAAAAAGTCCATTGGAAGACTTGACTATTGTTGTTAAAAGACATAGGCATTCATATTATAGAGCCACAAACCACACTAGTAAAATAAAAACATGATAACATAGGATTTTAACCAATGACAGTCTTAATTTGATAGTGCAAACCCAACACCTTACTGACCGTGCTAACCAGACTGTGCATACCAGACACACAATTTATCAGAGATTTAAGTGAATAAGCTACAGTGTCCAAGGTACTAAACATAATATATTCTATGGGGTGTCATAAGCAAGTCATTAGAATACTTTCCTACTAAATTTATAAGACATAAGCATTCAATATTTTAGTAAACAAAGAGAAAATAAAGCTATCTTTTGGGTTTCACTAAAAAGTCCATTGGAAGACTTGACTATTGTTGTTAAAAGACATAGGCATTCATATTATAGAGCCACAAACCACACTAGTAAAATAAAAACATGATAACATGGGATTCGATCCAATCACAGTCTTAATTTGATAGTACAAACCCAACACCTTACAAACTGTGCTAACCAGACTGTGCATACGAGACACAGAATTTATCAGCGATTTAAGTGAATAAGCTACAGTGTCCAAGGTACTAAACATAATATATTCTATGGGGTGTCATAAGCAAGTCATTAGAAAACTTTCCTACTCAATTTATAAGACATAAGCATTCAATATTTTAGTAAACAAAGAGAAAATAAAGCTATCTATTGGGTTTCACTAAAAAGTCCATTGGAAGACTTGACTATTGTTGTTAAAAGACATAGGCATTCATATTATAGAGCCACAAACCACACTAGTAAAATAAAAACATGACAACATGGGATTCAAACCAATGACAGTCTTAATTTGATAGTGCAAACCCAACACCTTACAAACTGTGCTAACCAGACAGTGCATACCAGACATGCAATTTATCAGAGATTTAAGTGAATAAGCTACAGTGTCCAAGGTACTAAACATAATAAACTCTATGGGATGTCATAAGCAAGTCATTAGAATAGTTTCCTACTAAATTTATAAGACATAAGCATTCAATATTTTAGTAAACAAAGAGAAAATAAAGCGTTCTATTGGGTTTCACCAAAAAGTCCATTGGAAGACTTGACTATTGTTGTTAAAAGACAGAGGCATTCATATTATAGAGCCACAAACCACACTAGTAAAATAAAAACATGATAACATGGGATTTGAACCAATGATAGTCTTAATTTGATAGTGCAAACCCAACACCTTACTGACCGTGCTAACCAGACTGTGCATACCAGACACACAATTTATCAGAGATTTAAGTGAATAAGCTACCGTGTCCAAGGTACTAAACATAATATATTCTATGGGGTGTCATAAGCAAGTCATTAGAATACTTTCCTACTAAATTTATAAGAGATAAGAATTCAATATTTGGGTAAACAAAGAGAAAATAAAGCTATCTATTGGGTTTCACTAAAAAGTCCATTGTAAAACTTGACTATTGTTGTTAAAAGACATAGGCATTCATATTATAGAGCCACAAACCACACTAGTAAAATAAAAACATGATAACATGGGATTTGAACCAATGACAGTCTTAATTGGATAGTGCAAACCCAACACCTTACTGACCGTGCTAACCAGACTGTGAATTCCAGAAGCACACAATTTATCAGAGATTTAAGTGAATAAGCTACAGTGTCCAAGGTACTAAACATAATATATTCTATGGGGTGTCATAAGCAAGTCATTAGAAAACTTTCCTACTCAATTTATAAGACATAAGCATTCAATATTTTAGTAAACAAAGAGAAAATAAAGCTATCTATTGGGTTTCACTAAAAAGTCCATTGGAAGACTTGACTATTGTTGTTAAAAGACATAGGCATTCATATTGTAGAGCCACAAACCACACTAGTAAAATAAAAACAAGATAACACGGGTTTCGAAACAATAACAGTCTTAATTTCATAGTGCAAACCTACACCTTACTAACTGTGCTAACCAGACTGTGCATACCAGACACACAATTTATCAGAGATTTAAGTGAATAAGCTACAGTGTCCAAGGTACTAAACATAATAAACTCTATGGGATGTCATAAGCAAGTCATTAGAAAACTTTCCTACTAAATTTATAAGACATAAGCATTCAATATTTGAGTAAACAAAGAGAAAATAAAGCTATCTATTGGGTTTCACTAAAAAGTCCATTGGAAGACTTGACTATTGTTGTTAAAAGACATAGGCATTCATATTATAGAGCCACAAACCACACTAGTAAAATAAAAACATGATAACATGGGATTCGAACCAATGACAGTCTTAATTTGATAGTGCAAACCCAACACCTTACAAACTGTGCTAACCAGACTGTGCACACCAGACACACAATTTATCAGAGATTTAAGTGAATAAGCTACAGTGTCCAAGGTACTAAACATAATATATTCTATGGGGTGTCATAAGCAAGTCATTAGAATACTTTCCTACTAAATTTATAAGACATAAGCATTCAATATTTTAGTAAACAAAGAGAAAATAAAGCTTTCTATTGGGTTTCACCAAAAAGTCCATTGGAAGACTTAACTGTTGTTGTTAAAAGACAGAGGCATTCATATTATAGAGCCACAAACCACACTAGTAAAATAAAAACATGATAACATTGGATTTGAACCTATGACAGTCTTAATTTGATAGTGCAAACTTAACACCTTACTGACCGTGCTAACCAGACTGTGCATACCAAACACACAATTTATCAGAGATTTAAGTGAATAAGCTACAGTGTCCAAGGTACTAAACATAATATATTCTATGGGGTGTCATAAGCAAGTCATTAGAATACTTTCCTACTAAATTTATAAGACATAAGCATTCAATATTTTAGTAAACAAAGAGAAAATAAAGCTTTCTATTGGGTTTCACCAAAAAGTCCATTGGAAGACTTAACTGTTGTTGTTAAAAGACAGAGGCATTCATATTATAGAGCCACAAACCACACTAGTAAAATAAAAACATGATAACATTGGATTTGAACCTATGACAGTCTTAATTTGATAGTGCAAACTTAACACCTTACTGACCGTGCTAACCAGACTGTGCATACCAGACACACAATTTATCAGAGATTTAAGTGAATAAGCTACAGTGTCCAAGGTACTAAACATAATATATTCTATGGGGTGTCATAAGCAAGTCATTAGAATACTTTCCGACTAAATTTATAAGACATAAGCATTCAATATTTGAGTAAACAAAGAGAAAATAAAGCTATCTATTGGGTTTCACTAAAAAGTCCATTGGAAGACTTGACTATTGTTGTTAAAAGACATAGGCATTCATATTATAGAGCCACAAACCATACTAGTAAAATAAAAACATGATAATGTGGGATTCGAACTAATGACAGTCTTAATTTGATAGTGCAAATCCAACACCTTACTAACTGTGCTAACCAAACTGTGCATACCAAGTGCAAAATTTATCAGAGATTTAAGTGAATAAGCTACAGTGTCCAAGGTACTAAACATAATATATTCTATGGGGTGTCATAAGCAAGTCTTTAGAATACTTTCCTACTAAATTTATAAGACATTAGCATTCAATATTTGAGTAAACAAAGAGAAAATAAAGCTATCTATTGGGTTTCACTAAAAAGTCCATTGGAAGACTTGACTATTGTTGTTAAAAGACATAGGCATTCATATTATAGAGCCACAAACCACACTAGTAAAATAAAAACATGATAACATGGGATTCGAACCAATGACAGTCAAAATTTGATAGTGCAAACCCAACACCTTACAAACTGTGCTAACCAGACTGTCCATACCAGGCACACAATTTATCAGAGATTTAAGTGAATAAGCTACAGTGTCCAAGGTACTAAACATAATAAACTCTATAGGATGTCATAAGCAAGTCATTAGAATACTTTCCTACTAAATTTATAAGACATAAGCATTCAATATTTTAGTAAACAAAGAGAAAATAAAGCTATCTATTGGGTTTCACTAAAAAGTCCATTGGAAGACTTGACTATTGTTGTTAAAAGACATAGGCATTCATATTATAGAGCCACAAACCACACTAGTAAAATAAAAACATGATAATATGGGATTTTAACCAATTACAGTCTTAATTTGATAGTGCAAACCCAACACCTTACAAACTGTGCTAACCAGACTGTGCATACCAGACACACAATTTATCAGAGATTTAAGTGAAGAGGCTACAGTGTCCAAGGTACTAAACATAATATATTCTATGGGGTGTCATAAGCAAGTCATTAGAATACTTTCCTACTAAATTTATAAGACATAAGCATTCAATATTTGAGTAAACAAAGAGAAAATAAAGCTATCTATTGGGTTTCACTAAAAAGTCCATTGGAAGACTTGACTATTGTTGTTAAAAGACATAGGCATTTATATTATAGAGCCACAAACCACACTAGTAAAATAAAAACATGATAACATGGGATTTGAACCTATGACAGTCTTAATTTGACAGTGCAAACCCAACACCTTACTGACCGTGCTAACCAGACTGTGCATACCTGACACACAATTTATCAGTGATTTAAGTGAATAAGCTACAGTGTCCAAGGTACTAAACATAATATATTCTATGGGGTGTCATAAGCAAGTCATTAGAATACTTTCCTACTAAATTTATAAGACATAAGCATTCAATATTTGAGTAAACAAAGAGAAAATAAAGCTATCTATTGGGTTTCACTAAAAAGTCCATTGGAAGACTTGACTATGGTTGTTAAAAGACATAGGCATATATATTATAGAGCCACAAACCACACTAGTAAAATAAAAACATGATAACATGGGATTTGAACCAATGATAGTCTTAATTTGATAGTGCAAACCCAACACCTTACAAACTGTGCTAACCAGACTGTGCATACAAAGCACACAATTTATCAGAGATTTAAGTGAATAAGCTACAGTGTCCAAGGTACTAAACATAATATATTCTATGGGGTGTCATAAGCAAGTCATTAGAATACTTTCCTACTAAATTTATAAGACATAAGCATTCAATATTTTAGTAAACAAAGAGAAAATAAAGCTATCTATTGGGTTTCACTAAAAAGTCCATTGGAAGACTTGACTATTGTTGTTAAAAGACATAGGCATTCATATTATAGAGCCACAAACCACACTAGTAAAATAAAAACATGATAACATGGGATTCGAACCAATGACAGTCTTAACTTGATAGTACAAACCCAACACCTTACAAACTGTGCTAACCAGACTGAGCATAGCAGGCTCAAAATTTATCAGTGATTTAAGTGAATAAGTATACAGTGTCCAAGGTACTAAACATAATATATTCTATGGGGTGTCATAAGCAAGTCATTAGAGTACTTTCCTACTAAATTTATAAGACATTAGCATTCAATATTTGAGTAAACAAAGAGAAAATAAAGCTATCTATTGGGTTTCACTAAAAAGTCCATTGGAATACTTGACTATTGTTGTTAAAAGACATAGGCATTCATATTATAGAGCCACAAACCACACTAGTAAAATAAAAACATGATAACATGGGATTCGAACCAATGACAGTCAAAATTTGATAGTGCAAACCCAACACCTTACAAACTGTGCTAACCAGACTGTGCATAACAGGCACACAATTTATCAGAGATTTAAGTGAATAAGCTACAGTGTCCAAGGTACTAAACATAATAAACTCTATGGGATGTCATAAGCAAGTCATTAGAATACTTTCCTACTAAATTTATAAGACATAAGCATTCAATATTTTAGTAAACAAAGAGAAAATAAAGCTATCTATTGGGTTTCACTAAAAAGTCCATTGGAAGACTTGACTATTGTTGTTAAAAGACATAGGCATTCATATTATAGAGCCACAAACAACACTAGTAAAATAAAAACATGATAATATGGGATTTGAACCAATTACAGTCTTAATTTGATAGTGCAAACCCAACACCTTACAAACTGTGCTAACCAGACTGTGCATAGCAGACACACAATTTATCAGAGATTTAAGTGAATAAGCTACAGTGTCCAAGGTACTAAACATAATATATTCTATGGGGTGTCATAAGCAAGTCATTAGAATACTTTCCTACTTCATTTATAAGACATAAGCATTCAATATTTGAGTAAACAAAGAGAAAATAAAGCTATCTATTGGGTTTCACTAAAAAGTCCATTGGAAGACTTGACTATTGTTGTTAAAAGACATAGGCATTTATATTATAGAGCCACAAACCACACTAGTAAAATAAAAACATGATAACATGGGATTTAAACCTATGACAGTCTTAATTTGACAGTGCAAACCCAACACCTTACTGACCGTGCTAACCAGACTGTGCATACCAGACACACAATTTATCAGTGATTTAAGTAAATAAGCTACAGTGTCCAAGGTACTAAACATAATATATTCTATGGGGTGTCATAAGCAAGTCATTAGAATACTTTCCTACTAAATTTATAAGACATTAGCATTCAATATTTGAGTAAACAAAGAGAAAATAAAGCTATCTATTGGGTTTCACTAAAAAGTCCATTGGAAGACTTGACTATTGTTGTTAAAAGACATAGGCATTCATATTATAGAGCCACAAACCACACTAGTAAAATAAAAACATGATAATATGGGATTTGAACCAATTACAGTCTTAATTTGTTAGTGCAAACCCAACACCTTACAAACTGTGCTAACCAGACTGTGCATACCAGATAAACAATTTTTCAGAGATTTAAGTGAATAAGCTACAGTGTCCAAGGTGCTAAACATAATATATTCTATGGGGTGTCATAAGCAAGTCATTAGAATACTTTCCTACTAAATTTATAAGACATAAGCATTCAATACTTGAGTAAACAAAGAGAAAATAAAGCTATCTATTGGGTTTCACTAAAAAGTCCATTGGAAGACTTGACTATTGTTGTTAAAAGACATAGGCATTTATATTATAGAGCCACAAACCACACTAGTAAAATAAAAACATGATAACATGAGATTTCAACCAATGACAGTCTTAATTTGATAGTGCAAACCCAACACCTTACTGACCGTGCTAACCAGACTGTGCATACCAAACACACAATTTATCAGAGATTTAAGTGAATAAGCTACAGTGTCCAAGGTACTAAACATAATATATTCTATGGGGTGTCATAAGCAAGTCATTAGAATACTTTCCTACTAAATTTATAAGACATAAGCATTCAATATTTTAGTAAACAAAGAGAAAATAAAGCTATCTATTTGGTTTCACTAAAAAGTCCATTGGAAGACTTTACTATTGTTGTTAAAAGACATAGGCATTTATATTATAGAGCCACAAACCACACTAGTAAAATAAAAACATGATAACATGAGATTTCAACCAATGACAGTCTTAATTTGATAGTGCAAACCCAACACCTTACTGACCGTGCTAACCAGACTGTGCATACCAAACACACAATTTATCAGAGATTTAAGTGAATAAGCTACAGTGTCCAAGGTACTAAACATAATATATTCTATGGGGTGTCATAAGCAAGTAATTAGAATACTTTCCTACTCAATTTATAAGACATAAGCATTCAATATTTGAGTAAACAAAGAGAAAATAAAGCTATCTATTGGGTTTCACTAAAAAGTCCATTGGAAGACTTGACTATTGTTGTTAAAAGACATAGGCATGCATATTATAGAGCCACAAACCACACTAGTAAAATAAAAACTTGATAACATGGGATTCAAACCAATGACAGTCTTAATTTGATAGTGCAAACCCAACACCTAGCAAACTGTGCTAACCAGACTGTGCATACTAGACACACAATTTATCAGAGATTTAAGTGAATAAGCTACAGTGTCCAAGGTACTAAACATAATATATTCTATGGGGTGTCATAAGCAAGTCTTTAGAATACTTTCCTACTTAATTTATAAGACATAAGCATTCAATATTTGAGTAAACAAAGAGAAAATAAAGCTATCTATTGGGTTTCACTAAAAAGTCCATTGGAAGACTTGACTATTGTTGTTAAAAGACATAGGCATTCATATTATAAAGCCACAAACCACACTAGTAAAATAAAAACATGATAACACGGGATTTGAACCTATGACAGTCTTAATTTGATAGTGCAAACCCAACACCTTACTGACCATGCTAACCAGACTGTGCATACCAGACACACAATTTATCAGTGATTTAAGTGAATAAGCTACAGTGTCCAAGGTACTAAACATAATATATTCTATGGGGTGTCATAAGCAAGTCATTAGAATACTTTCCTACTAAATTTATAAGACATAAGCATTCAATATTTGAGTAAACAAAGAGAAAATAAAGCTTTCTATTGGGTTTCACTAAAAAGTCAATTGGAAGACTTGACTATTGTTGTTAAAAGACATAGGCATTCATATTATAGAGCCACAAACCACACTAGTAAAATAAAAACATGATAACATGAGATTCAAACCAATGACAGTCTTAATTTGATATTGCAAACCCAACACCTTAAAAACTGTGCTAACCAGACTGTGCATACCAGACACACAATTTATCAGAGATTTAAGTGAATAAGCTACAGTGTCCAAGGTACTAAACATAATAAACTCTATGGGATGTCATAAGCAAGTCATTAGAATACTTTCCTACTAAATTTATAAGACATAAGCATTCAATATTTTAGTAAACAAAGAGAAAATAAAGCTATCTATTGGGTTTCACTAAAAAGTCCATTGGAAGACTTGACTATTGTTGTTAAAAGACATAGGCATTCATATTATAGAGCCACAAACCACACTAGTAAAATAAAAACATGATAATATTGGATTTGAACCAATTACAGTCTTAATTTGATAGTGCAAACACAACACCTTACAAACTGTGCTAACCAGACTGTGCATACCAGACACACAATTTATCAGAGATTTAAGTGAATAAGCTACAGTGTCCAATGTACTAAACATAATATATTCTATGGGGTGTCATAAGCAAGTCATTAGAATACTTTCCTACTAAATTTATAAGACATAAGCATTCAATATTTGAGTAAACAAAGAGAAAATAAAGCTATCTATTGGGTTTCACTAAAAAGTCCATTGGAAGACTTGACTATTGTTGTTAAAAGACATAGGCATTCATATTATAGAACCACAAACCACACTAGTAAAATAAAAACATGATAACATGGGATTTGATCCAATGACAGTCTTAATTTGATAGTGCAAATCCAACACCTTACTAACTGTGCTAACCAGACTGTGCATACCAAGTGCACAATTTATCAGAGATTTAAGTGAATAAGCTACAGTGTCCAAGGTACTAAACATAATATATTCTATGGGGTGTCATAAGCAAGTCTTTAGAATACTTTCCTACTTAATTTATAAGACATAAGCATTCAATATTTGAGTAAACAAAGAGAAAATAAAGCTATCTATTGGGTTTCACTAAAAAGTCCATTGGAAGACTTGACTATTGTTGTTAAAAGACATAGGCATTCATATTATAGAGCCACAAACCACACTAGTAAAATAAAAACATGATAACATGGGATTTGAACCTATGACAGTCTTAATTTGATAGTGCAAACCCAACACCTTACTAACCAGACTGTGCATACCAGGCACACAATTTATTAGTGATTTAAGTGAATAAGCTACAGTGTCCAAGGTAATAAACATAATATATTCTATAGGGTGTCATAAGCAAGTCATTAGAATACTTTCCTACTAAATTTATAAGACATAAGCATTCAATATTTGAGTAAACAAAGAGAAAATAAAGCTATCTATTGGGTTTCACTAAAAAGTCCATTGGAAGACTTGACTATTGTTGTTAAAAGACATAGGCATTCATATTATAGAGCCACAAACCACACTAGTAAAATAAAAACATGATAACATGGGATTCGAACCAATGACAGTCAAAATTTGATAGTGAAAACCCAACACCTTACTGACCGTGCTAACCAGACTGTGAATACAAAACGCACAATTTATCAATGATTTAAGTGAATAAGCTACAGTGTCCAAGGTACTAAACATGATATATTCTATGGGGTGTCATAAGCAAGTCATTAGAATACTTTCCTACTAAATTTATAAGACATAAGCATTCAATATTTGAGTAAACAAAGAGAAAATAAAGCTATCTATTGGGTTTCACTATAAAGTCCATTGGAAAACTTGACTATTGTTGTTAAAAGACATAGGCATTCATATTATAGAGCCACAAACCACACTAGTAAAATAAAAACATGATAACATGGAATTCAAACCAATGACAGTCTTAATTTGATAGGGCAAACCCAATACCTTACTAACTGTGCTAACCAGACCGTGCATACCAGACACACAATTTATCAGAGATTTAAGTGAATAAGCTACAGTGTCCAAGGTACTAAACATGATATATTCTATGGGGTGTCATAAGCAAGTCATTAGAATACTTTCCTACTAAATTTATAAGAGATAATAATTCAATATTTGAGTAAACAAAGAGAAAATAAAGCTATCTATTGGGTTTCACTAAAAAGTCCATTGTAAAACTTGACTATTGTTGTTAAAATACATAGGCATTCATATTATAGAGCCACAAACCACACTAGTAAAATAAAAACATGATAACATGGGATTCGAACCAATGACAGTCTTAATTTGATAGTGCAAACCCAACACCCTACTGACCGTGCTAACCAGACTGTACATACCAGACACACACAATTTATCAGAGATTTAAGTGAATAAGCTACAGTGTCCAAGGTACTAAACATAATATATTCTATGGGGTGTCATAAGCAAGTCATTAGAATACTTTCCTACTAAATTTATAAGACATAAGCATTCAATATTTTAGTAAACAAAGAGAAAATAAAGCTATCTATTGGGTTTCACTAAAAAGTCCATTGGAAGACTTGACTATTGTTGTTAAAAGACATAGGCATTCATATTATAGAGCCAAAAACCACACTAGTAAAATAAAAACATGATAACATAGGATTCGAACCAATCACAGTCTTAATTTGATAGTACAAACCCAACACCTTACAAACTGTGCTAACCAGACTGTGCATGCCAGACACAGAATTTATCAGCGATTTAAGTGAATAAGCTACAGTGTCCAAGGTACTAAACATAATATATTCTATGGGGTGTCATAAGCAAGTCATTAG
Source organism: Pseudophryne corroboree (assembly GCF_028390025.1). Lineage (NCBI taxonomy): Eukaryota > Metazoa > Chordata > Amphibia > Anura > Myobatrachidae > Pseudophryne > Pseudophryne corroboree. Next base: position 151,669,752 of record NC_086451.1, on the reverse strand, counting down.
AAAACTTTCCTACTCAATTTATAAGACATAAGCATTCAATATTTTAGTAAACAAAGAGAAAATAAAGCTATCTATTGGGTTTCACTAAAAAGTCCATTGGAAGACTTGACTATTGTTGTTAAAAGACATAGGCATTCATATTATAGAGCCACAAACCACACTAGTAAAATAAAAACAAGATAACATGGGATTCGAAACAATAACAGTCTTAATTTCTTAGTGCAAACCAACACCTTACTAACTGTGCTAACCAGACTGTGCATACCAGACACACAATTTATCAGAGATTTAAGTGAATAAGCTACAGTGTCCAAGGTACTAAACATAATAAACTCTATGGGATGTCATAAGCAAGTCATTAGAATACTTTCCTACTAAATTTATAAGACATAAGCATTCAATATTTTAGTAAACAAAGAGAAAATAAAGCTATCTATTGGGTTTCACTAAAAAGTCCATTGGAAGACTTGACTATTGTTGTTAAAAAACATAGGCATTCATATTATAGAGCCACAAACCACACTAGTAAAATAAAAACATGATAACATGGGATTCGAACCAATGACAGTCTTAATTTGATAGTGCAAACCCAACACCTTACAAACTGTGCTAACCAGACTGTGCACACCAGACACACAATTTATCAGAGATTTAAGTGAATAAGCTACAGTGTCCAAGGTACTAAACATAATATATTCTATGGGTTGTCATAAGCAAGTCTTAAGAATACTTTCCTACTAAATTTATAAGACATAAGCATTCAATATTTGAGTAAACAAAGAGAAAATAAAGCTATCTATTGGGTTTCACTAAAAAGTCCATTGGAAGACTTGACTATTGTTGTTAAAAGACATAGGCATTCATATTATAGAGCCACAAACCACACTAGTAAAATAAAAACATGACAATATGGGATTCAAACCAATGACAGTCTTAATTTGATAGTGCAAACCCAACACCTTACAAACTGTGCTAACCAGACAGTGCATACCAGACACACAATTTATCAGAGATTTAAGTGAATAAGTTACAGTGTCCAAGGTACTAAACATAATAAACTCTATGGGATGTCATAAGCAAGTCATTAGAATACTTTCCTACTAAATTTATAAGACATAAGCATTCAATATTTTAGTAAACAAAGAGAAAATAAAGCTTTCTATTGGGTTTCACCAAAAAGTCCATTGGAAGACTTGACTATTGTTGTTAAAAGACAGAGGCATTCATATTATAGAGCCACAAACCACACTAGTAAAATAAAAACAAGACAACATGGGATTCGAAACAACAACAGTCTTAATTTCATAGTGCAAACCAACACCTTACTAACTGTGCTAACCAGACTGTGCATACCAGACACACAATTTATCAGAGATTTAAGTGAATAAGCTACAGTGTCCAAGGTACTAAACATAATAAACTCTATGGGATGTCATAAGCAAGTCATTAGAATACTTTCCTACTAAATTTATAAGACATAAGCATTCAATATTTTAGTAAACAAAGAGAAAATAAAGCTTTCTATTGGGTTTCACCAAAAAGTCCATTGGAAGACTTGACTATTGTTGTTAAAAGACAGAGGCATTCATATTATAGAGCCACAAACCACACTAGTAAAATAAAAACATGATAACATGGGATTTGAACCTATGACAGTCTTAATTTGATAGTGCAAACCCAACACCTTACTGACCGTGCTAACCAGACTGTGCATACCAGACACACAATTTATCAGAGATTTAAGTGAATAAGCTACAGTGTCCAAGGTACTAAACATAATAAACTCTATGGGATGTCATAAGCAAGTCATTAGAATACTTTCCTACTAAATTTATAAGACATAAGCATTCAATATTTTAGTAAACAAAGAGAAAATAAAGCTATCTATTGGGTTTCACTAAAAAGTCCATTGGAAGACTTGACTATTGTTGTTAAAAGACATAGGCATTCATATTATAGAGCCATAAACCACACTAGTAAAATAAAAACATGATAACATGGGATTCGAACCAATGACAGTCTTAATTTGATAGTGCAAACCCAACACCTTACAAACTGTGCTAACCAGACTGTGCACACCAGACACACAATTTATCAGAGATTTAAGTGAATAAGCTACAGTGTCCAAGGTACTAAACATAATATATTCTATGGGGTGTCATAAGCAAGTCTTAGGAATACTTTCCTACTAAATGTATAAGACATAAGCATTCAATATTTGAGTAAACAAAGAGAAAATAAAGCTATCTATTGGGTGTCACTAAAAAGTCCATTGGAAGACTTGACTATTGTTGTTAAAAGACATAGGCATTCATATTATAGAGCCACAAACCACACTAGTAAAATAAAAACATGACAACATGGGATTCAAACCAATGACAGTCTTAATTTGATAGTGCAAACCCAACACCTTACAAACTGTGCTAACCAGACAGTGCATACCAGACACACTATTTATCAGAGATTTAAGTGAATAAGCTACAGTGTCCAAGGCACTAAACATAATAAACTCTATGGGATGTCATAAGCAAGTCATTAGAATACTTTCCTACTAAATTTATAAGACATAAGCATTCAATATTTTAGTAAACAAAGAGAAAATAAAGCTTTCTATTGGGTTTCACCAAAAAGTCCATTGGAAGACTTAACTATTGTTGTTAAAAGACAGAGGCATTCATATTATAGAGCCACAAACCACACTAGTAAAATAAAAACATGATAACATTGGATTTGAACCTATGACAGTCGTAATTTGATAGTGCAAACCTAACACCTTACTGACCGTGCTAACCAGACTGTGCATACCAGACACACAATTTATCAGAGATTTAAGTGAATAAGCTACAGTGTCCAAGGTACTAAACATAATATATTCTATGGGGTGTCATAAGCATTCAATATTTGAGTAAACAAAGAGAAAATAAAGCTATCTATTGGGTTTCACTAAAAAGTCCATTGGAAGACTTGACTATTGTTGTTAAAAGACATAGGCATTCATATTATAGAGCCACAAACAACACTAGTGAAATAAAAACATGATAATATGGGATTTGAACCAATTACAGTCTTAATTTGATAGTGCAAACCCAACACCTTACAAACTGTGCTAACCAGACTGTGCATACCAGACACACAATTTATCAGAGATTTAAGTGAATAAGCTACAGTGTCCAAGGTACTAAACATAATATATTCTATGGGGTGTCATAAGCAAGTCATTAGAATACTTTCCTACTTCATTTATAAGAGATAAGCATTCAATATTTGAGTAAACAAAGAGAAAATAAAGCTATCTATTGGGTTTCACTAAAAAGTCCATTGGAAGACTTGACTATTGTTGTTAAAAGACATAGGCATTTATATTATAGAGCCACAAACCACACTAGTAAAATAAAAACATGATAACATGGGATTTGAACCTATGACAGTCTTAATTTGATAGTGCAAACCCAACACCTTACTGACCGTGCTAACCAGACTGTGCATACCAGACACACAATTTATCAGTGATTTAAGTAAATAAGCTACAGTGTCCAAGGTACTAAACATAATATTTTCTATGGGGTGTCATAAGCAAGTCATTAGAATACTTTCCTACTAAATTTATAAGACATTAGCATTCAATATTTGAGTAAACAAAGAGAAAATAAAGCTATCTATTGGGTTTCACTAAAAAGTCCATTGGAAGACTTGACTATTGTTGTTAAAAGACATAGGCATTCATATTATAGAGCCACAAACCACACTAGTAAAATAAAAACATGATAATATGGGATTTGAACCAATTACAGTCTTAATTTGATAGTGCAAACCCAACACCTTACAAACTGTGCTAACCAGACTGTGCATACCAGACACACAATTTATCAGTGATTTAAGTAAATAAGCTACAGTGTCCAAGGTACTAAACATAATATATTCTATGGGGTGTCATAAGCAAGTCATTAGAATACTTTCCTACTAAATTTATAAGACATTAGCATTCAAAATTTGAGTAAACAAAGAGAAAATAAAGCTATCTATTGGGTTTCACTAAAAAGTCCATTGGAAGACTTGACTATTGTTGTTAAAAGACATAGGCATTCATATTATAGAGCCACAAACCACACTAGTAAAATAAAAACATGATAATATGGGATTTGAACCAATTACAGTCTTAATTTGATAGTGCAAACCCAACACCTTACAAACTGTGCTAACCAGACTGTGCATACCAGATAAACAATTTTTCAGAGATTTAAGTGAATAAGCTACAGTGTCCAAGGTACTAAACATAATATATTCTATGGGGTGTCATAAGCAAGTCATTAGAATACTTTCCTACTAAATTTATAAGACATAAGCATTCAATACTTGAGTAAACAAAGAGAAAATAAAGCTATCTATTGGGTTTCACTAAAAAGTCCATTGGAAGACTTGACTATTGTTGTTAAAAGACATAGGCATTTATATTATAGAGCCACAAACCACACTAGTAAAATAAAAACATGATAACATAGGATTGGAACCAATGACAGTCTTAATTTGATAGTGCAAACCCAACACCTTACTAACTGTGCTAACCAGATTGTGCATACAAAGCGCCCAATTTATCAGAGATTTAAGTGAATAAGCTACAGTGTCCAAGGTGCTAAACATAATATATTCTATGGGGTGTCATAAGCAAGTCATTAGAATACTTTCCTACTAAATTAATAAGACATAAGCATTCAATATTTGAGTAAACAAAGAGAAAATAAAGCTATCTATTGGGTTTCACTAAAAAGTCCATTGGAAGACTTGACTATTGTTGTTAAAAGACATAGGCATTCATATTATAGAGCCACAAACCACACTAGTAAAATAAAAACATGATAACATGAGATTTCAACCAATGACAGTCTTAATTTGATAGTGCAAACCCAACACCTTACTGACCGTGCTAACCAGACTGTGCATACCAAACACACAATTTATCAGAGATTTAAGTGAATAAGCTACAGTGTCCAAGGTACTAAACATAATATATTCTATGGGGTGTCATAAGCAAGTCATTAGAATACTTTCCTACTAAATTTATAAGACATTAGCATTCAATATTTTAGTAAACAAAGAGAAAATAAAGCTATCTATTTGGTTTCACTAAAAAGTCCATTGGAAGACTTGACTATTGTTGTTAAAAGACATAGGCATTCATATTATAGAGCCACAAACCACACTAGTAAAATTAAAACATGATAACATGGGATTCGAACCAATGACAGTCTTGATTTGATAGTACAAACCCAACACCTTACAAACTGTGCTAACCAGACTGTGCAGAGCAGACACGGAATTTATCAGTGATTTAAGTGAATAAGCTACAGTGTCCAAGGTACTAAACATAATATATTCTATGAGGTGTCATAAGCAAGTAATTAGAATACTTTCCTACTCAATTTATAAGACATAAGCATTCAATATTTGAGTAAACAAAGAGAAAATAAAGCTATCTATTGGGTTTCACTAAAAAGTCCATTGGAAGACTTGACTATTGTTGTTAAAAGACATAGGCATGCATATTATAGAGCCACAAACCACACTAGTAAAATAAAAACTTGATAACATGGGATTCAAACCAATGACAGTCTTAATTTGATAGTGCAAACCCAACACCTAACAAACTGTGCTAACCAGACTGTGCATACCAGACACACAATTTATCAGAGATTTAAGTGAATAAGCTACAGTGTCCAAGGTACTAAACATAATAAACTCTATGGGATGTCATAAGCAAGTCATTAGAATACTGTCCTACTAAATTTGACATAAGCATTCAATATTTTAGTAAACAAAGAGAAAATAAAGCTTTCTATTGGGTTTCACCAAAAAGTCCATTGGAAGACTTGACTATTGTTGTTAAAAGACAGAGGCATTCATATTATAGAGCCACAAACCACACTAGTAAAATAAAAACATGATAACATGGGATTTGAACCTATGACAGTCTTAATTTGATAGTGCAAACCCAACACCTTACTGACCGTGCTAACCAGACTGTGCATACCAGACGCACAATTTATCAGAGATTTAAGTGAATAAGCTACAGTGTCCAAGGTACTAAACATAATATATTCTATGGGGTGTCATTAGCAAGTCATTAGAATACTTTCCTTCTAAATTTATAAGACATAAGCATTCAATATTTGAGTAAACAAAGAGAAAATAAAGCTATCTATTTGGTTTCACTAAATAGTCCATTGTAAAACTTGACTATTGTTGTTAAAAGACATAGGCATTCATATTATAGAGCCACAAACCACACTAGTAAAATAAAAACATGATAACATGGAATTCGAACCAATGACAGTCTTAATTTGATAGTGCAAACCCAATACTTTACTAACTGTGCTAACCAGACCGTGCATACCAGATGCTTAATTTATCAGAGATTTAAGTGAATAAGCTACAGTGTCCAAGGTACTAAACATGATATATTCTATGGGGTGTCATAAGCAAGTCATTAGAAAACTTTCCTACTCAATTTATAAGACATAAGCATTCAATATTTTAGTAAACAAAGAGAAAATAAAGCTATCTATTGGGTTTCACTAAAAAGTCCATTGGAAGACTTGACTATTGTTGTTAAAAGACATAGGCATTCATATTGTAGAGCCACAAACCACACTAGTAAAATAAAAACAAGATAACACGGGATTCGAAACAATAACAGTCTTAATTTCATAGTGCAAATCAACACCTTACTAACTGTGCTAACCAGACTGTGCATACCAGACACACAATTTATCAGAGATTTAAGTGAATAAGCTACAGTGTCCAAGGTACTAAACATAATATATTCTATGGGGTGTCATAAGCAAGTCATTAGAATACTTTCCTACTAAATTTATAAGAGATAAGAATTCAATATTTGGGTAAACAAAGAGAAAATAAAGCTATCTATTGGGTTTCACTAAAAAGTCCATTGTAAAACTTGACTATTGTTGTTAAAAGACATAGGCATTCATATTATAGAGCCACAAACCACACTAGTAAAATAAAAACATGATAACATGGGATTCGAACCAATGACAGTCTTAATTGGATAGTGCAAACCCAACACCTTACTGACCGTGCTAACCAGACTGTTAATACCAGACACACAATTTATCAGAGATTTAAGTGAATAAGCTACAGTGTCCAAGGTACTAAACATAATATATTCTATGGGGTGTCATAAGCAAGTCATTAGAATACTTTCCTACTAAATTTATAAGACATAAGCATTCAATATTTTAGTAAACAAAGAGAAAATAAAGCTATCTATTGGGTTTCACTAAAAAGTCCATTGGAAGACTTGACTATTGTTGTTAAAAGACATAGGCATTCATATTATAGAGCCACAAACCACACTAGTAAAATAAAAACATGATAACATGGAATTCGAACCAATCACAGTCTTAATTTGATAGTACAAACCCAACACCTTACAAACTGTGCTAACCAGACTGTGCATACCAGACACAGAATTTATCAGCGATTTAAGTGAATAAGCTACAGTGTCCAAGGTACTAAACATAATATATTCTATGGGGTGTCATAAGCAAGTCATTAGAAAACTTTCCTACTCAATTTATAAGACATAAGCATTCAATATTTTAGTAAACAAAGAGAAAATAAAGCTATCTATTGGGTTTCACTAAAAAGTCCATTGGAAGACTTGACTATTGTTGTTAAAAGACATAGGCATTCATATTGTAGAGCCACAAACCACACTAGTAAAATAAAAACAAGATAACACGGGATTCGAAACAATAACAGTCTTAATTTCATAGTGCAAATCAACACCTTACTAACTGTGCTAACCAGACTGTGCATACCAGACACACAATTTATCAGAGATTTAAGTGAATAAGCTACAGTGTCCAAGGTACTAAACATAATAAACTCTATGGGATGTCATAAGCAAGTCATTAGAATACTTTCCTACTAAATTTATAAGACATAAGCATTCAATATTATAGTAAACAAAGAGAAAATAAAGCTATCTATTGGGTTTCACTAAAAAGTCCATTGGAAGACTTGACTATTGTTGTTAAAAGACATAGGCATTCATATTATAAAGCCACAAACCACACTAGTAAAATAAAAACATGATAACACGGGATTTGAACCTATGACAGTCTTAATTTGATAGGGCAAACCCAACATCTTACTAACTGTGCTAACCAGACAGTGCATACCAATCGCCCAATTTATCAGAGATTTAAGTGAATAAGCTACAGTGTCCAAGGTACTAAACATAATAAACTCTATGGGATGTCATAAGCAAGTCATTAGAATACTTTCCTACTAAATTTATAAGACATAAGCATTCAATATTTGAGTAAACAAAGAGAAAATAAAGCTATCTATTGGGTTTCACTAAAAAGTCCATTGGAAGACTTGACTATTGTTGTTAAAAGACATAGGCATTCATATTATAGAACCACAAACCACACTAGTAAAATAAAAACATGATAACATGGGATTTGAACCAATGACAGTCTTAATTTGATAGGGCAAACCCAACATCTTACTAACTGTGCTAACCAGACAGTGCATACCAATCGCCCAATTTATCAGAGATTTAAGTGAATAAGCTACAGTGTCCAAGGTACTAAACATAATAAACTCTATGGGATGTCATAAGCAAGTCATTAGAATACTTTCCTACTAAATTTATAAGACATAAGCATTCAATATTTTAGTAAACAAAGAGAAAATAAATCTTTCTATTGGGTTTCACTAAAAAGTCCATTGGAAGACTTGACTATTGTTGTTAAAAGACATAGGCATTCATATTATAGAGCCACAAACCACACTCGTAAAATAAAAACATGATAACATGGGATTTGAACCTATGACAGTCTTAATTTGGTAGTGCAAACCCAACACCTTACTGACCGTGCTAACCAGACTGTGCATACCAGACGCCCAATTTATCAGAGATTTAAGTGAATAAGCTACAGTGTCCAAGGTACTAAACATAATATATTCTATGGGGTGTCATAAGCAAGTCATTAGAAAACTTTCCTACTCAATTTATAAGACATAAGCATTCAATATTTTAGTAAACAAAGAGAAAATAAAGCTATCTATTGGGTTTCACTAAAAAGTCCATTGGAAGACTTGACTATTGTTGTTAAAAGACATAGGCATTCATATTGTAGAGCCACAAACCACACTAGTAAAATAAAAACAAGATAACACGGGATTCGAAACAATAACAGTCTTAATTTCATAGTGCAAATCAACACCTTACTAACTGTGCTAACCAGACTGTGCATACCAGACACACAATTTATCAGAGATTTAAGTGAATAAGCTACAGTGTCCAAGGTACTAAACATAATAAACTCTATGGGATGTCATAAGCAAGTCATTAGAATACTTTCCTACTAAATTTATAAGACATAAGCATTCAATATTTTAGTAAACAAAGAGAAAATAAAGCTATCTATTGGTTTTCACTAAAAAGTCCATTGGAAGACTTGACTATTGTTGTTAAAAGACATAGGCATTCATATTATAAAGCCACAAACCACACTAGTAAAATAAAAACATGATAACACGGGATTTGAACCTATGACAGTCTTAATTTGATAGTGCAAACCCAACACCTTACTGACCGTGCTAACCAGACTGTGAATACAAAACACACAATTTATCAATGATTTAAGTGAATAAGCTACAGTGTCCAAGGTACTAAACATGATATATTCTATGGGGTGTCATAAGCAAGTCATTAGAATACTTTCCTACTAAATTTATAAGACATAAGCATTCAATATTTTAGTAAACAAAGAGAAAATAAAGCTATCTATTGGGTTTCACTAAAAGTCCATTGGAAGACTTGACTATTGTTGTTAAAAGACATAGGCATTCATATTATAGAGCCACAAACCACACTAGTAAAATAAAAACATGATAACATGAGATTTCAACCAATGACAGTCTTAATTTGATAGTGCAAACCCAACACCTTACTGACAGTTCTAACCAGACTGTGCATACCAGACACACAATTTATCAGAGATTTAAGTGAATAAGCTACAGTGTCCAAGGTACTAAACATAATATATTCTATGGGGTGTCATAAGCAAGTCATTAGAATACTTTCCTACTAAATTTATAAGACATAAGCATTCAATATTTTAGTAAACAAAGAGAAAATAAAGCTATCTATTGGGTTTCACTAAAAGTCCATTGGAAGACTTGACTATTGTTGTTAAAAGACATAGGCATTCATATTATAGAGCCACAAACCACACTAGTAAAATAAAAACATGATAACATGGGATTCAAACCAATGACAGTCTTAATTTAATAGTGTAAACCCAACACCTTACTAACTGTGCTAAGCAGACCATACATGCTATACACACAATTTATCAGAGATTTAAGTGAATAAGCTACAGTGTCCAAGTTACTAAACATAATAAACTCTATGGGATGTCATAAGCAAGTCATTAGAATACTTTCCTACTAAATTTATAAGACATAAGCATTCAATATTTGAGTAAACAAAGAGAAAATAAAGCTATCTATTGGGTTTCACTAAAAAGTCCATTGGAAGACTTGACTATTGTTGTTAAAAGACATAGGCATTTATATTATAGAGCCACAAACCACACTAGTAAAATAAAAACATGATAACATGGGATTTGAACCAATGACAGTCTTAATTTGATAGTGCAAACCCAACACCTTACTAACTGTGCTAACCAGACTGTGCATACCAGGCGCACAATTTATCAGAGATTTAAGTGAATAAGCTACAGTGTCCAAGGTGCTAAACATAATATATTCTATGGGGTGTCATAAGCAAGTCATTAGAATACTTTCCTACTAAATTAATAAGACATAAGCATTCAATATTTGAGTAAACAAAGAGAAAATAAAGCTATCTATTGGGTTTCACTAAAAAGTCCATTGGAAGACATGACTATTGTTGTTAAAAGACATAGGCATTCATATTATAGAGCCACAAACCACACTAGTAAAATAAAAACATGATAATATTGGATTTGAACCAATTACAGTCTTAATTTGATAGTGCAAACACAACACCTTACAAACTGTGCTAACCAGACTGTGCATACCAGACACACAATTTATCAGAGATTTAAGTGAATAAGCTACAGTGTCCAAGGTGCTAAACATAATATATTCTATGGGGTGTCATAAGCAAGTCATTAGAATACTTTCCTACTAAATTAATAAGACATAAGCATTCAATATTTGAGTAAACAAAGAGAAAATAAAGCTATCTATTGGGTTTCACTAAAAAGTCCATTGGAAGACTTGACTATTGTTGTTAAAAGACATAGGCATTCATATTATAGAGCCACAAACCACACTAGTAAAATAAAAACATGATAACATGAGATTTCAACCAATGACAGTCTTAATTTGATAGTGCAAACCCAACACCTTACTGACAGTTCTATCCAGACTGTGCATACCAGACACACAATTTATCAGAGATTTAAGTGAATAAGCTACAGTGTCCAAGGTACTAAACATAATATATTCTATGGGGTGTCATAAGCAAGTCATTAGAATACTTTCCTACTAAATTTATAAGACATAAGCATTCAATATTTTAGTAAACAAAGAGAAAATAAAGCTATCTATTGGGTTTCACTAAAAGTCCATTGGAAGACTTGACTATTGTTGTTAAAAGACATAGGCATTCATATTATAGAGCCACAAACCACACTAGTAAAATAAAAACATGATAACATGGGATTCAAACCAATGACAGTCTTAATTTAATAGTGTAAACCCAACACCTTACTAACTGTGCTAAGCAGACCATACATGCTATACACACAATTTATCAGAGATTTAAGTGAATAAGCTACAGTGTCCAAGTTACTAAACATAATAAACTCTATGGGATGTCATAAGCAAGTCATTAGAATACTTTCCTACTAAATTAATAAGACATAAGCATTCAATATTTGAGTAAACAAAGAGAAAATAAAGCTATCTATTGGGTTTCACTAAAAAGTCCATTGGAAGACTTGACTATTGTTGTTAAAAGACATAGGCATTTATATTATAGAGCCACAAACCACACTAGTAAAATAAAAACATGATAACATGGGATTTGAACCAATGACAGTCTTAATTTGATAGTGCAAACCCAACACCTTACTAACTGTGCTAACCAGACTGTGCATACCAGGCGCACAATTTATCAGAGATTTAAGTGAATAAGCTACAGTGTCCAAGGTGCTAAACATAATATATTCTATGGGGTGTCATAAGCAAGTCATTAGAATACTTTCCTACTAAATTTATAAGACATAAGCATTCAATATTTGAGTAAACAAAGAGAAAATAAAGCTATCTATTGGGTTTCACTAAAAAGTCCATTGGAAGACTTGACTATTGTTGTTAAAAGACATAGGCATTCATATTATAGAACCACAAACCACACTAGTAAAATAAAAACATGATAACATGGGATTTGAACCAATGACAGTCTTAATTTGATAGTGCAAACCCAACACCTTACTAACTGTGCTAACCAGACAATGCATACGAATCGCCCAATTTATCAGAGATTTAAGTGAATAAGCTACAGTGTCCAAGGTACTAAACATAATATATTCTATGGGGTGTCATAAGCAAGTCATTAGAATACTTTCCTACTAAATTTATAAGACATAAGCATTCAATATTTGAGTAAACAAAGAGAAAATAAAGCTTTCTATTGGGTTTCACTAAAAAGTCAATTGGAAGACATGACTATTGTTGTTAAAAGACATAGGCATTCATATTATAGAGCCACAAACCACACTAGTAAAATAAAAACATGATAACATGGGATTCAAACCAATGACAGTCTTAATTTGATAGTGCAAACCCAACACCTTACAAACTGTGCTAACCAGACTGTGCATACCAGACACACAATTTATCAGAGATTTAAGTGAATAAGCTACAGTGTCCAATGTACTAAACATAATAAACTCTATGGGATGTCATAAGCAAGTCATTAGAATACTTTCCTACTAAATTTATAAGACATAAGCATTCAATATTTGAGTAAACAAAGAGAAAATAAAGCTATCTATTGGGTTTCACTAAAAAGTCCATTGGAAGACTTGACTATTGTTGTTAAAAGACATAGGCATTCATATTATAGAACCACAAACCACACTAGTAAAATAAAAACATGGTAACATGGGATTTGAACCAATGACAGTCTTAATTTGATAGTGCAAACCCAACACCTTACTAACTGTGCTAACCAGACTGTGCATATCAAGCGCCCAATTTATCAGAGATTTAAGTGAATAAGCTACAGTGTCCAAGGTGCTAAACATAATATATTCTATGGGGTGTCATAAGCAAGTCATTAGAATACTTTCCTACTAAATTAATAAGACATAAGCATTCAATATTTGAGTAAACAAAGAGAAAATAAAGCTATCTATTGGGTTTCACTAAAAAGTCCATTGGAAGACTTGACTATTGTTGTTAAAAGACATAGGCATTCATATTATAGAGCCACAAACCACACTAGTAAAATAAAAACATGATAACATGGGATTTGAACCTATGACAGTCTTAATTTGATAGTGCAAACCCAACACCTTACTGACCGTGCTAACCAGACTGTGCACACCAGACACCCAATTTATCAGAGATTTAAGTGAATAAGCTACAGTGTCCAAGGTACTAAACATAATATATTCTATGGGGTGTCATAAGCAAGTCATTAGAATACTTTCCTACTAAATTTATAAGACATAAGCATTCAATATTTGAGTAAACAAAGAGAAAATAAAGCTATCTATTGGGTTTCACTAAAAAGTCCATTGGAAGACTTGACTATTGTTGTTAAAAGACATAGGCATTCATATTAAAGAGCCACAAACCACACTAGTAAAATAAAAACATATTAACATGGGATTTGAACCAATGACAGTCTTAATTATATAGTGCAAACCCAACACCTCACTAACTGTGCTAACCAGACTGTGCATACCAGAACCACAATTTATCAGAGATTTAAGTGAATAAGCTACCGTGTCCAATGTACTAAACATAATATATTCTATGGGGTGTCATACGCAAGTCATTAGAATACTTTCCTACTACAATTATAAGACATAAGCATTTAATATTTGAGTAAACAAAGAGAAAATAAAGCTATCTATTGGGTTTCACTAAAAAGTCCATTGGAAGACTTGACTATTGTTGTTAAAAGACATAGGCATTCATATTATAGAACCACAAACCACACTAGTAAAATAAAAACATGGTAACATGGGATTTGAACCAATGACAGTCTTAATTTGATAGTGCAAACCCAACACCTTACTAACTGTGCTAACCAGACTGTGCACACCAAGTGCCCAATTTATCAGAGATTTAAGTGAATAAGCTACAGTGTCCAAGGTGCTAAACATAATATATTCTATGGGGTGTCATAAGCAAGTCATTAGAATACTTTCCTACTAAATTAATAAGACATAAGCATTCAATATTTGAGTAAACAAAGAGAAAATAAAGCTATCTATTGGGTTTATCTAAAAAGTCCATTGGAAGACTTGACTATTGTTGTTAAAAGACATAGGCATTCATATTATAGAGCCACAAACCACACTAGTAAAATAAAAACATGATAACATGAGATTTCAACCAATGACAGTCTTAATTTGATAGTGCAAACCCAACACCTTACTGACCGTTCTAACCAGACTGTGCATACCAGACACACAATTTATCAGAGATTTAAGTGAATAAGCTACAGTGTCCAAGGTACTAAACATAATATATTCTATGGGGTGTCATAAGCAAGTCATTAGAATACTTTCCTACTAAATTTATAAGACATAAGCATTCAATATTTTAGTAAACAAAGAGAAAATAAAGCTATCTATTGGGTTTCACTAAAAGTCCATTGGAAGACTTGACTATTGTTGTTAAAAGACATAGGCATTCATATTATAGAGCCACAAACCACACTAGTAAAATAAAAACATGATAACATGGGATTCAAACCAATGACAGTCTTAATTTAATAGTGTAAACCCAACACCTTACTAACTGTGCTAAGCAGACCATACATGCTATACACACAATTTATCAGAGATTTAAGTGAATAAGCTACAGTGTCCAAGGTACTAAACATAATATATTCTATGGGGTGTGATAAGCAAGTCATTAGAATACTTTCCTACTAAATTTATAAGACATAAGCATTCAATATTTTAGTAAACAAAGAGAAAATAAAGCTATCTATTGGGTTTCACTAAAAAGTCCATTGAAAGACTTGACTATTGTTGTTAAAAGACATAGGCATTCATATTATAGAGCCATAAACCACACTAGTAAAATAAAAACATGAAAACACGGGTTTCGAACCAATGACAGTCTTAATTTGATAGTGCAAACCCAACACCTTACTAACTGTGCTAACCAGACTGTGCATATAAAACACACAATTTATCAGAGATTTAAGTGAATAAGCTACAGTGTTCAAGGTACTAAACATAATATATTCTATGGGGTGTCATAAGCAAGTCATTAGAATACTTTCCTACTAAATTTATAATACATAAGCATTCAAAATTTGAGTAAACAAAAAGAAAATAAAGCTATCTATTGGGTTTCACTAAAAAGTCCATTGGAAGACTTGTCTATTGTTGTTAAAAGATATAGGCATTCATATTATAGAGCCACAAACCACACTAGTAAAATAAAAACATAGTGACATGGGATTCAAACCAATGACAACGTTAATTTGATAGTGCAAACCCAACACCTTACTAACTGTGCTAACCAGACTGTGCATACCAGACACACAAATTATTAGAGATTTAAGTGAATAATCTACAGTGTTCAAGGTACTAAACATAATATATTCTATGGGGTGTCATAAGCAAGTCATTAGAATACTTTCCTACTAAATTTATAATACATAAGCATTCAAAATTTGAGTAAACAAAAAGAAAATAAAGCTATCTATTGGGTTTCACTAAAAGTCCATTGGAAGACTTGACTATTGTTGTTAAAAGACATAGGCATTCATATTATAGAGCCACAAACCACACTAGTAAAATAAAAACATGATAAAATAGGATTCAAACCAATGACAGTCTTAATTTGATAGTGCAAACCCAACTCCTTACTAACTGTGCTAACCAGACCGTGCATACCATACACACAATTTATCAGAGATTTAAGTGAAAAGCTACAGTGTCCAAGGTACTAAACATAATATATTCTATGGGGTGTGATAAGCAAGTCATTAGAATACTTTCCTACTAAATTTATAAGACATAAGCATTCAATATTTTAGTAAACAAAGAGAAAATAAAGCTATCTGTTGGGTTTCACTAAAAAGTCCATTAAAAGACTTGACTATTGTTGTTAAAAGACATAGGCATTCATATTATAGAGCCACAAACCACACTAGTAAAATAAAAACATGATAAAATAGGATTCAAACCAATGACAGTTTTAATTTGATAATGCAAACCCAACACCTTACTAACTGTGCTAACCAGACTGTGCATACCAGACATACAATTTATCAGAGATTTAAGTGAATAAGCTACAGTGTCCAAGGTACTAAACATAATTTATTCTATGGGGTGTGATAAGCAAGTCATTAGAATACTTTCCTACTAAATTTATAAGACATAAGCATTCAATATTTTAGTAAACAAAGAGAAAATAAAGCTATCTATTGGGTTTCACTAAAAAGTCCATTGGAAGACTTGACTATTGTTGTTAAAAGAAAGGCATTCATATTATAGAGCCACAAACCACACTAGTAAAATAAAAACATGAAAACACGGGTTACAAGCCAATGACAGTCTTAATTTGATAGTGTAAACCCAACACCTTACTAACTGTGCTAACCAGACTGTGCATATAAAACATCCAATTTATCAGAGATTTAAGTGAATAAGCTACAGTGTCCAAGGTACTAAACATAATATATTCTATGGGGTGTGATAAGCAAGTCATTAGAATACTTTCCTACTAAATTTTTATTACATAAGCATTCAATATTTGAGTAAACAAAGAGAAAATAAAGCTATCTATTGGGTTTCACTAAAAGTCCATTGAAAGACTTGACTATTGTTGTTAAAAGACATAGGCATTCATATTATAGAGCCACAAACCACACTAGTAAAATAAAAACATGATAACATGGGATTCAAACCAATGACAGTCTTAATTTAATAGTGTAAACCCAACACCTTACTAACTGTGCTAAGCAGACCATACATGCTATGCACACAATTTATCAGAGATTTAAGTGAATAAGCTACAGTGTCCAAGGTACTAAGCATAATATATTCTATGGGGTGTGATAAGCAAGTCATTAGAATACTTTCCTACTAAATTTATAAGACATAAGCATTCAATATTTTAGTAAACAAAGAGAAAATAAAGCTATCTATTGGGTTTCACTAAAACTCCATTGGAAAACTTGACTATTGTTGTTAAAAGACATATGCATTCATATTACAGAGCCACAAACCACAATGCAGATTAGTAAAATAGAAACATGCTTACATGGGATTCAAACCAATGACAGTCTTAATTTGATAGTGCAAACCCAACACCATAACTACTGTGTTAACCAGTCTGCATTCCAGTTTCACAATTTATCAGAGATTATGTAAATAAACTACAGTGTCTATGGTACTAAACATGATATATTATATGGGGTGTCATAAGCAAGTCATTAAAATACTTTACTACTAAAGTTATAAGACATATGCATTCAATATTTGAATAAACAAAGATAAAATAAAGCTATCTATTGGATTTCACTAACAAATACATTGGAAGACTTGACTATTGTTGTTAAAATACATATGCATTACATTGTATAGAGCCACAAACCACACTAGTAAAATAAAAAACACGCTTACATGGGATACAAACCAATGGCAGTCTTAATTTGATGGTGCATACCCAACACCTTACCAACTGTACTAACCAGTCTATGCATACCAGAGATGCAATTTATCAGAGATTTAAGTAAATAATCCACAGTATCCAAGGTACTAAACACGATATATTCTATGTGGTGTCACAAGCAAGTCATTAGAACACTTTACTATTAAAGTTATAAGACATATGCATTCAATATTTGAGTAAACAAATAGAAAATAAAGCTATCTATTGGGTTTCACTAATAAGTCCATTGGAAGACTTGACTATTGTTGTTAAAAGACAAATGCATTCATATTATAGAGCCACAAACCACAATTCAGACTTGTAAAATAAATACATGTTTACATGGTATTCGAACCAATGACCGTTTTAATTTGATAGTGCAAACCCAACACCTTAACCACTGTGCTAACCTGTCTATTCATACCAATCAAGCAATTTATCAGAGATTTAAGTAAATAAGCTACAGTGTCCAAGGTGCTAAACATCATATATTCTATGGGGTGTCATAAGCAATTCATTAGAATACTTTACTACTAAAGTTATAAGACATATGCATTCAATATTTGAATAAACAAAGATAAAATACAGCTATATCTTGGGTTTCACTAACAAATACATTGGAAGACTTGACTATTGTTGTTAAAATACATATGCATTACATTGTATAGAGCCACAAACCACACTAGTAAAATAAAAACATGCTTACATGGGATTCAAACCAATAGCAGTCTTAATTTGATAGTGCAAACACAACACCTTACCAACTGTGACAAACACTCTGCATACAAGCCACACAATAAATCAGAAATTTAAGTAAATCAGCTACAGTGTCCAAGGTACTAAACATGATATATTCCATGGGGTGTCATAAGCACGTCATTAGAATACTTTACTACTAAAGTTATAAGACATATGCATTTAATATTTCAGTAAACAAAGAGAAAATGAAGCTATCTATTGGGTTTCACTAAGACTCCATTGGAAGACTTGACTATTGTTGTTAAAATATATATGCATTCATATTACAGAGCCACAAACCACAATGCAGATTAATAAAATAGAAACATACTTACATGTGATTCAAACCAATGACAGTCTTAATTTGATAGTGCAAATCCAACACCTTACCAAATGTACTAACCAGTCTATACGTACTAGTGATGAGCGGGTTCGGATCCTCGGGATCCGAACCCGCCCGAACTTCACCTTTTTTTTCATGGGTCCGAGCGACTCGGATCCTCCCGCCTTGCTCGGTTAACCCGAGTGCGCCCGAACGTCATCTTCCCGCTGTCGGATTCTCGCGAGATTCGGACTCTATATAAGGAGCCGCGCGTCGCCGCCATTTTCACACGTGCATTAAGATTGATAGGGAGAGGACGTGGCTGGCGTCCTCTCCGTTATAGTAGAACACAGAGTGACTTAGTTAGTTATAATTGTGGGGAGGATTGGGGACGGGGAGCAGCTGTTAGGGAGTACAGTGCAGGGTTTTGATTATACCACCAGTGAGTTTAATCCTTTGTTTCTCTGCCTGAAAAAAACGCTCCACCATATCTGTGCTCACTCAGTGTGCTGCACTGCTGCATGATATATCTGTGCTGAGTGCACTGCTCACACTGCCTAATTGTGGGGACTGGGGAGCAGTTAAAGGTAGCAGGAGTACAGTGCACAGTTTTGCTGACAGTGACCACCAGTCCAGTATACGTTTGTCTGCCTGAAAAACACTCCTGTGGTTGTTTTTTTTTTCCTTCATACTAGTTTAGCAGTCTGCTGACAGTGTCCACCAGGTCCGTTATTATTATACAGTATATTATATTTATTATATATATATAGCAGTACGGTAGGCCACGGCTGTACCTACCTCTGTGTCGTCAGTGCACTCGTCGTCCATAAGTAATATAATACTATACTATCCATCCATCTACATTGTATACCTGTGGCGGCTTTTTTTTTCTTCATACTAGTTTAGCAGTCTGCTGACAGTGTCCACCAGGTCCGTTATTATTATTATTATAACACAGTATATTATATATATAAGCAGTACGGTAGGCCACGGCTGTACCTACCTCTGTGTCGTCAGTGCACTCGTCGTCCATAAGTAATATAATACTATACTATCCATCCATCTACATTGTATAACTGGGGTTGGCTTTTTTTTTTCTTCATACTAGTTTAGCAGTCTGCTGACAGTGTCCACCAGGTCCGTTATTATTATTATTATACAGTATATTATATATATAAGCAGTACGGTAGGCCACGGCTGTACATACCTCTGTGTCGTCAGTGCACTCGTCGTCCATAAGTAATATAATACTATACTATAGTATCCATCCATCTACATTGTATACCTGTGGTGGCTTTTTTTTCTTCATACTAGTTTAGCAGTCTGCTGACAGTGTCCACCAGGTCCGTTATTATTATTTTACAGTATATTATATATATAAGCAGTACGGTAGGCCACGGCTGTACCTACCTCTGTGTCGTCAGTGCACTCGTCCTCCATAAGTAATATAATACTATACTATAGTATCCATCCATCTACATTGTATACCTGTGGTGGCTTTTTTTTTCTTCATAATAGTTTAGCAGTCTGCTGACAGTGTCCACCAGGTCCGTTATTATTATTATACAGTATATTATATATATAAGCAGTACGGTAGGCCACGGCTGTACCTACCTCTGTGTCGTCAGTGCACTCGTCCTCCATAAGTAATATAATACTATAATATAGTATCCATCCATCTACATTGTATACCTGTGGTGGCTTTTTTTTCTTCATACTAGTTTAGCAGTCTGCTGACAGTGTCCACCAGGTCCGTTATTATTATACAGTATATTATATTTATTATATATATATAGCAGTATGGTAGGCCACGGCTGTACCTACCTCTGTGTCGTCAGTGCACTCGTCATCCATAAGTAATATAATACTATAATATAGTATCCATCCATCTACATTGTATACCTGTGGTTGCTTTTTTTTCCTTCATACTAGTTTAGCAGTCTGCTGACAGTGTCCACCAGGTCCGTTATTATTATTATTATTATACGGTATATTATATATATAAGCAGTACGGTAGGCCACGGCTGTACCTACCTCTGTGTCATCAGTGCACTCGTCGTCCATAAGTAATATAATACTATACTATCCATCCATCTACATTGTATACCTGTGGTGGCTTTTTTTTTCTTCATACTAGTTTAGCAGTCTGCTGACAGTGTCCACCAGGTCCGTTATTATTATTATACAGTATATTATATATAAGCTGTACGGTAGGCCACGGCTGTACCTACCTCTGTGTCGTCAGTGCACTCGTCCTCCATAAGTAATATAATACTACACTATCCATCCATCTACATTGTATACCTGTGGTGGCTTTTTTTTTCTTCATACTAGTTTAGCAGTCTGCTGACAGTGTCCACCAGGTCCGTTATTATTATTCTGTATATATTATATATATAGCAGTACGGTAGGCCACGGCTGTACCTACCTCTGTGTCGTCACTCGTCGTCCATAAGTAATAATACTATACTATCCATCCATCTACATTGTATACCTGTGGTGGCTTTTAGTTGTGTGCAAAATATGGAGAACAAAATGTGGAGGTTAAAAAAATAGGGAAAGATCAAGATCCACTTCCACCTCATGCTGAAGCTGCTGCCACTAGTCATGGCCGAGACGATGAAATGCCATCAACGTCGTCTGCCAAGGCCGATGCCCAATGTCATAGTACAGAGCATGTAAAATCCAAAACACAAAAGATCAGTAAAATGACCCAAAAATCAAAATTAAAAGCGTCTGAGGAGAAGCGTAAACTTGCCAATATGCCATTGACGACACGGAGTGGCAAGGAACGGCTGAGGCCCTGGCCTATGTTCATGGCTAGTGGTTCAGCTTCACATGAGGATGGAAGCACTCATCCTCTCGCTAGAAAAAAGAAAAGACTTAAGCTGGCAAAAGCACAGCAAAGAAATGTGCGTTCTTCGAAATCCCAAATCCCAAAGGAGAGTCCAATTGTGTCGGTTGCGATGCCTGACCTTCCCAACACTGGACGGGAAGAGCTTGCGCCTTCCACCATTTGCACGCCCCCTGCAAGTGCTGGAAGGAGCACCCGCAGTCCAGTTCCTGATAGTCAAATTGAAGATGTCAGTGTTGAAGTACACCAGGATGAGGATATGGGTGTTGCTGGCGCTGGGGAGGAAATTGACAAGGAGGATTCTTATGGTGAGGTGGTTTGTTTAAGTCAGGCACCTGGGGAGACACCTGTGGTCTGTGGGAGGAATATGGCAATTGACATGCCTGGTCAAAATACAAAAAAAATCAGCTCTTCAGTGTGGAATTATTTCAACAGAAATGCGGACAACTGGTGTCAAGCCGTGTGTTGCCTTTGTCAAGCTGTAATAAGTAGGGGTAAGGACGTTAACCACCTCGGAACATTCTCCCTTATACGTCACCTGCAGCGCATTCATAATAAGTCAGTGACAAGTTCAAAAACTTTGGGCGACAGCGGAAGCAGTCCACTGACCAGTAAATCCCTTCCTCTTGTAACAAAGCTCCCGCAAACCACACCACCAACTCCCTCAGTGTCAATTTCCTCCTTACCCAAGAAAGCCAATAGTCCTGCAGGCCATGTCACTGGCAGTGGCAAGTCTGACGAGTCCTCTCCTGCCTGGGATTCCTCCGATGCATCCTTGAGTGTAATGCCTACTGCTGCTGGCGCTGCTGTTGTTGCTGCTGGGAGTCGATCGTCATCCCAGAGGGGAAGTCGGAAGACCACTTGTACTACTTCCAGTAAGCAATTGACTGTCCAACAGTCCTTTGCGAGGAAGATGAAATATCACAGCAGTCATCCTGTTGCAAAGCGGATAACTCAGGCCTTGACAACTATGTTGGTGTTAGACGTGCGTCCAGTATCCGCCGTTAGTTCACGGGGAACTAGACAATTGCTTGAGGTAGTGTGCCCCCGTTACCAAATACCATCTAGGTTCCACTTCTCTTGGCAGGCGATATCGAGAATGTACACGGACGTCAGAAAAAGACTAACCAGTGTCCTAAAAAATGCAGTTGTACCCAATGTCCACTTAACCACGGACATGTGGACAAGTGGAGCAGGGCAGACTCAGGACTATATGACTGTGACAGCCCACTGGGTAGATGTATTGCCTCCCGCTGCAAGAACAGCTGCGGCGGCACCAGTAGCAGAATCTCGCAAACGCCAACTTGTTCCTAGGCAGGCTACGCTTTGTATCACCGCTTTCCAGAATACGCACACAGCTGAAAACCTCTTACGGCAACTGAGGAAGATCATCGCAGAATGGCTTACCCCAATTGGACTCTCCTGGGGATTTGTGGCATCGGACAACGCCAGCAATATTGTGCGTGCATTACATCTGGGAAAATTCCAGCACGTCCCATGTTTTGCACATACCTTGAATTTGGTGGTGCAGAATTATTTAAAAAAACAACAGGGGCATGCAAGAGATGCTGTCGGTGGCCAGAAGAATTGCGGGCCACTTTCGGCGTACAGGCACCGCGTACAGAAGACTGGAGCACCACCAAAAACGCCTGAACCTGCCCTACCATCATCTGAAGCAAGAGGTGGTAACGAGGTGGAATTCAACCCTCTATATGCTTCAGAGGATGGAGGCGCAGCAAAAGGCCATTCAAACTTATACATCTGCCCACTATATAGGCAAAGGAGGTGGAATGCACCTGTCTCAAGCGCAGTGGAGAATGATGTCAGCGTTGTGCAAGGTTCTGCAACCTTTTGAACTTGCCACACGTGAAGTCAGTTCAGACACTGCCAGCCTGAGTCAGGTCATTCCCCTCATCAGGCTTTTGCAGAAGAAGCTGAAGGCATTGAAGGAGGAGCTAAAACAGAGTGATTCCGCTAGGCATGTGGGACTTGTGGATGGAGCCCTTCATTCGCTTAACCAGGATTCACGTGTGGTCAATCTGTTGAAATCAGAGCACTACATTTTGGCCACCGTGCTCGATCCTAGATTTAAAACCTACGTTGGATCTCTCTTTCCGGCAGACACAAGTCTGCATAGGTTCAAAGACCTGCTGGTGAGAAAATTGTCAAGTCAAGCGGAACGCGACCCGTCAACATCTCCTCCTTCACATTCTCCCGCAACTGGGGGTG
Organism: Pseudophryne corroboree; assembly: GCF_028390025.1. NCBI lineage: Eukaryota > Metazoa > Chordata > Amphibia > Anura > Myobatrachidae > Pseudophryne > Pseudophryne corroboree. The sequence continues at coordinate 151,645,666 of NC_086451.1, read as the reverse complement.
CGAGGAAAAGGCTCAGAATTCCGAGCCCACCCGCTGGCAGTGATGCAGGGCAGTCTGGAGCGAGTGCTGATGCTGACATCTGGTCCGGACTGAAGGACCTGCCAACAATTACTGACATGTCGTCTACTGTCACTGCATATGATTCTGTCACCATTGAAAGAATGGTGGAGGATTATATGAGTGACAGCATCCAAGTAGGCACGTCAGACAGTCCGTACGTATACTGGCAGGAAAAAGAGGCAATTTGGAGGCCCTTGCACAAACTGGCTTTATTCTACATAAGTTGCCCTCCCAGTGTGTACTCCGAAAGAGTGTTTAGTGCCGCCGCTCACCTTGTCAGAAATCGGCGTACGAGGTTACTTCCAGAAAATGTGGAGAAGATGATGTTCATTAAAATGAATTATAATCAATTCCTCCATGGAGACATTCACCAGCAGCAATTGCCTCCAGAAAGTACACGGGGACCTGAGATGTTGGATTCCAGTGGGGACGAATTAATAATCTGTGAGAAGGGGGATGTACACAGTGAAAGGGGTGATGAATCGGACGATGATGATGAGGTGGACATCTTGCCTCCGTAGAGCCAGTTTGTGCAAGGAGAGATTGATTGCTTCTTTTTTGGTGGAGGCCCAAACCAACCAGTCATTTCAGTCACAGTCGTGTGGCAGACCCTGTCGCTGAAATGATGGGTTCGTTAAAGTGTGCATGTCCTGTTTTTACAACATAAGGGTGGGTGGGAGGGCCCAGGGTGGGTGGGAGGGCCCAAGGACAATTCCATCTTGCACCTCTTTTTTCTTTCATTTTTCTTTGCGTCATGTGCTGTTTGGGGAGTATTTTTTAGAAGGGCCATCCTGTGTGACACTGCAGTGCCACTCCTAGATGGGCCAGGTGTTTGTGTCGGCCACTAGGGTCGCTTAGCTTAGTCACACAGCTACCTCATTGCGCCTCTTTATTTCTTTGCGTCATGTGCTGTTTGGGGAGTATTTTTTTGAAGGGCCATCCTGCCTGACACTGCAGTGCCACTCCTAGATGGGCCAGGTGTTTGTGTCGGCCACTAGGGTCGCTTAGCTTAGTCACAGAGCTACCTCATTGCGCCTCTTTTTTTCTTTGCGTTATGTGCTGTTTGGGGAGTATTTTTTTGAAGGGCCATCCTGCGTGACACTGCAGTGCCACTCCTAGATGGGCCAGGTGTTTGTGTCGGCCACTAGGGTCGCTCAGCTTAGTCACACAGCTACCTCATTGCGCCTCTTTTTTTCTTTGCATCATGTGCTGTTTGGGGAGTATTTTTTTGAAGGGCCATCTTGCCTGACACTGCAGTGCCACTCCTAGATGGGCCAGTTGTTTGTGTCGGCCACTAGGGTCGCTTAGCTTAGTCACACAGCTACCTCGGTGCAAATTTTAGGACTAAAAATAATATTGTGAGGTGTGAGGTGTTCAGAATAGACTGGAAATGAGAGTAAATTATGGTTATTGAGGTTAATAATACTATGGGATCAAAATGACCCCCAAATTCTATGATTTAAGCTGTTTTTTAGGGTTTTTTGAAAAAAACACCCGAATCCAAAACACACCCGAATCCGACAAAAAAAATTTGGTGAGGTTTTGCCAAAACGCGTTCGAACCCAAAACACGGCCGCGGAACCGAACCCAAAACCAAAACACAAAACCCAAAAAATTTCAGGTGCACATCACTAATACATACCAGAGGCGCAATTTATCAGATATTTAAGTAAATAAGATACAGTGTCCAAGGTACTAAACATGATATATTCTATGTGGTGTCATAAGCAAGTCATTAGAACACTTTACTATTAAAGTTATGACATGCATTCAATATTTGAGTAAACAAAGAGAAAATAAAGCTATCTATTGGGTTTCACTAACAAGTCCATTGGAAGACTTGACTATTGTTGTTAAAAGACATATGCATTCATATTATAGAGCCACAAACCACAATGCAGACTTGTAAAATAATTAAATACATGATTACATGGGATTCAAACCAATGACAGTCATAATTTGATAGTGCAAACCCAACACCTTAAATACTGTGTAAACCAGTCTGCATTCCAGTCTCACAATTTATCAGAGATTAAGTAAATAAGCTACAGTGTCCATGGTACTAAACATGATATATTATATAGGGTGTCATAAGCAAGTCATTAAAATACTTTACTACTAAAGTTATAAGACATATGCATTCAATATTTGAATAAACAAAGATAAAATAAAGCTATCTATTGGATTTCACTAACAAATACATTGGAAGACTTGACTACTGTTGTTAAAATACATATGCATTACATTGTATAGAGCCACAAACCACACTAGTAAAATAAAAATATGCTTACATGGGATTAAAAACAATGACAGTCTTAATTTGATAGTGCAAACCCAACACCTTACCTACTGTGCTAACCAGTCTATTCAAACCAGTCACGCAATTTTTCAGAGATTTAAGTAAATAAGCTACAGTGTCCAAGGTGCTAAACATCATATATTCTATGGGGTGTCATAAGCAATTCATTAGAATACTTTACTTCTAAAGTTATGACATATGCATTTATATTTGAATAAACAAAGATAAAATAAAGCTATCTCTTAGGTTTCACTAACAAATACATTTGAAGACTTGACTATTGTTATTAAAATACATATACATTACAGTGTAGAGAGCCACAAACCACAATATTAAAATAAAAACATGCTTACATGGGATTCAAACCAATGGCAGTCTTAATTTGATAGTGCAAACCCAACACCTTACCAACTGTGCCGAACAGACTGCATACAACCCTTCCAATTAATCAGAAATTTAAGTAAATCAGCTAGAGTGTCCAAGTTACTAAACAAGTCATTAGAATACTTTACTACTAAAGTTATAAGACATATACATTCAATATTTCAGTAAACAAAGAGAAAATAAAGCTATCTATTGGGTATCACTAAGAATCCATTGGAAGACTTGACTATTGTTGTTAAAAGACATATGCATTCATATTACAGAGCCACAAACCAAACTAGTAAAATAGAAACATGCTTACATGGGATTCAAACAAATGACAGTCTTAATCTGATAGTGCAAACTCAACACCTTACCAACCATACTAACCAGTCTATACATACCAAAAATGCAATTTATCAGAGATTTAAGTAAATAATCTACAGTATCCAAGGTACTAAACATGATATATTCTATGTGGTGTCATAAGCAAGTCATTAGAACACTTTACTATTAAAGTTATAAGACATATGCATTCAATATTTGAGTAAACAAATAGAAAATAAAGCTATCTATTGGGTTTCACTAATAAGTCCATTGGAAGACTTGACTATTGTTGTTAAAAGACAAATGCATTCATATTATAGAGCCACAAACCACAATTCAGACTTGTAAAATAAATACATGTTTACATGGTATTCGAACCAATGACAGTCTTAATTTGATAGTGCAAACCCAACACCTTACCCACTGTGCTAACCTGTCTATTCATACAAATCCGGCAATTTATCAGAGATTTAAGTAAATAAGCTACAGTGTCCAAGGTGCTAAACATCATATATTCTATGGGGTGTCATAAGCAATTCATTAGACAACTTTACTACTAAAGTTATAAGACATATGCATTCAATATTTGAATAAACAAAGATAAAATACAGCTATATCTTGGGTTTCACTAACAAATACATTGGAATACTTGACTATTGTTGTTAAAATACATATGCATTACATTGTATAGAGCCACAAACCACACTAGTAAAATAAAAACATGCTTACATGGGATTCAAACCAATGGCAGTCTTAATTTGATAGTGCAAACACAACACCTTACCAACTGTTACAAACACTCTGCATACAAGCCACACAATAAATCAGAAATTTAAGTAAATCAGCTACAGTGTCCAAGGTACTAAACATGATATATTCCATGGGGTGTCATAAGCACGTCATTAGAACACTTTACTATTAAAGTTATAAGACGTATGCATTCAATATTTTAGTAAACAAAGAGAAAATAAAGCTATCTATTGGGTTTCACTAACAAGTCCATTGGAAGACTTGACTATTGTTGTTAAAAGACATATGCATTCATATTATAGAGCCACAAACCACACTAGTAATATAAAAACATGCTTACATGGTTTTCAAACCAATTGCAGTCTTAATTTGATAGTGCAAATCCAACACCTTACCAACTGTGACAAACAGTCTGCATACAAGCCTCACAATTAATCAGAAATTTAAGTAAATCAGCTACAGTGTCCAAGGTACTAAACATGATATATTCTATGGGGTGTCATAAGCAAGTCATTAGAATACTTTACTACTAAAGTTATGACATATGCATTTATATTTGGATAAACAAAGATAAAATCAATCTATCTCTTGGGTTTCACTAACAAATACATTGGAAGGCTTGACTACTGTTGTTAAAATACATATGTATTACATTGTATAGAGCCACAAACCACAGTAGTAAAATAGAAACACGCGTATATGGGATTCAAACCAAAGACAGTCTTAATTTGATAGTGCAAACCCAACACCTTACCAACTGTACTAACCAGTCTATACATACCAGATATGCAATTTATCAGAGATTTAAGTAAATAAGCTTCAGTGTCCAAGGTACTAAACATGATATATTCTATGTGGTGTCATAAGCAAGTCATTAGAACACTTTACTATTAAAGTTATAAGACATATGCATTCAATATTTGAGTAAACAAAGAGAAAATAAAGCTATCTATGGGTTTCACTAACAAGTCCATTGGAAGACTTGACTATTGTTGTTAAAAGACATATGCATTCATATTATAGAGCCACAAACCACAATGCAGACTTGTAAAATAATTACATACATGCTTACATGGGATTTAAACCAATGACAGTCTTAATTTGATAGTGCAAACCCAAAACCTTAAATACTGTGTTAACCAGTCTGCATTCCAGTCTCACAATTTATCAGAGATGAAGTAAATAAGCTACAGTGTCCATTGTACAAAACATGATATATTATATGGGGTGTCACAAGCAAGTCATTAAAATACTTTACTGCTAAAGTTATAAGACATATGCATTCAATATTTGAATAAACAAAGATAAAATAAAGCTATCTATTGGGTTTCACTAACAAACACATTGGACGACTTGACTACTGTTGTTAAAATACATATGTATTACATTGTCTAGAGCCACAAACCACACTAGTAAAATAAAAACATGCTTACATGGGATTCAAACCAACGGCATTCTTAATTTGATAGTGTAAACACAACACCTTACCAACTGTGACAAACACTCTGCATACAAGCCTCACAATTAATCAGAAATTTAAGTAAATCAGCTACAGTGTCCAAGGTACTAAACATGATATATTCTATGGGGTGTCATAAGCAAGTCATTAGAATACTTTACTACTAAAGTTATAAGACATATGCATTCAATATTTCAGTAAACAAAGAGAAAATAAAGCTATCTATTGGGTTTCACTAATACTCCATTGGAAGACTTGACTATTGTTGTTAAAAGACATGTGCATTCATATTACAGAGCCACAAACCACAATGCAGATTAGTAAAATAGAAACATGCTTACATGGGATTCAAACCAATGACAATCTTAAATTGATAGTGCAAATCCTACACCTTACCAACTGTACTAACCAGTTTATACATACCAGATACGCAATTTATCAGAGATTTAAGTAAATAAGTTACAGTGTCCAAGGTACTAAACATGATATATTCTATGTTGTGTCATAAGCAAGTCATTAAAATACTTTACTACTAAAGTTATAAGACATATGCATTCAATATTTGAATAAACAAAGATAAAATAAAGCTATCTATTGGGTTTCACTAACAAATACATTGGAAGACTTGACTACTGTTGTTAAAATACATATGCATTACATTGTATAGAGCCACAAACCACACTAGTAAAATAAAAACATGCTTACATGGGATTAAAACCAATGGCAGTCTTAATTTGATAGTGCAAACCCACCACCTTAACCACTGTGCTAACCAGTCTATTCATACCAGTCATGCAATTTATCAGAGATTTAAGTAAATAAGCTACAGTGTCCAAGGTGCTAAACGTCATATATTCTATGGGATGTCATAAGCAATTCATTAGAATACGTTACTACTAAAGTTATAAGACATATGCATTCAATATTTGAATAAACAAAGATAAAATAAAGCTATATCTTGGGTTTCACTAACAAATACATTGGAAGACTTGACTATTGTTGTTAAAATACATATGCATTACATTGTATAGAGCCACAAACCACACTAGTAAAATAAAAACATGCTTACATGGGATTCAAACCAATGGCAGACTTAATTTGATAGTGTAAACACAGCACCTCACCAACTGTACCAAACACTCTGCATACAAGACTCACAATTAGTCAGAAATTTAAGTAAATCAGCTACAGTGTCCAAGGTATTCGAACCAATGACAGTCTTAATTTGATAATACAAACCCAACACCTTACCTACTGTGTTAACCAGTCTACTCAAGTCAGTCATGCAATTTATCAGAGATTTAAGTAAATAAGTTACAGTGTCCAAGGTGCTGAACATCATATATTCTATGGGGTGTCATAAGCAAGTCACTAGAATACTTTACTACTAAAGTTATGACATATGCATTCAATATTTGAATAAACAAAGATAAAATAAAGCTATCTCTTGGGTTTCACTAACAAATACATTGGAAGACTTGACTATTGTTATTAAAATACATATGCATTACATTGTATAGAGCCACAAACCACAATATTAAAATAATAACATGCTTACATAGGATTCAAACCAATGGCAGTATTAATTTGATAGTGCAAACCCGACACCTTACCAACAGTGCCAAACAGTCTACATTCAAGCCCCCCAATTATTTAGAAATTTAAGTAAATCAGCTACAGTGTCCAAGTTACTAAACATGATATATTCTATGGAGTGTCATAGGCAAGTCATTAGAATACTTTACTATTAAAGTTATAAGACATATGCATTCAATATTTCAGTAAACAAAGAGAAAATAAAGCTATCTATTGGGTTTCACTAAGACTCCATTGGAAGACTTGACTATTGTTGTTAAAAGACATATGCATTCATATTACAGAGTAAATAAGCTACAGTGTCCAAGGTACTAAACATGATATATTATATGTGGTGTCATAAGCAAGTCATTAGAACACTTTACTATTAAAGTTATGACATGCATTCAATATTTGAGTAAACAAAGAGAAAATAAAGCTATCTATTGGGTTTCACTAACAAGTCCATTGGAAGACTTGACTATTGTTGTTAAAAGATATATGCATTCATATTATAGAGCCACAAACCACAATGTAGACTTGTAAAATAATTAAATACATGATTACATGGGATTCAAACCAATGACAGTCATAATTTGATAGTGCAACCCCAACACCTTAAATACTGTGTTAACCAGTCTGCAGACCAGTCTCATAATTTATCAGAGATTAAGTAAATAAGCTACAGTGTCCATGGTACTAAACATTATATATTATATGGGGTGTCATAAGCAAGTCATTAAAATACTTTACTACTAAAGTTATAAGACATATGCATTCAATATTTGAATAAACAAAGATAAAATAAAGCTATCTATTGGGTTTCTCTAACAAATACATTGGAAGACTTGACTACTGTTGTTAAAATACATATGCATTACATTGTATAGAGCCACAAACCACACTAGTAAAATAAAATCATGCTTACATGGGATTCAAACCAATGGCAGTCATAATTTGATAGTGCAAACCCAACACCTTACCAACTGTGCCAAACAGTCTACATGCAAGCCTCACAATTAATCAGAAATTTAAGTAAATCAGCTACTGTGTCCAAGTTACTAAACATGATATATTCTATGGGGTGTCATAAGCAAGTCATTAGAATACTTTACTACTAAAGTTATAAGACATATGCATTCAATATTTCAGTAAACAAAGATAAAATAAAGCTATCTATTGGGTTTCACTAAAACTCCATTGGAAAACTTGACTATTGTTGTTAAAAGACATATGCATTCATATTACAGAGCCACAAACCACAATGCAGATTAGTAAAATAGAAACATGCTTACATGGGATTCAAACCAATGACAGTCTTAATTTGATAGTGCAAACCCAACACCTTAACTACTGTGTTAACCAGTCTGCATTCCACTTTCACAATTTATCAGAGATTATGTAAATAAACTACAGTGTCTATGGTACTAAACATGATATATTATATGGGGTGTCATAAGCAAGTCATTAAAATACTTTACTACTAAAGTTATAAGACATATGCATTCAATATTTGAATAAACAAAGATAAAATAAAGCTATCTATTGGATTTCACTAACAAATACATTGGAAGACTTGACTATTGTTGTTAAAATACATATGCATTACATTGTATAGAGCCACAAACCACACTAGTAAAATAAAAAACACGCTTACATGGGATACAAACCAATGGCAGTCTTAATTTGATGGTGCATACCCAACACCTTACCAACTGTACTAACCAGTCTATGCATACCAGAGATGCAATTTATCAGAGATTTAAGTAAATAATCCACAGTATCCAAGGTACTAAACATGATATATTCTATGTGGTGTCATAAGCAAGTCATTAGAACACTTTTCTATTAAAGTTAGAAGACATATGCATTCAATATTTGAGTAAACAAAGAGAAAATAAAGCTATCTATGGGTTTCACTAACAAGTCCATTGGAAGACTTGACTATTGTTGTTAAAAGACATATGCATTCATATTATAGAGCCACAAACCACAATGCAGACTTGTAAAATAAATACATGCTTACATGGTATTCGAACCAATGACAGTCTTAATTTAATAATACAAACCCAACACCTTACCTACTGTGTTAACCAGTCTACTCAAGCCAGTCATGCAATTTATCAGAGATTTAAGTAAATAAGTTACAGTGTCCAAGGTGCTGAACATCATATATTCTATGGGGTGTCATAAGCAAGTCATTAGAATACTTTACTACTAAAGTTATGACATATGCATTCAATATTTGAATAAACAAAGATAAAATAAAGCTATCTCTTGGGTTTCACTAACAAATACATTGGAAGACTTGACTATTGTTATTAAAATACATACGCATTACATTGTATAGAGCCACAAACCACAATATTAAAATAATAACATGCTTACATGGGATTCAAACCAATGGCAGTCTTAATTTGATAGCGCAAACACAACACCTTACCAACTGTGACAAACACTCTGCATACAAGCCACACAATAAATCAGAAATTTAAGTAAATCAGCTACAGTGTCCAAGGTACTAAACATGATATATTCCATGGGGTGTCATAAGCACGTCATTAGAATACTTTACTACTAAAGTTATAAAACATATGCATTTAATATTTCAGTAAACAAAGAGAAAATGAAGCTATCTATTGGGTTTCACTAAGACTCCATTGGAAGACTTGACTATTGTTGTTAAAATATATATGCATTCATATTACAGAGCCACAAACCACAATGCAGATTAATAAAATAGAAACATACTTACATGTGATTCAAACCAATGACAGTCTTAATTTGATAGTGCAAATCCAACACCTTACCAAATGTACTAACCAGTCTATACGTACTAGTGATGAGCGGGTTCGGATCCTCGGGATCCGAACCCGCCCGAACTTCACCTTTTTTTTCATGGGTCCGAGCGACTCGGATCCTCCCGCCTTGCTCGGTTAACCCGAGTGCGCCCGAACGTCATCATCCCGCTGTCGGATTCTCGCGAGATTCGGACTCTATATAAGGAGCCGCGCGTCGCCGCCATTTTCACACGTGCATTAAGATTGATAGGGAGAGGACGTGGCTGGCGTCCTCTCCGTTATAGTAGAACACAGAGTGACTTAGTTAGTTATAATTGTGGGGAGGATTGGGGACGGGGAGCAGCTGTTAGGGAGTACAGTGCAGGGTTTTGATTATACCACCAGTGAGTTTAATCCTTTGTTTCTCTGCCTGAAAAAAACGCTCCACCATATCTGTGCTCACTCAGTGTGCTGCACTGCTGCATGATATATCTGTGCTGAGTGCACTGCTCACACTGCCTAATTGTGGGGACTGGGGAGCAGTTAAAGGTAGCAGGAGTACAGTGCACAGTTTTGCTGACAGTGACCACCAGTCCAGTATACGTTTGTCTGCCTGAAAAACACTCCTGTGGTTGTTTTTTTTTCCTTCATACTAGTTTAGCAGTCTGCTGACAGTGTCCACCAGGTCCGTTATTATTATACAGTATATTATATTTATTATATATATATAGCAGTACGGTAGGCCACGGCTGTACCTACCTCTGTGTCGTCAGTGCACTCGTCGTCCATAAGTAATATAATACTATACTATCCATCCATCTACATTGTATACCTGTGGTGGCTTTTTTTTTCTTCATACTAGTTTAGCAGTCTGCTGACAGTGTCCACCAGGTCCGTTATTATTATTATTATACAGTATATTATATATATAAGCAGTACGGTAGGCCACGGCTGTACCTACCTCTGTGTCGTCAGTGCACTCGTCGTCCATAAGTAATATAATACTATACTATCCATCCATCTACATTGTATAACTGGGGTTGGCTTTTTTTTTCTTCATACTAGTTTAGCAGTCTGCTGACAGTGTCCACCAGGTCCGTTATTATTATTATTATACAGTATATTATATATATAAGCAGTACGGTAGGCCACGGCTGTACATACCTCTGTGTCGCCAGTGCACTCGTCGTCCATAAGTAATATAATACTATACTATAGTATCCATCCATCTACATTGTATACCTGTGGTGGCTTTTTTTTTCTTCATACTAGTTTAGCAGTCTGCTGACAGTGTCCACCAGGTCCGTTATTATTATTATACAGTATATTATATATATAAGCAGTACGGTAGGCCACGGCTGTACCTACCTCTGTGTCGTCAGTGCACTCGTCCTCCATAAGTAATATAATACTATACTATAGTATCCATCCATCTACATTGTATACCTGTGGTGGCTTATTTTTCTTCATAATAGTTTAGCAGTCTGCTGACAGTGTCCACCAGGTCCGTTATTATTATTATACAGTATATTATATATATAAGCAGTACGGTAGGCCACGGCTGTACCTACCTCTGTGTCGTCAGTGCACTCGTCCTCCATAAGTAATATAATACTATAATATAGTATCCATCCATCTACATTGTATACCTGTGGTGGCTTTTTTTTTCTTCATACTAGTTTAGCAGTCTGCTGACAGTGTCCACCAGGTCCGTTATTATTATTATACAGTATATTATATATAAGCTGTACGGTAGGCCACGGCTGTACCTACCTCTGTGTCGTCAGTGCACTCGTCCTCCATAAGTAATATAATACTACACTATCCATCCATCTACATTGTATACCTGTGGTGGCTTTTTTTTTCTTCATACTAGTTTAGCAGTCTGCTGACAGTGTCCACCAGGTCCGTTATTATTATTCTGTATATATTATATATATAGCAGTACGGTAGGCCACGGCTGTACCTACCTCTGTGTCGTCACTCGTCGTCCATAAGTAATAATACTATACTATCCATCCATCTACATTGTATACCTGTGGTGGCTTTTAGTTGTGTGCAAAATATGGAGAACAAAATGTGGAGGTTAAAAAAATAGGGAAAGATCAAGATCCACTTCCACCTCATGCTGAAGCTGCTGCCACTAGTCATGGCCGAGACGATGAAATGCCATCAACGTCGTCTGCCAAGGCCGATGCCCAATGTCATAGTACAGAGCATGTAAAATCCAAAACACAAAAGATCAGTAAAATGACCCAAAAATCAAAATTAAAAGCGTCTGAGGAGAAGCGTAAACTTGCCAATATGCCATTGACGACACGGAGTGGCAAGGAACGGCTGAGGCCCTGGCCTATGTTCATGGCTAGTGGTTCAGCTTCACATGAGGATGGAAGCACTCATCCTCTCGCTAGAAAAAAGAAAAGACTTAAGCTGGCAAAAGCACAGCAAAGAAATGTGCGTTCTTCGAAATCCCAAATCCCAAAGGAGAGTCCAATTGTGTCGGTTGCGATGCCTGACCTTCCCAACACTGGACGGGAAGGGCTTGCGCCTTCCACCATTTGCACGCCCCCTGCAAGTGCTGGAAGGAGCACCCGCAGTCCAGTTCCTGATAGTCAAATTGAAGATGTCAGTGTTGAAGTACACCAGGATGAGGATATGGGTGTTGCTGGCGCTGGGGAGGAAATTGACAAGGAGGATTCTGATGGTGAGGTGGTTTGTTTAAGTCAGGCACCCGGGGAGACACCTGTGGTCTGTGGGAGGAATATGGCAATTGACATGCCTGGTCAAAATACAAAAAAAATCAGCTCTTCAGTGTGGAATTATTTCAACAGAAATGCGGACAACTGGTGTCAAGCCGTGTGTTGCCTTTGTCAAGCTGTAATAAGTAGGGGTAAGGACGTTAACCACCTCGGAACATTCTCCCTTATACGTCACCTGCAGCGCATTCATAATAAGTCAGTGACAAGTTCAAAAATTTTGGGCGACAGCGGAAGCAGTCCACTGACCAGTAAATCCCTTCCTCTTGTAACAAAGCTCCCGCAAACCACACAACCAACTCCCTCAGTGTCAATTTCCTCCTTACCCAGGAAAGCCAATAGTCCTGCAGGCCATGTCACTGGCAGTGGCAAGTCTGACGAGTCCTCTCCTGCCTGGGATTCCTCCGATGCATCCTTGAGTGTAACGCCTACTGCTGCTGGCGCTGCTGTTGTTGCTGCTGGGAGTCGATCGTCATCCCAGAGGGGAAGTCGGAAGACCACTTGTACTACTTCCAGTAAGCAATTGACTGTCCAACAGTCCTTTGCGAGGAAGATGAAATATCACAGCAGTCATCCTGTTGCAAAGCGGATAACTCAGGCCTTGACAACTATGTTGGTGTTAGACGTGCGTCCAGTATCCGCCGTTAGTTCACGGGGAACTAGACAATTGCTTGAGGTAGTGTGCCCCCGTTACCAAATACCATCTAGGTTCCACTTCTCTTGGCAGGCGATATCGAGAATGTACACGGACGTCAGAAAAAGACTAACCAGTGTCCTAAAAAATGCAGTTGTACCCAATGTCCACTTAACCACGGACATGTGGACAAGTGGAGCAGGGCAGACTCAGGACTATATGACTGTGACAGCCCACTGGGTAGATGTATTGCCTCCCGCTGCAAGAACAGCTGCGGCGGCACCAGTAGCAGAATCTCGCAAACGCCAACTTGTTCCTAGGCAGGCTACGCTTTGTATCACCGCTTTCCAGAATACGCACACAGCTGAAAACCTCTTACGGCAACTGAGGAAGATCATCGCAGAATGGCTTACCCCAATTGGACTCTCCTGGGGATTTGTGGCATCGGACAACGCCAGCAATATTGTGCGTGCATTACATCTGGGAAAATTCCAGCACGTCCCATGTTTTGCACATACCTTGAATTTGGTGGTGCAGAATTATTTAAAAAAACAACAGGGGCATGCAAGAGATGCTGTCGGTGGCCAGAAGAATTGCGGGCCACTTTCGGCGTACAGGCACCGCATACAGAAGACTGGAGCACCACCAAAAACGCCTGAACCTGCCCTACCATCATCTGAAGCAAGAGGTGGTAACGAGGTGGAATTCAACCCTCTATATGCTTCAGAGGATGGAGGAGCAGCAAAAGGCCATTCAAGCCTATACATCTGCCCACGATATAGGCAAAGGAGGTGGAATGCACCTGTCTCAAGCGCAGTGGAGAATGATTTCAGCGTTGTGCAAGGTTCTGCAACCTTTTGAACTTGCCACACGTGAAGTCAGTTCAGACACTGCCAGCCTAAGTCAGGTCATTCCCCTCATCAGGCTTTTGCAGAAGAAGCTGGAGGCATTGAAGGAGGAGCTAAAACAGAGTGATTCCGCTAGGCATGTGGGACTTGTGGATGGAGCCCTTCATTCGCTTAACCAGGATTCACGTGTGGTCAATCTGTTGAAATCAGAGCACTACATTTTGGCCACCGTGCTCGATCCTAGATTTAAAACCTACGTTGGATCTCTCTTTCCGGCAGACACAAGTCTGCATAGGTTCAAATACCTGCTGGTGAGAAAATTGTCAAGTCAAGCGGAACGCGACCCATCAACATCTCCTCCTTCACATTCTCCCGCAACTGGGGGTGCGAGGAAAAGGCTACGAATTCCGAGCCCACCCGCTGGCAGTGATGCAGGGCAGTCTGGAGCGAGTGCTGATGCTGACATCTGGTCCGGACTGAAGGACCTGCCAACGATTACTGACATGTCGTCTACTGTCACTGCATATGATTCTGTCACCATTGAAAGAATGGTGGAGGATTATATGAGTGACCGCATCCAAGTAGGCACGTCAGACAGTCCGTACGTATACTGGCAGGAAAAAGAGGCAATTTGGAGGCCCTTGCACAAACTGGCTTTATTCTACATAAGTTGCCCTCCCAGTGTGTACTCCGAAAGAGTGTTTAGTGCCGCCGCTCACCTTGTCAGAAATCTGCGTACGAGGTTACTTCCAGAAAATGTGGAGAAGATGATGTTCATTAAAATGAATTATAATCAATTCCTCCATGGAGACATTCACCAGCAGCAATTGCCTCCAGAAAGTACACGGGGACCTGAGATGGTGGATTCCAGTGGGGACGAATTAATAATCTGTGAGGAGGGGGATGTAAACAGTGAAAGGGGTGATGAATCGGACGATGATGATGAGGTGGACATCTTGCCTCCGTAGAGCCAGTTTGTGCAAGGAGAGATTGATTGCTTCTTTTTTGGTGGAGGCCCAAACCAACCAGTCATTTCAGTCACAGTCGTGTGGCAGACCCTGTCGCTGAAATGATGGGTTCGTTAAAGTGTGCATGTCCTGTTTTTACAACATAAGGGTGGGTGGGAGGGCCCAGGGTGGGTGGGAGGGCCCAAGGACAATTCCATCTTGCACCTCTTTTTTCTTTCATTTTTCTTTGCGTCATGTGCTGTTTGGGGAGTATTTTTTAGAAGGGCCATCCTGTGTGACACTGCAGTGCCACTCCTAGATGGGCCAGGTGTTTGTGTCGGCCACTAGGGTCGCTTAGCTTAGTCACACAGCTACCTCATTGCGCCTCTTTATTTCTTTGCGTCATGTGCTGTTTGGGGAGTATTTTTTTGAAGGGCCATCCTGCCTGACACTGCAGTGCCACTCCTAGATGGGCCAGGTGTTTGTGTCGGCCACTAGGGTCGCTTAGCTTAGTCACAGAGCTACCTCATTGCGCCTCTTTTTTTCTTTGCGTCATGTGCTGTTTGGGGAGTATTTTTTTGAAGGGCCATCCTGCGTGACACTGCAGTGCCACTCCTAGATGGGCCAGGTGTTTGTGTCGGCCACTAGGGTCGCTTAGCTTAGTCACACAGCTACCTCATTGCGCCTCTTTTTTTCTTTGCATCATGTGCTGTTTGGGGAGTATTTTTTTGAAGGGCCATCTTGCCTGACACTGCAGTGCCACTCCTAGATGGGCCAGTTGTTTGTGTCGGCCACTAGGGTCGCTTAGCTTAGTCACACAGCTACCTCGGTGCAAATTTTAGGACTAAAAATAATATTGTGAGGTGTGAGGTGTTCAGAATAGACTGGAAATGAGTGTAAATTATGGTTATTGAGGTTAATAATACTATGGGATCAAAATGACCCCCAAATTCTATGATTTAAGCTGTTTTTTAGGGTTTTTTGAAAAAAACACCCGAATCCAAAACACACCCGAATCCGACAAAAAAAATTCGGTGAGATTTTGCCAAAACGCGTTCGAACCCAAAACACGGCCGCGGAACCGAACCCAAAACCAAAACACAAAACCCGAAAAATTTCAGGTGCACATCACTAATACATACCAGAGGCGCAATTTATCAGATATTTAAGTAAATAAGATACAGTGTCCAAGGTACTAAACATGATATATTCTATGTGGTGTCATAAGCAAGTCATTAGAACACTTTACTATTAAAGTTATGACATGCATTCAATATTTGAGTAAACAAAGAGAAAATAAAGCTATCTATTGGGTTTCACTAACAAGTCCATTGGAAGACTTGACTATTGTTGTTAAAAGACATATGCATTCATATTATAGAGCCACAAACCACAATGCAGACTTGTAAAATAATTAAATACATGATTACATGGCATTCAAACCAATGACAGTCATAATTTGATAGTGCAAACCCAACACCTTAAATACTGTGTTAACCAGTCTGCATTCCAGTCTCACAATTTATCAGAGATTAAGTAAATAAGCTACAGTGTCCATGGTACTAAACATGATATATTATATAGGGTGTCATAAGCAAGTCATTAAAATACTTTACTACTAAAGTTATAAGACATATGCATTCAATATTTGAATAAACAAAGATAAAATAAAGCTATCTATTGGATTTCACTAACAAATACATTGGAAGACTTGACTACTGTTGTTAAAATACATATGCATTACATTGTATAGAGCCACAAACCACACTAGTAAAATAAAAATATGCTTACATGGGATTAAAAACAATGACAGTCTTAATTTGATAGTGCAAACCCAACACCTTACCTACTGTGCTAACCAGTCTATTCAAACCAGTCATGCAATTTTTCAGAGATTTAAGTAAATAAGCTACAGTGTCCAAGGTGCTAAACATCATATATTCTATGGGGTGTCATAAGCAATTCATTAAAATACTTTACTTCTAAAGTTATGACATATGCATTTATATTTGAATAAACAAAGATAAAATAAAGCTATCTCTTGGGTTTCACTAACAAATACATTTGAAGACTTGACTATTGTTATTAAAATACATATACATTACAGTGTATAGAGCCACAAACCACAATATTAAAATAAAAACATGCTTACATGGGATTCAAACCAATGGCAGTCTTAATTTGATAGTGCAAACCCAACACCTTACCAACTGTGCCGAACAGACTGCATACAACCCTTACAATTAATCAGAAATTTAAGTAAATCAGCTAGAGTGTCCAAGTTACTAAACATGATATATTCTATGGGGTGTCATAAGCAAGTCATTAGAATACTTTACTACTAAAGTTATAAGACATATACATTCAATATTTCAGTAAACAAAGAGAAAATAAAGCTATCTATTGGGTATCACTAAGAATCCATTGGAAGACTTGACTATTGTTGTTAAAAGACATATGCATTCATATTACAGAGCCACAAACCAAACTAGTAAAATAGAAACATGCTCACATGGGATTCAAACCAATGACAGTCTTAATTTGATAGTGCAAACCCAACACCTTACCAACCATACTAACCAGTCTATACATACCAAAGATGCAATTTATCAGAGATTAAAGTAAATAAGCTACAGTGTCCAAGGTACTAAACATGATATATTCTATGTGGTGTCATAAACAAGTTATTAGAACACTTTACTATTAAAGTTATAAGACATATGCATTCAATATTTGAGTAAACAAAGAGAAAATAAAGCTATCTATTGGGTTTCACTAACAAGTCCATTGGAAGACTTGACTATTGTTGTTAAAAGACATATGCATTCATATTATAGAGCCACAAACCACAATGCAGACTTGTAAAATAATTTAATACATGATTACATGGGATTCAAACCAATGACAGTCATAATTTGATAGTGCAACCCCAACACCTTAAATACTGTGTTAACCAGTCTGCATTTCAGTCTCACAATTTATCAAAGATTAAGTTAATAAACTACAGTGTTCATGGTACTAAACATGATATATTCTATGGGGTGTCATAAGCAAGTCATTAGAATACTTTACTACTAAAGTTATAAGACATATGCATTCAATATTTGAATAAACAAAGATAAAATAAAGCTATCTCTTGGGTTTCACTAACAAATACATTGGAAGACTTGACTATTGTTGTTAAAATACATATGAATTACATTGTATAGAGCCACAAACCACACTAGTAAAATAAAAACATGCTTACATGGGATTCAAACCAATGGAAGTCTTCATTTGATAGTGCAAACACAACACCTTACCAACTGTGACAAACACTCTGCATATAAGCCTCACAATAAATCAGAAATTTAAGTAAATCAGCTACAGTGTCCAAGGTACTAAACATGATATATTCCATGGGGTGTCATAAGCACGTCAAAAGAATACTTTACTACTAAAGTTATAAGACATATGCATTTAATATTTCAGTAAACAAAGAGAAAATAAAGCTATCTATTGGGTTTCACTAAGACTCCATTGGAAGACTTGACTATTGTTGTTAAAAGACATATGCATTCATATTACAGAGCCACAAATCACAATGCAGATTAATAAAATACTTAAATCTCTGATAATTTGCGCCTCTGGTATGTATAGACTGGTTAGTACAGTTGGTAAGGTGTTGGATTTGCACTATCAAATTAAGACTGTCATTGGTTTGAATCCCATGTAAGTATGTTTCTAAATGAAATACAGTGTCCAAGATACTAAACATGATATATTCTATGTGGTGTCATAAGCAAGTCATTAGAACACTTTACTATTAAAGTTATGACATATGCATTCAATATTTGAATAAACAAAGATAAAATAAAGCTATCTCTTGGGTTTCACTAACAAATACATTTGAAGACTTGACTATTGTTATTAAAATACATATACATTACAGTGTATAGAGCCACAAACCACAATATTAAAATAAAAACATGCTTACATGGGATTCAAACCAATGGCAGTCTTAATTTGATAGTGCAAACCCAACACCTTACCAACTGTGCCGAACAGACTGCATACAACCCTTACAATTAATCAGAAATTTAAGTAAATCAGCTAGAGTGTCCAAGTTACTAAACATGATATATTCTATGGGGTGTCATAAGCAAGTCATTAGAATACTTTACTACTAAAGTTATAAGACATATACATTCAATATTTCAGTAAACAAAGAGAAAATAAAGCTATCTATTGGGTATCACTAAGAATCCATTGGAAGACTTGACTATTGTTGTTAAAAGACATATGCATTCATATTACAGAGCCACAAACCAAACTAGTAAAATAGAAACATGCTCACATGGGATTCAAACCAATGACAGTCTTAATTTGATAGTGCAAACCCAACACCTTACCAACCATACTAACCAGTCTATACATACCAAAGATGCAATTTATCAGAGATTAAAGTAAATAAGCTACAGTGTCCAAGGTACTAAACATGATATATTCTATGTGGTGTCATAAACAAGTTATTAGAACACTTTACTATTAAAGTTATAAGACATATGCATTCAATATTTGAGTAAACAAAGAGAAAATAAAGCTATCTATTGGGTTTCACTAACAAGTCCATTGGAAGACTTGACTATTGTTGTTAAAAGACATATGCATTCATATTATAGAGCCACAAACCACAATGCAGACTTGTAAAATAATTTAATACATGCTTACATGGGATTCAAACCAATGACAGGCATAATTTGATAGTGCAAACCCGACACGTTTAATACTGTGTTAACCAGTCTGCATTTCAGTCTCACAATTTATCAAAGATTAAGTTAATAAACTACAGTGTTCATGGTACTAAACATGATATATTCTATGGGGTGTCATAAGCAAGTCATTAGAATACTTTACTACTAAAGTTATAAGACATATGCATTCAATATTTGAATAAACAAAGATAAAATAAAGCTATCTCTTGGGTTTCACTAACAAATACATTGGAAGACTTGACTATTGTTGTTAAAATACATATGAATTACATTGTATAGAGCCACAAACCACACTAGTAAAATAAAAACATGCTTACATGGGATTCAAACCAATGGAAGTCTTCATTTGATAGTGCAAACACAACACCTTACCAACTGTGACAAACACTCTGCATATAAGCCTCACAATAAATCAGAAATTTAAGTAAATCAGCTACAGTGTCCAAGGTACTAAACATGATATATTCCATGGGGTGTCATAAGCACGTCAAAAGAATACTTTGCTACTAAAGTTATAAGACATATGCATTTAATATTTCAGTAAACAAAGAGAAAATAAAGCTATCTATTGGGTTTCACTAAGACTCCATTGGAAGACTTGACTATTGTTGTTAAAAGACATATGCATTCATATTACAGAGCCACAAATCACAATGCAGATTAATAAAATACTTAAATCTCTGATAATTTGCGCCTCTGGTATGTATAGACTGGTTAGTACAGTTGGTAAGGTGTTGGATTTGCACTATCAAATTAAGACTGTCATTGGTTTGAATCCCATGTAAGTATGTTTCTAAATGAGATACAGTGTCCAAGGTACTAAACATGATATATTCTATGTGGTGTCATAAGCAAGTCATTAGAACACTTTACTATTAAAGTTATGACATATGCATTCAATATTTGAGTAAACAAAGAGAAAATAAAGCTTTCTATTGGGTTTCAGTAACAAGTCCATTGGAAGACTTGACTATTGTTGTTAAAAGACATATGCATTCTTATTATAGAGCCACAAACCACAATGCAGACTTGTAAAATAATTAAATACATAATTACATTGGATTCAAACCAATGACAGTCTTAATTTGATAGTGCAAACCCAACACCATAAATACTGTGTTAACCTGTCTGCATTCCAGTCTCACAATTTATCAGAGATTAAGTAAATAAGCTACAGTGTCCATGGTACTAAACATTATATATTATATGGGGTGTCATAAGCAAGTCATTAAAATACTTTACTACTAAAGTTATAAGACATATGCATTCAATATTTGAATAAACAAAGATAAAATAAAGCTATCTATTGGATTTCACTAACAAATACATTGGAAGACTTGACTACTGTTGTTAAAATACATATGCATTACATTGTATAGAGCCACAAACCACACTAGTAAAATAAAAAAATGCTTACATGGGATTAAAAACAATGACAGTCTTAATTTGATAGTGCAAACCCAACACCTTACCTACTGTGCTAACCAGTCTATTCAAACCAGTCACGCAATTTATCAGAGATTTAAGTAAATAAGCTACAGTGTCCAAGGTGCTAAACATCATATATTCTATGGGGTGTCATAAGCAAGTCATTAGAATACTTTACTTCTAAAGTTATGACATATGCATTTATATTTGAATAAACAAAGATAAAATAAAGCTATCTCTTGGGTTTCACTAACAAATACATTTGAAGACTTGACTATTGTTATTAAAATACATATACATTACAGTGTATAGAGCCACAAACCACAATATTAAAATAAAAACATACTTACATGGGATTCAAACCAATGGCAGTCTTAATTTGATAGTGCAAAACCAACACCTTACCAACTGTGCCAAACAGTCTGCATGCAAGTCTTACAATTAATCAGAAATTTAAGTAAATCAGCTACAGTGTCCAAGTTACTAAACATGATATATTCTATTAACACAAAAAATGTATGGACTAGAAAATAGCGCTTGGTGGAATGAAGCAGCCTAGATAAATTCTAGTGATTCCCCATCACCATACGGAGAACTATAGAGAAATAGATGATTGAAAGTATCTTTGGCGCTTCCACCTTTATGTTTAAATTACATTAAAATAATTCTTAAAAATAGGAATCCAGAGGAGTAATCGGAAAGTCTATGTAAATGTTCCAAATGATTTCTCGGCAAATGATTTTTCGGTAAATGACTTTAGTCTTGCTTTCCTTCAAGTTTCTCCAAACCTTGATGTTCCTTATAGGTATGTGTTCATGTAAATAGAGGAAAAGACGATATATAGTGTAGTATTTTTCTTAAAAATTGGTTCAAATTTATTTTATATAGCATAAGAAATACATAAAAGGATTTTTTCTTTCATCCAATTAAAAGGTGTGGTCCTTCACTTTACATATATATGATTGGAACCGTACCGTGTCAAGCTCCCAGCATGGAGCAGTGGAAAGAGCAAAAAATTGGAGTCTCCGGAATTCCTCATTACTCCCTCCAGGCTAAACACCGGCAGCTGGACCAGGCAGGCTCCCCTTCAAATATGGATGCAGGTAGATGAATCAAATGACCTCCAACGCGTTTCGAGTTTCAGAGAACTCTTCCTCAGGGCAGAATGATCCCTACCTGCATGCATCCCTTTTTATACTAAAATTGACCCGGAAGTGAAACATCCATTTCCTGTTTTGCAAATTAAACATATTTTCATAAAAACAAACAGAATCATCTATTTAACAATTTCTTATTTATTTTCATCTGTTTCATAATGCTTTACATATTGGTGTGTAATTTACATGTTAATCTAGAGTACTTCCTGTCAGTCACCTGCAATTCACAACAATTTCATACTTAAATCATCACAGAAACATAAGCCTTTAATCCTCCCATTACTTTCCCAAACTTAAATTGTATCGTAGAAATAATAAGAATGGTCAGGTCTTAAATAAGTGTCTAGACTGAGTCTTATTTTAGATCGGAACGCTATGCGTTCCACTGCGGATCTCCCGGAAGTTCCGTGCGTTCCACCGGCCTTTGCGGTGACGCACTTCCGTTTGTAACTCGGAACGCTATGTGTTCCACTGACGCTCGCCCGGAAGTATCGTGCGTTCCACCATACTATTGCGGTAACGTACTTCCGCCCAGAGATTTTACAATATATTATGCTGCTCCAAAGATACATTTATATCCGTTTCTGCACCTTACTTATTGTATTATAAAGTGGTGTTATAAAGTGGTGAATAATCATTTTTTTTAGAATAAAGTTTACAAAAAATATTTATAAAAAGATACCAGTATTCGGGCATAATATACCAGACAGAAATGGACTGCACTCCACCAATAGTACATAATATCATCAAAAATCCCTGAATATTATATAGCAGCCCATACATAAATTAAATTTACACCAAAATGCATAATACTAAAATTAAACATTACATTAAAGGAACCATTTGATCTCAAATTCTTTGTTTAATCCATCTGGAACGATGGTTCTTAGATTATGGATCCACCTCATTTCGGCCCTCGCCAACATACTTTCTGAATCCCTATCCTTCCAATTTATTTTCACTTGTTGGATCCCTAAGAAACGTTTTATTGCATTTGTCCTACATTTACGTTTTATTTTAAAATGGTTGGACAAATTATGGGTTTCTAATCCCTTACCAATATTTCTAACGTGTTCTCCCATACGGGTCTTTAACGCTCTTGATGTGCGACCTATGTAGAACAATCCACAATCGCATTCAATCAAATAAATTACATTGCTGGTATGGCACGTTATAAAGTTTTTTATCTTGTATTCTTTATCTCCTTTATGAAAACTGGTAGTTGTTTGATTATTGCCCGGGACTGATTTACACATAGTGCACGTCCCACATCTGTAAAAACCTTCTGATCTTATCGGATTTGCTTGATGCTGGGGTAATGCACTTCTTACTAAATTGGATTTAAGATTATTGGATCTCCGATAAATAAATTTCGGGGTATCTGGAATTATCTCCTTTAGTATCGGATCCTTCCTAAGAATACACCAATGTTTTTGGATAATTGATTCTATTTTTTTGTAGTTGGCTCCAAAGGTGGTAATGAAGGCCAAATTGTGTCTGTCTTTTTCTTTATAGTTTGGTTTCTTTATTCGTAGTAAGTCCCTTCTATCCATCGTTTCCACTTCCTCCTTCGCTTTTCTCAAATGTTCTTCTGTATAACCCTGTGATCGAAAATTTTCCATCATAGATTCACTTTGTTGAATATATTCTTCTAAATTGTTACAGTTTCTTTTTATGCGTATCAGTTGGCTTTTTGGTATGCCTTTAATCCAGTTAGGATGATGTTGGCTCCCCTTGCTTATATATTGCTGATAATCTGTTGGTTTTGTGTATCCTTTGGTGTTTAATTGGTTATTTTCCTTGTAGACAGTGACATCCAAAAAGTTTACACTTGTTTTACTAATATCGAAGGTTAGGTGGATACCTGCATCGGTCATGTTGAGATCATGACATAATGTTAATAGGTCATCCTCTGAGCCTTACCATAACATTATAATGTCGTCAATAAATCTCTGCCAGAGGACCAAGTTCGACGCCATAGCCACATTTCCCCAAACATGGGTGTTCTCCCAATGAGCCATGAAGAGGTTAGCGTAGCTAGGCGCGAACTTGGTCCCCATGGCAGTCCCCATTAGTTGTATGTAGTATTCTACCTCAAAGAAAAAATAATTGTTTTTAAGTAGAAATCTAATTGTCACTCACCGCGGGCAGCGGCGGCCGCGCTTGTCCCTGCGGGTGACCTGGTCTGCCCGGCGCCTCTCTTCTCCCGGCGATCTCCGGTTCCAGCGGCGGGTCGGCGCGTTCCTCCGGCGGCTTCCTCCGGCGGCTTCCCGGAGCGAGGGCGCCGCCATCATAGTGAGGTCAAGGAGGCGGAGCAGGACTGACGTCACCTGCCTGCTCCGCCAATCAGGCAAGGGCGGGGAAGTCAAAACCAGACGCCGGGCAGAGATCCGGTGCCTGAGTATCTCCGTTTCTCCCGCAGAAGCTGTGATTCCAGAGCTCCCACGTTCCTGTGATCTCCGTGCCTCCAAGCACCCTGTACCTCCAAGCACCTCCGTGCCTCCAAGCACCTCCGTGCCTCCAAGCACCTCCAAGCACCTCCGTGCCTCCAAGCACCTCCGTGCCTCCAAGCACCTCTGTGCCTCCAAGCACCTCCGTGCCTCCAAGCACCTCCATGCCTCCAAGCACCTCATGCCTCCAAGCACCTCTGTGCTTTCAAGCACCTCCGTGCCTCCAGCACTTCAGTGCCTCCAGTGCCTCAGCATTCAGTCTCACTGTGCTCCCGGCACCTGTGTGTCTCAGTACCTGTACTACCAGCACCTCAGTGCCTCCAACACCACAGTGCCTCCAACACCACAGTGCCTCCAACACCTCAGTACCTCAGTATTCAGTATTTCTACAAGTCTTGTCTTTCAGGAAACCTTCAAGAATTCTTCCGTGCTTCCTGCCTGCCGTCTTAATCCTGCATGAGGAAGACCTACATCCGGCCATCTCTACTGCGACCCAGTAGCGGTTCCTCTTCCCGGTCATCGGAAGAAGCCCCGAGTCCACAACACTCCCAAATCAGGTCAGTGACAGTATACTCAGGCCAGATGGACCCGGGGAATCGGAACACGGACTCAAGTGCCATCCAGAATCTGGCTTCCCGAGTACAAAGTCAGGAAGCGGCACAAGGCCAGGTGATGCAGTACCTCCAGCAGTTGTCCGGGCGTCTGGATCAGATTCAGGTGTCTCTAGCCTCTGTAATTCCGGCACCTGTTCCAGTAGTCGCACCAGTTGCCGTTGCCAGCAATGTTCAACCATCGGCCGGTATCACCCCACGCCTTCAGCTGCCTACTCCGTCCCGCTATAATGGGAATCCTAAAAATTGTCGCGGTTTCTTAAACCAATGCGAGGTACATTTCGAGCTACTTGCACACAACTTTCCTACAGACCGGTCCAAGGTAGCATATATTATTTCTCTGCTGGAAGGGTCTGCCTTGGATTGGGTGTCTCCATTATGGGAACGATCTGATCCCATGGTTTCCAACTATACCAACTTCATCACGTCCTTTCGAAGAATTTTCGACGAACCCGGCAGAATGACCACTGCTTCTTCCGACTTGCTCTGTGTTCTACAGGGCGCCCGTTCCGTGGGTCAGTATGTGGTTCATTTCCAGACCATTGCCTCCGAACTACGCTGGAATAATGATGCCCTGAGAGCTGCCTTCTGGAACGGTCTTTCCGACCGGCTGAAAGATGAGCTGGTTACTAGAGATCTGCCGGATCCATTAGAAGATTTGATTTCCCTTTGCGTCAAGGTGGATCTTCGGATGCAGGAGCGTGGAAGAGAACGTAGCCGTTCGGATCGTTCCAGGTTCCGGAATCCTACTCCTAGACCGGTGGCCTCACCTAGCTCGGACGAGCCCATGCAAATTAACCGATCCCGACTGTCTCCGGAAGAACGACAGCGTCGTCGTGAGGGTAAACTCTGCCTTTACTGTGGAGCCGCAGATCATTTTCTTAAATCTTGTAAATCCCGTCCGGGAAACGGGCAGGCCTAGCTTGTTCCGGAGGAGTCAAGCTGGGAGTTACGACAAAAGCTTCTCCAACTTCGGACTGTTTGCTTCCTGTAACTCTAGTCTCCGATTCAGTCTCCAAGTCTTGTGAAGCCCTGTTGGATTCCGGGGCTGCGGGGAACTTCGTATCTTCCTTCTGTGCCCAAAGCTTGGGTTTAAAGTTACGGCCTATCGAGCGGCCAATTTCACTGACGGCTATCAACGGGACTAGAATTTCCAAAGGTCTTATAATGTGGCGCACGGGGCCAGTTAAGCTGCAGGTCGGGGCTCTACATCAGGAAGGTCTGAAACTCTTGGTAATCCCAGAAATGCACCATGATCTGGTTCTTGGAATGCCTTGGCTAAAAAGTCATAATCCCCACATCGACTGGAAGTCTTCACAAATCCTGTCCTGGAGTTCCTTTTGTCACACTAATTGTCTCACTCCTGTTTGTCCGCTCCGTGTCTCCTCCAAGACGGATGAAGAGCACATTCCGGAGGCGTATCAAGGGTACAAGGACGTATTTTCGGAACAAGCAGCTGATCTGTTACCACCTCATAGGCCTTGGGACTGCCCTATTGACCTTGTCCCAGGGAAGACGCCACCCAGTGGTCGCACATATCCTCTGTCACTTCCCGAGACTCAAGCTATGTCGGAGTATATTAAGTCCAATCTGCTCAAGGGATTTATTCGCCCCTCTTCCTCCCCTGCTGGAGCGGGCTTCTTTTTCGTGAAGAAAAAGGACGGGGGGTTGAGACCATGCATCGACTACCGCGGCTTAAACGATATTACTATCGAGAATAAATAGCCCTTGCCACTAATCACAGAGTTATTTGATAGGGTTCATGGTGCCCGCATTTTTTCCAAACTCGACTTTAGGGGAGCTTATAATCTTATACGCATCCGAGAAGGGGATGAATGGAAGACTGCCTTCAATACCCGAGATGGGCATTACGAATACTTGGTGATGCCGTTCGGTCTCAGTAATGCTCCCGCTGTTTTCCAGGGATTTGTCAATGAAATCTTTCGTGACATGTTATATCAGAGTGTTGTGGTATATTTGGACGACATACTGATCTTTTCCAAGAATCTTGTCGAACACAGGACTCAAGTCAAAGAGGTGCTCCACCGTTTACGAGAGAATCATCTCTATGCCAAGCTTTCCAAATGTACCTTTGAAGTAACATCAATTCCGTTCCTCGGTTATATCATCTCGGGGACGGAGCTTTGCATGGATCCGGAAAAGCTGTCTGCCATTCGTGACTGGACTCAGCCTCTTTCTTTGAAAGCAATACAAAGGTTTCTGGGCTTTGCGAACTACTACAGGAAATTCATTAGGGGTTTCTCCACCATTGTTGCGCCCATTACTGCCCTGAAGAGAAAGGGTTCTAATCCAAGTTTGTGGCCTCCGGAAGCCATTGAGGCTTTTTCCCACTTAAAGTTAGCTTTCATGACGGCTCCAGTTCTCCAACAACCAAATTTCGATGAACCTTTCTTCCTAGAGGTTGATGCATCTTCAGTCGGGGTTGGGGCTGTTCTCTCTCAGTACTCCTCTGATAAGAAATTACATCCGTGTAGCTTCCATTCTCGTAAATTCTCTCCGGCCGAACGAAATTACACTATTGGAGACCAGGAACTCTTGGCAATTAAATCCGCCTTGGAAGAGTGGAGATATCTTTTGGAAGGGGCTAAACATGTGTTTACCATCTACACGGATCACAAAAATTTGCTGTACATCAAATCCGCACAATGCTTGAATCCTCGCCAAGCGAGATGGGCACTTTTCTTTCCTCGATTCTCGTTTGTTATCAAGTACCGGGCCGGGACTCTCAATATTAAAGCAGATGCGCTTTCCCGTTCACAAGCTTCCACAGACGAGGATGAATCTCCTGAGCGGGGTTTAATTCTAATTCCAGTTTCTGTCTCTGCTGCTTTAACTACTCCAGCTCCTCCTCCTGGAAGAATGTCCGTACCAGCTAGATTCCGGCCAAGAATACTACAGTGGGTCCATAACTCCAAGTTTTCCGGTCATCCCGGTGCCCAGAAGATGTACAAGTTTCTGCAAAGGTCTTACTGGTGGAACACCATGAGGAAGGATGTACAAGATTGCGTTAATTCTTGTCCACAATGTACACAACATAAATCTCCTCGTCTGCCTCCTGCAGGGTTACTTCATCCTTTGCCTATCCCTTTGAGACCCTGGACTCACATTTCCATGGACTTCATCACTGACTTGCCCTGTTCCAAGGGTTGCAACACCGTTTGGGTAATCGTTGACCGTTTTTCGAAGATGGCACACTTCGTGCCTTTGACTGGTCTCCCGACAGCTCCGAAACTGGCTCTACTGTTCATCCAAGAACATTTTCGATTGCATGGGTTGCCACAAGAAATTGTTTCTGACCGTGGAGTATAGTTCACCGCCAGGTTTTGGAAAGCCCTCTGTTCAACTCTACAAATTAAACTTAAGTTTTCGTCCGCTTATCATCCCCAAACAAATGGTCAAACGGAACGAGTCAATCAATATCTAGAGACTTTCCTTCGTTTATATCTCTCCCCTTCACAGGACAACTGGGTGGAGTTGTTGCCTTGGGCGGAGTTTGCCCATAACCATTTGTTTCATTCTTCCACTGGGGAATCACCATTCTTCGTCAACTACGGGTTCCATCCACGTGTTCCAGAATTTCCAAGCCTTCCGATAGAAGAGGTTCCAGCTGTAACGTCCACTCTACGACACTTCGGACAAATTTGGAGAAAGGTTCATGCTAATCTTAAGAAGGTTTCAGTCCGGTACAAGTTCTTCGCAGATAAGAAACGGCGAGCCGCACCTCAATATAAGGTTGGGGACAGGGTATGGCTGTCCACACGTAATCTCCGGTTGAAGGTGCCCACCATGAAGTTCGCTCCAAGGTTCATCGGTCCTTACCCTGTGCTACAAGTCTTAAATCCTGTGGTCTGTAAACTGGGTTTGCCTTCCCACCTTCGAATACCTAACGCCTTTCATGTTTCTCTACTCCGTCCCCTCATTCTGAATCGGTTCCACTCAGCATCCCCTAGGCCAACGTCTGTAGTGACAGAAGCTGGAGCGGAGTTTGAAATCAAAGCTATTCTTGACTCTCGTTATCTTCATAAAAAATGACAGTACTTGGTGGACTGGAAGGGTTATGGTCCTGAGGAGAGAAGTTGGATTAAGGCTACTGAAGTAACGGATCCTCGACTGGTTCGGATCTTCCACTCCAGACATCCAACTAAGCCCGGAAAGTGTCCAGGGGCCACTCCTGGAGGAGGGGGTACTGTCACTCACCGCGGGCAGCGGCGGGCGCGCTTGTCCCTGCGGGTGACCTGGTCTGCCCGGCGCCTCTCTTCTTCCGGCGATCTCCGGTTCCAGCGGCGGGTCGGCGCGTTCCTCCGGCGGCTTCCCGGAGCGAGGGCGCCGCCATCATAGTGAGGTCAAGGAGGCGGAGCAGGACTGACGTCACCTGCCTGCTCCGCCAATCAGGCAAGGGCGGGGAAGTCAAAACCAGACGCCGGGCAGAGATCCGGTGCCTGAGTATCTTCGTTTCTCCCGCAGAAGCTGTGATTCCAGAGCTCCCACGTTCCTGTGATCTCCGTGCCTCCAAGCACCCTGTACCTCCAAGCACCTCCGTGCCTCCAAGCACCTCGTGCCTCCAAGCACCTCCGTGCCTCCAAGCACCCTGTGCCTCCAAGCACCTCCGTGCCTCCAAGCACCTCCGTGCCTCCAAGCACCTCGTGCCTCCAAGCACCTCCGTGCCTCCAGCACTTCAGTGCCTCCAGTGCCTCAGCACTCAGTCTCACTGTGCTCCCGGCACCTGTGTGTCTCAGTACCTGTACTACCAGCACCTCAGTGCCTCCAACACCACAGTGCCTCAACACCACAGTGCCTCCAACACCTCAGTACCTCAGTATTCAGTATTTCTACAAGTCTTGTCTTTCAGGAAACCTTCAAGAATTCTTCTGTGCTTCCTGCCTGCCGTCTTAATCCTGCATGAGGAAGACCTACATCCGGCCATCTCTACTGCGACCCAATAGCGGTTCCTCTTCCCGGTCATCGGAAGAAGCCCCGAGTCCACAACACTCCCAAATCAGGTCAGTGACACTAATACCTTCAATAATTAA
The DNA here is from genome assembly GCF_028390025.1 of Pseudophryne corroboree. Taxonomy (NCBI): domain Eukaryota; kingdom Metazoa; phylum Chordata; class Amphibia; order Anura; family Myobatrachidae; genus Pseudophryne; species Pseudophryne corroboree. Next base: position 151,615,417 of record NC_086451.1, on the reverse strand, counting down.
ATCTCTCACTTTCGAAGGAATGGTGGATTGATCTAAAAACCAACTGACTGCCTCTATGCCTTTTTCATGTTCAATGGCCGTGTATAATGATGTTACATCTGCAGTCCCTAAAAGGGTACTATCCGAAACTGATGCATTTTCTAATTTATTGATAATATCAGTGGTGTCTTGGATGTAGGATTTGTTCTTTATAACTAATGGTTGTAAAAAGCAATCTATCATCTCTGACAGATTGCTAGTAAGACTCCCAACACCTGCTATGATTGGTCTGCCTGGAGGTGCTTATGTATCCTTGTGCACCTTCGGCAGGATATAAATACTTGGGGTCTTTGGGTGTTCTATGAGAAGGAAGTCAAATTCCTGTTTTGTGATAGCTCCACTTTCTAGATGTCTAGTCAGGAATTTTTGGAAATCGTTTTTTATGCGATTTGTAGGGTCAGTTTTTAATTTCTTATAGGTCTTTTCGTCTTTTAGTTGACGTTGAATTTCTCCTACATAGAATTCTTTGCTCATAATAGCAACCCCTCCCCCCTTATCGCAGGGTTTAATTACCACTTCATTGTTCTTTGACAGATTCTTCAAAGCTTGTTTTTCTTTCTTTGTTAGGTTGCTTTTAATTTGTTTGTGTTTTAAATTCTTGAAGTCTTCCTCAACTAATTTGCCAAACACATTTATATAATTTCCCTTTATTTGGGCCGGATAAAATGTTGACTTTTTTCGGAAAGAGCTGGTCTCTATATCTTGAATGTTCTCCTGTTCCAATGTTATATTTTCTTTTTCTTTAATCTTAAAGAACTTTTTCAGTGTAATTTTTCTTATAAATTTCTCTGTGTCTACAAACAACTTAAATGGATCTATGTTGGCCGTTGGGGCAAACTTAAGTCCTTTCTCCAAAATTTTTTCTTCTGTTTCAGTGAGATTTTTTTTGCTTATATTAAACATTTTGCATTTCTTTGGAGAGATATGGCTTTGTGGTTTCTTCTTTTTTGATCTTTGTTTGTGTTTTGATTGTCCCCCCCCCCTGGTGTCCCTATATTTCCATTTAATTCTCTGTTGAGTCACCGTTTTCTTGGGAATGATCTCCATCCTTTCTCTAAAACAGGTTCAGAGTTATATTGATCATAATCACCCATCCGTTCATATCTCGGGGGTACCCAATTTCTATGTGGGATGAATTCATCCCTTCTATAGGGTCGATATCTGTTCTCTCTATAGTAATCATCCCTAAATGAATCCCTCCGTCTATTATATTTACGTGGGAATGTCCATTCCTCATTGTTATTTTTATAGGGGGTGTATCTTCTAAATTGTTGTCGTGTGTCCCTTCTTCTTGATTCATAATTATTATTGTATTTCGTGATTGGTGAGTAGATGGTTTTTCTTTTCATAGGGATTGGTTCTTCTTGGATTTTTGGTCTGTGTGATTTAGATACATGTTCATTTATCATTGAGTTATCGTCACTTTCACTCTCCGTGGTATCTTCAATCTCTGATGAGAATTTTACTTTCTCTCCCTGTTTTTTAGAGGTTCTATCATTCCTATAATATTCATGATCTTTTAATAATTTCTTTTGTTTTTTACTGATCAGTTCTTTTGTGTTCTTTCTAATTTTCAATTCAATTTCCTTTTCCGCTATTACAAACTCTGGTAAATCCTGAAAAGGTTTCACAAGAGTTTGTAGATTTTTTATTCTTTCATTTACCTCTTTTAATTTGTCTTTACGTTCCTTTAATATTAGGTGGATTAGAGAAAAGGAGCAGGTATTTAAAATCACCTCCCATTCTTTTTGGAAGTAATCACTTCCATCACTGAAGGAAAGGGATTTTTGAATTCTCAAACCTTTAGGTATTATTTGGTCGGAGAGGTATTTCTCCAGTGCAGCTACCTCCCACCATAATTTATTTTCTTTCAAAAGCCATGAACTTAACTTGTCCATGGCCGTATCTAGACTTTCGTCTGCAATTTCTACTTGATCAACCTGTTTTTGTAAATAAAAAGCATCTTTGAAAACCTTTTCCCTATTTTCCAAATGTGCAAACATAGTGATACAGCAGCTTATTTCTATTCCAAAATGGGAAAAGACAGTATTAACACAAAAAATGTATGGACTAGAAAATAGCGTTTGGTGGAATGAAGCAGCCTAGATAAATTCTAGTGATTCCCAATCACCATACGTAGAACTATTGAGAAATAGATGATTGAAAATATCTTTGGCGCTTCCACCTTTATGTTTAAATTACATTAAAATAATTCTTAAAAATAGGAATCCAGAGGAGTAATCGGAAAGTCTATGTAAATGTTCCAAATGATTTCTCGGTAAATGATTTTTCGGTAAATGACTTTAGTCTTGCTTTCCTTCAAGTTTCTCCAAACCTTGATGTTCCTTATGGGTATGTGTTCATGTAAATAGAGGAAAAGACTATATATAGTGTAGTATTTTTCTTAAAAATTGGTTCAAATTTATTTTATATAGCATAAGAAATACATAAAAGGATTTTTTCTTTCATCCAATTAAAAGGTGTGGTCCTTCACTTTACATATATATGATTGGAACCGTACCGTGTCAAGCTCCCAGCATGGAGCAGTGGAAAGAGCAAAAAATTGGAGTCTCCGGAATTCCTCCTTACTCCCTCCAGGCTAAACACTGGCAGCTGGACCAGGCAGGCTCCCCTTCAAATATGGATGCAGGTAGATGAATCAAATGACAGCCAACGCGTTTCGAGTTTCAGAGAACTCTTCCTCAGGGCAGAATGATCCCTACCTGCATGCATCCCTTTTTATACTAAAATTGACCCGGAAGTGAAACATCCATTTCCTGTTTTGCAAATTAAACATATTTTCATAAAAACAAACAGAATCATCTATTTAACAATTTCTTATTTCTTTTCAGATAATCTGTTTCATAATGCTTTACATATTGGTGTGTAATTTACATGTTAATCTAGAGTACTTCCTGTCAGTCACCTGCAATTCACAACAATTTCATACTTAAATCCTCACAGAAACATAAGCCTTTAATCCTCCCATTACTTTCCCAAACTTAAATTGTATCATAGAAATAATAAGAATGGTCAGGTCTTAAATAAGTGTCTAGACTGTCTTATTTTAGATCGGAACGCTATGCGTTCCACTGCGGGTCTCCCGGAAGTTCCGTGCGTTCCACCGGCCTTTGCGGTGACGCACTTCCGTTTGTGACTCGGAAAGCTATGCATTCCACTGACGCTCGCCCGGAAGTATCGTGCGTTCCACCATACTATTGCGGTAACGTACTTCCGCCCAGAGATTTTACAATATATTATGCTGCTCCAAAGATACATTTATATCCGTTTCTGCACCTTACTTACTGTATTGTAAGTGGTGTTATTGTTAGGGTCTCCTGCCCTGTGCTGCCACGTCGTCATGGCAACCGGGAGGCAAGTGCTAGCGGAGTAACCTGAGCGCAGCTGATACTCCGGTTCGGGTCTTTTGCTGTGCAGTGGTTGCAGGCTCTGTGCACGGCAGGGGATCCGGTGCTGGTTTTTGTGCTCACAGTCTGTGAGGTCTGAGTGGGGCGTGGACAGCACCTGCTATATAAACCCTCTTCTCAGGTTAGGCAGATGCTGCTGAATCTTTGTTGGTTAGTAAGTTCCTGAAAGTTAGCTAGTACTGTGTAACTTTGTATTTGCTTGTTGCTTACTGCAAATAGGCCTTGGGATCTGGTGCTACACTCTGCCGATCCAGACCTAGCAGTAAGACTGGAGTCAGTCGTTTAACCTGCTGGGGTTCTTTTGCTACTCTGTGAACCTAGCAAGTTTGCGGCTGTATTCTCAGACTTGCCTGCCAAAATCCTTTCTCACTGTGCAAGGTGTCCAGGTGTCAGTTTAGTGGCAGTAAACTGAACCGGTGCACTGCAAGTGAGGACTAGGATTGTGGGGACTCTCCTTGTGTCTATTATTCCATCTCTGACCAAGGAGTTTACTGCCACACCCGTTGGTAACCCTTTAGGGTTTTGCTGTTGCCCTTAGCAACAGCATTTCGGGTTCTCTACGTATTAAATCACAACATCTCGCTTCTTTCCATCTGAGCATTCCTAATACTAGGGAGACACCCAGTTTCTTAGCCTTTGGGCTTCTCTGTTCACTTTGTGTTTATTTTGTTACTCTATCACCTTTTGTGTATGTAATGTCATATTCCCCAGTCTGTCTGTGAGTTCATTTGTTTTGCATCCCTCTCCGTTCAGACACCAGTACATTCCTGCTGGCACTGGTGTGCATAACATATTCAGCAGCCTAATACTCCTGTTGAAATTTTGTGGGAATATGGAGCATACCCCTCAAAATACTTTGCAACAGGTGGTCGATCAGGTGCAGGTCCTGACTCGACAATTTAATGATTTGTCCATTAAAATGCACACCTCGCAGGCCGCTGGCGGAGCTCCCGCAGCAGCAGCAGCAGCAACTTCAGGGGGTAAGGAGCCGAAAGTAAATCTCCCGGATCGTTTTTCTGGAGATCGCTCGCAGTTCTTTTGTTTCAAGGAGAGCTGCAAGCTATATTTCCGGCTTAGGCCTCAGTCTTCTGGGTCGGAGATTCAGTGGGTGGGCATAGTGATTTCCTTGCTACAAGGAGACCCACAGGTCTGGGCATATGGGTTGCAGCCTGACTGTCCGTCGCTTAAAAGTGTTGATGCTTTTTTTACGGCACTGGGCATGTTGTATGATGACCCTGACAAGACGGCCTCAGCCGAGGCTCAGATTTCGATCCTTAAGCAAGGGCGACGGCCAGTTGAGGTTTATTGTACGGAGTTTCGGAGGTTGGCCCATGATACCCAGTGGAATGACCCAGCCCTGAGACACCAGTACCGAAGAGGTCTTTCTAACCAGATAAAAGACCAACTGGTACAATATCCCTTGCCTGATAGCTTGGATCAGCTCATGCAGTTATCCATCCGGGTGGATAGACGGCTGAGAGAGCATAGGCTTGAAAGGGAGACCGAGGTTTCCTTCTTTCCCAAGGGAACCTCAGACTCTGAGGAATTTTCCGAGGAGCCTATGCAGATTAGGGCTATCCGCCTCTCCTCGCGTGAGAAGACGCGGAGGAGACAGCAGGGTTTGTGTTTGTACTGTGGGAATAAAGGTCATGTGGTAGTATCATGCCCAGAAAAGCCGGAAAACTTCAGGGCCTGAGGGTGATGGGAAATATCCTGTCAGGCCAGAAGTCAGAATTTCCCAAGAAGACTTTTATCATTCCAGTGACCTTGAAGGTCCTCGGTCAAACTGTCAAGACTGAGGCCTTTGTGGACAGTGGGGCCGATGGGGTTTTTATGGACCGCCAATTCGCCCTGGAACACTCTGTTCCCTTAGTACCCTTGGCATCAGAAATTGAGATCTGTGGGTTAAACGGGGAACCATTATCCCAGGGTAAAATTACCTCTTGCACTAGCCAGATTTCTTTGTTTATTGGAGCCACACACTCTGAAAAATTGTCCTTTTATGTGACCGTCTGTACTTTTGCTCCATTGGTGTTGGGGTTACCCTGGTTAAGGGTCCACAATCCTCAATTTGACTGGGTCTCTGGGGAGATTCTTAGCTGGGGTACTGATTGTTTCAGGAGTTGCTTGAGCCTTCCAGTCAGGCTTTCGCAGCTAAGTTTGCCAGGATTGCCAGGATGTTATGCAGATTTTTCGGACGTGTTCTCCAAAAAAGTTGCAGAGGTACTACCTCCCCATCGCCCCTATGACTGTGCCATTGATTTATTGCCGAATGCTAAGCTTCCCAAGAGCAGGTTGTACTCTCTGTCACGTCCTGAGACTCAGGCTATGGCAGAGTACATTCAGGAGAACTTGGCTAAGGGATTTATCAGACCTTCACAGTCTCCAGTTGGGTCGGGGTTCTTCTTCGTGGGTAAAAAGGACGGTTCGTTGCGACCCTGCATCGACTTCAGGGAATTGAACCGTATCACGATTAAAAACTCATACCCACTGCCTCTCATTTCGGTCTTGTTTGACCAGCTTCGTACTGCCACCATTTTTTCTAAGATTGACCTACGCGGTGCGTACAATCTAATCCGAATAAGAGAGGGGGATGAATGGAAGACTGCCTTTAATACCCACTCAGGGCATTATGAATATTTGGTGATGCCTTTTGGGCTCTGTAATGCCCCGGCAGTCTTCCAGGACTTCATGAACGATGTGCTCAGGGAATATTTGGATAGATTCTTAGTTGTATACTTAGATGACATCCTAATCTTCTCCCATTCCCTGGAGGAACATCGGAAGCATGTACGCTTAGTCCTCCAGAAACTCAGAGACCACCGGCTTGGGGCGAAGCTGGAGAAGTGCGAATTTGAAGTTAAGCAAATCGCATTTCTAGGATATATTATCTCCCCAGAAGGTTTCCAAATGGAGGGTTCCAAGGTACAGGCAGTCCTGGATTGGGTGCAGCCCACTAGTTTGAAGGCGCTTCAGCGTTTTCTGGGCTTTGCGAATTTTTATAGACGATTTATCGCTGGATTTTCGTCTATAGTGGCGCCCTTGGTGGCACTCACTAAGAAAGGGGCGGATGTTGCTCACTGGTCTTGTGAGGCCAAAGCGGCTTTTGCCCGTCTAAAAAGGGCATTTGTCTCGGCCAAGGTGCTGCGACACCCAGATCCAGAGCGTCCTTTTGTGGTGGAGGTGGATGCCTCTGAGATGGGTATTGGGGCAGTGCTCTCTCAGATGGGGGTGTCTGATAATCGCCTTCATCCCTGTGCTTACTTTTCCCGTAAATTTTCGCCTGCCGAGATGAATTATGACGTGGGTAACCGGGAATTGTTGGCTATTAAGGATGCACTCGAGGAGTGGAGACACTGGCTTGAGGGGGCTAAGTTTGTGGTCTCAATTCTCACCGACCATAAGAATTTGGCATATTTAGAGTCAGCGAAGCGCCTCAATGCCAGGCAGGCACGATGGGCTTTGTTTTTTGCTCGCTTTAATTTTTTGATAACATATCGCCCTGGGTCAAAAAACATCAAGGCTGATGCGCTCTCGCAGAGTTTTGCTCCAATCCAGGAGACCACCGAGGAGCCATTGCCCATTGTGTCCCCATCATGTATTAAAGTGGGCATTACCCAGGACCTCTTGTCATTAGTCCTTAGAGCACAGGAGCAGGCTCCTCCAGACCTTCCGGTAGGTCTTTTGTTTGTGCCTCCTAGGTTAAGACAGCGAGTGTTCCTGGAATTCCATGCCAAGAAGTCGGCAGGTCACCCGGGTATTGCCAGAACTCGGGAGTTGCTATCTAGGGCGGTGTGGTGGCCCTCGGTGGCTAGGGATGTGGATCAGTGGGCTCGGGCATGTGACATCTGTGCCCGAAATAAAACTCCTAGAGGGGTTCCTGTTGGCCCATTACATCCACTCTCTATTCCATCTAATCCATGGACCCACATTTCAATGGATTTTGTGGTGGACTTGCCCAAATCCTCGGGGATGACAGCCATCTGGGTTTTCGAAGATGGCGCACTTCGTTCCACTGGTTGGGCTGCCATCGGCCAGACGCCTGTCTGAATTATTTATGCTGCATGTTGTGCGCCTCCACGGGTTGCCACTTGATGTGGTCTCTGACCGCGGATCCCAGTTTGTGGCCAAATTCTGGAGGGAATTTTGTTCCGATCTCCAGATTTCTGTCAGCTTGTCGTCAGGCTACCATCCGCAGTCTAATGGGCAGACTGAAAGGGTGAACCAGTCCTTGGAGCAGTTCCTCAGGTGTTATGTCTCCAAGTGTCAGACTGACTGGGTTGCTCATCTGAAGGACCCAGTGAGGTCCGAAACGCGTTAAGTGTGGCATTTCAGTCTCCCATTCGATCGGACATCCACGGACGCGGTATTACCACCTTGGAGAGGCTCCTGCAGAATCCGGAACTGTGGTTGCTGAACCCCATCCTGAGCACATCAACAGGAGTTTGGTGATATATCTACTGTGTTCCAGTGCTGTTTCCGTGAAAGGAGACCTTACATGTGATTTTTATTCTTATATGTTGTAAGTGCGATTTGTATTAAAACACGCTTGATTTTATACAAAGTACTGCACTATGATTTATTTTTTGTGCTAACCTCCCCTGCAATGGGTAATACCCTCAAGAGGAAAGCACTTTTATTCTGATTACAGAAACTTCTGGATTATATCGTCTTCAATATGTTTTAAGAAGCAGTATTGCAGAAACTCGAGATATACCCAATTATAAAAGCTCAGTAACGTTATATTCAATTTGGATGTGGTGCTTTGCATGCATATACTTTTATTGCACTATTCTCTGTTTGTATATAGGCACATTTTAGTAATTTACTTGCACATGGTTAAAGCAGAGTAGCGCAGGATTGAACACGTGTAAAAATATTTTTAATATTATTCCATCTCTGACCAAGGAGTTTACTGCCACACCCGTTGGTAACCCTTTAGGGTTTTGCTGTTGCCCTTAGCAACAGCATTTCGGGTTCTCTACGTATTAAATCACAACATCTCGCTTCTTTCCATCTGAGCATTCCTAATACTAGGGAGACACCCAGTTTCTTTGCCTTTGGGCTTCTATGTTCACTTTGTGTTTATTTTGTTACTCTATCACCTTTTGTGTATGTAATGTCATATTCCCCAGTCTGTCTGTGAGTTCATTTGTTTTATATCCCTCTCCGTTCAGACACCAGTACATTCCTGCTGGCACTGGTGTGCATAACAGTTATAAAGTGGTGAATAATAATTTTTTTTAGAATAAAGTTTACAAAAAATATTTATAAAAAGATACCAGTATTCGGGCATAATATACCAGACAGAAATGGACTGCACTCCACCAATAGTACATAATATCATCAAAAATCCCTGAATATTATATAGCAGCCCATACATAAAATAAATTTACCCCAAAATGCATAATACTAAAATTAAACATTACATTAAAGGAACCATTTGATCTCAAGTTCTTTGTTTAATCCATCTGGAACAATGGTTCTTAGATTATGGATCCACCTCATTTCGGCCCTCACCAACATACTTTCTGAATTCCTATCCTTCCAATTTATTTTCACTTGTTGGATCCCTAAGAAACGTTTTATTGCATTTGTCCTACATTTATGTTTTATTTTAAAATGGTTGGACAAATTATGGGTTTCTAATCCCTTACCAATATTTCTAACGTGTTCTCCCATACGGGTCTTTAACGCTCTTGATGTGCGACCTATGTAGAACAATCCACAATCGCATTCAATCAAATAAATTACATTGCTGGTATGGCACGTTATAAAGTTTTTATCTTGTATTCTTTATCTCCTTTATGAAAACTGGTAGTTTTTTTATTATTGCCCGGGACTGATTTACACATAGTGCACGTCCCACATCTGTAAAAACCTTCTGATCTTATCGGATTTGCTTGATGTTGGGGTAATGCACTTCTTACTAAATTGGATTTAAGATTATTGGATCTCCGATAAATAAATTTCGGGGTATCTGGAATTATCTCCTTTAGTATCGGATCCTTCCTAAGGATACACCAATGTTTTTGGATAATTGATTCTATCTTTTTGTAGTTGGCTCCAAAGGTGGTAATGAAGGCGAAATTGTGTCTGTCTTTTTCTTTATAGTTTGGTTTCTTTTTTCGTAGTATGGGAGAACACGTTAGAAATATTGGTAAGGGATTAGAAACCCATAATTTGTCCAACCATTTTAAAATAAAACATAAATGTAGGACAAATGCAATAAAACGTTTCTTAGGGATCCAACAAGTGAAAATAAATTGGAAGGATAGGGATTCAGAAAGTATGTTGGTGAGGGCCGAAATTAGGTGGATCCATAATCTAAGAACCATCGTTCCAGATGGATTAAACAAAGAATTTGAGATCAAATGGTTCCTTTAATGTAATGTTTAATTTTAGTATTATGCATTTTGGGGTAAATTTATTTTATGTATGGGCTGCTATATAATATTCAGGGATTTTTGATGATATTATGTACTATTGGTGGAGTGCAGTCCATTTCTGTCTGGTATATTATGCCCGAATACTGGTATCTTTTTATAAATATTTTTGTAAACTTTATGCTAAAAAAAATGATTATTCACCACTTTATAACACCACTTTATAATAGTCTAGACACTTATTTAAGACCTGACCATTCTTATTATTTCTACGATACAATTTAAGTTTGGGAAAGTATTGGGAGGATTAAAGGCTTATGTTTCTGTGATGATTTAAGTATGAAATTGTTGTGAATTGCAGGTGACTGACAGGAAGTACTCTAGATTAACATGTAAATTACACACCAATATGTAAAGCATTATGAAACAGATTATCTGAAAAGAAATAAGAAATTGTTAAATAGATGATTCTGTTTGTTTTTATGAAAATATGTTTAATTTGCAAAACAGGAAATGGATGTTTCACTTCCGGGTCGATTTTAGTATAAAAAGGGATGCATGCAGGTAGGGATCATTCTGCCCTGAGGAAGAGTTCTCTGAAACTCGAAACGCGTTGGCGGTCATTTGATTCATCTACCTGCATCCATATTTGAAGGGGAGCCTGCCTGGTCCAGCTACCGGTGTTTAGCCTGGAGGGAGTAAGGAGGAATTCCGGTGACTCCAATTTTTTGCTCTTTCCACTGCTCCATGCTGGGAGCTTGACACGGTACGGTTCCAATCATATATATGTAAAGTGAAGGACCACACCTTTTAATTGGATGAAAAAAAAAATCCTTTTATGTATTTCTTATGCTATATAAAATAAATTTGAACCAATTTTTAAGAAAAATACTACACTATATATCGTCTTTTCCTCTATTTACATGAACACATACCCATAAGGAACATCAAGGTTTGGAGAAACTTGAAGGAAAGCAAGACTAAAGTCATTTACCGAAAAATCATTTACCGAGAAATCATTTGGAACATTTACATAGACTTTCCGATTACTCCTCTGGATTCCTATTTTTAAGAATTATTTTAATGTAATTTAAACATAAAGGTGGAAGCGCCAAAGATATTTTCAATCATCTATTTCTCTATAGTTCTACGTATGGTGATTGGGAATCACTAGAATTTATCTAGGCTGCTTCATTCCACCAAGCGCTATTTTCTAGTCCATACATTTTTTGTGTTAATACTGTCTTTTCCCATTTTGGAACAGAAATAAGCTGCTGTATCACTATGTTTGCACATTTGGAAAATAGGGAAAAGGTTTTCAAAGATGCTTTTTATTTACAAAAACAGGTTGATCAAGTAGAAATTGCAGACGAAAGTCTAGATACGGCCATGGACAAGTTAAGTTCATGATTTTTGAAAGAAAATAAATTATGGTGGGAGGTAGCTGCACTGGAGAAATACCTCTCCGACCAAATAATACCTAAAGGTTTGAGAATTCAAAAATCCCCTTCCTTCAGTGATGGAAGTGATTACTTCCGAAAAGAATGGGAGGTGATTTTAAATACCTGCTCCTTTTCTCTAATCCACCTAATATTAAAGGAACGTAAAGACAAATTAAAAGAGGTAAATGAAAGAATAAAAAATCTACAAACTCTTGTGAAACCTTTTCAGGATTTACCAGAGTTTGTAATAGCGGAAAAGGAAATTGAATTGAAAATTAGAAAGAACACAAAAGAACTGATCAGTAATAAACAAAAGAAATTATTAAGAGATCATGAATATTATAGGAATGATAGAACCTCTAAAAAACAGGGAGAGAAAGTAAAATTCTCATCAGAGATTGAAGATACCACGGAGAGTGAAAGTGACGATAACTCAATGATAAATGAACATGTATCTAAATCACACAGACCAAAAATCCAAGAAGAACCAATCCCTATGAAAAGAAAAACCATCTACTCACCAATCACGAAATACAATAATAATTATGAATCAAGAAGAAGGGACACACGACAACAATTTAGAAGATACACCCCCTATAAAAATAAAAATGAGGAAAGGACATTCCCACGTAAATATAATAGACGGAGGGATTCATTTAGGGATGATTACTATAGAGAGAACAGATATCGACCCTATAGAAGGGATGAATTCATCCCACATAGAAATTGGGTACCCCCGAGATATGAACGGATGGGTGATTATGATCAATATAACTGAACCTTTTTTAGAGAAAGGATGGAGATCATTCCCAAGAAAACGGTGACTCAAAAGAGAATTGAATGGAAATATAGGGGCACCAGGGGGGGGGGGGGAAACAATCAAAACACAAACAAAGATCAAAAAAGAAGAAACCACAAAGCCATATCTCTCCAAAGAAATGCAAAATGTTTAATATAAGCAAAAAAAATCTCACTGAAACAGAAGAAAAAAATTTTGGAGAAAGGACTCAAGTTTGCCCCAACGGCCAACATAGATCCATTTAAGTTGTTTGTAGACACAGAGAATTTTAGAAGAAAAATTACACTGAAAAAGTTCTTTAAGATTAAAGAAAAAGAAAATATAACATTGGAACAGGAGAACATTCAAGATATAGAGACCAGCTATTTCCGAAAAAAGTCAACATTTTATCCGGCCCAAATAAAGGGAAATTATATAAATGTGTTTGGCAAATTAGTTGAGGAAGACTTCAAGAATTTAAAACACAAACAAATTAAAAGCAACCTAACAAAGAAAGAAAAACAAGCTTTGAAGAATCTGTCAAAGAACAATGAAGTGGTAATTAAACCCTGCGATAAGGGGGGAGGGGTTGCTATTATGAGCAAAGAATTCTATGTAGGAGAAATTCAACGTCAACTAAAAGACGAAAAGACCTATAAGAAATTAAAAACTGACCCTACAAATCGCATAAAAACCGATTTTCAAAAATTCCTGACTAGACATCTAGAGAGTGGAGCTATCACAAAACAGGAATTTGACTTCCTTCTCATAGAACACCCAAAGACCCCAAGTATTTATATCCTGCCGAAGGTGCATAAGGATACATCAGCACCTCCAGGCAGACCAATCATAGCAGGTGTTGGGAGTCTTACTAGCAATCTGTCAGAGATGATAGATTGCTTTTTACAACCATTAGTTATAAAGAACAAATCCTACATCCAAGACTTCACTGATATTATCAATAAATTAGAAAATGCATCAGTTTCGGATAGTACCCTTTTAGGGACTGCAGATGTAACATCATTATACACGGCCATTGAACATGAAAAAGGCATAGAGGCAGTCAGTTGGTTTTTAGATCAATCCACCATTCCTTCGAAAGTGAGAGATTTCATTATTGAAGGTATTAGATTTATACTTAAAAACAATTATTTTTTCTTTGAAGGAGAATACTACATACAACTAATGGGGACTGCCATGGGGACCAAGTTCGCGCATAGCTACGCTAACCTCTTCATGGCTCATTGGGAGAACACCCATGTTTGGGGAAATGTGGCTATGGCGTTGAACTTGGTCCTCTGGCAGAGATTTATTGACGACATTATAATGTTATGGGAAGGCTCAGAGGATGACCTATTAACATTATGTCATGATCTCAACATGACCGATGCAGGTATCCACCTATCCTTCGATATTAGTAAAACAAGTGTAAACTTTTTGGATGTCACTGTCTACAAGGAAAATAACCAATTAAACACCAAAGGATACACAAAACCAACAGATTGTCAGCAATATATAAGCAAGAAGAGCCAACATCATCCTAACTGGATTAAAGGCATACCAAAAAGCCAACTGATACGCATAAAAAGAAACTGTAACAATTTAGAAGAATATATTCAACAAAGTGAATCTATGATGGAAAATTTTCGATCACAGGGTTATACAGAAGAACATCTGAGAAAAGCGAAGGAGGAAGTGGAAACGATGGATAGAAGGGACTTACTACGAAAAAAGAAACCAAACTATAAAGAAAAAGACAGACACAATTTGGCCTCCATTACCACCTTTGGAGCCAACTACAAAAAAATAGAATCAATTATCCAAAAACATTGGTGTATCCTTAGGAAGGATCCGATACTAAAGGAGATAATTCCAGATACTCCGAAATTTATTTATCGGAGATCCAATAATCTTAAATCCAATTTAGTAAGAAGTGCATTACCCCAATATCAAGCAAATCCGATAAGATCAGAAGGTTTTTACAGATGTGGGACGTGCACTATGTGTAAATCAGTCCCGGGCAATAATCAAAAAACTACCAGTTTTCATAAAGGAGATAAAGAATACAAGATAAAAAACTTTATAACGTGCCATACCAGCAATGTAATTTATTTGATTGAATGCGATTGTGGATTGTTCTACATAGGTCGCACATCAAGAGCGTTAAAGACCCGTATGGGAGAACATGTTAGAAATATTGGTAAGGGACTAGAAACCCATAATTTGTCCAACCATTTTAAAATAAAACATAAATGTAGGACAAATGCAATAAAACGTTTCTTAGGGATCCAACAAGTGAAAATAAATTGGAAGGATAGGGATTCAGAAAGTATGTTGGCGAGGGCCGAAATTAGGTGGATCCATAATCTAAGAACCATCGTTCCAGATGGATTAAACAAAGAATTTGAGATCAAATGGTTCCTTTAATGTAATGTTTAATTTTAGTATTATGCATTTTGGGGTAAATTTATTTTATGTATGGGCTGCTATATAATATTCAGGGATTTTTGATGATATTATGTACTATTGGTGGAGTGCAGTCCATTTCTGTCTGGTATATTATGCCCGAATACTGGTATCTTTTTATAAATATTTTTTGTAAACTTTATTCTAAAAAAAATGATTATTCACCATTTTATAACACCACTTTATAATACAATAAGTAAGGTGCAGAAACGGATATAAATGTATCTTTGTAAAGCATAATATATTGTAAAATCTCTGGGCGGAAGTACGTTACCGCAATAGTAAGGTGGAACGCACGATACTTCCGGGCGAGCGTCAGTGGAACGCATAGCGTTCCGATCTAAAATAAGACTCAGTCTAGACACTTATTTATGACCTGACCATTCTCATTATTTCTACGATACAATTTAAGTTTGAGAAAGTAATGGGAGGATTAAAGGCTTATGTTTCTGTGATGATTTAAGTATGAAATTGTTGTGAATTGCAGGTGACTGACAGGAAGTACTCTAGATTAACATGTAAATTACACACCAATATGTAAAGCATTATGAAACAGATTATCTGAAAAGAAATAAAAAATTGTTAAATAGATCATTCTGTTTGTTTTTATGAAAATATGTTTAATTTGCAAAACAGGAAATGGATGTTTCACTTCCGGGTCAATTTTAGTATAAAAAGGGATGCATGCAGGTAGGGATCATTCTGCCCTGAGGAAGAGTTCTCTGAAACTCGAAACGCGTTGGCGGTCATTTGATTCATCTACCTGCATCCATATTTGAAGGGGAGCCTGCCTGGTCCAGCTGCCGGTGTTTAGCCTGGAGGGAGTAAGGAGGAATTCCGGAGACTCCAATTTTTTGCTCTTTCCACTGCTCCATGCTGGGAGCTTGACACGGTACGGTTCCAATCATATATATGTAAAGTGAAGGACCACACCTTTTAATTGGATGAAAGAAAAAATCCTTTTATGTATTTCTTATGCTATATAAAATAAATTTGAACCAATTTTTAAGAAAAATACTACACTATATATAGTCTTTTCCTCTATTTACATGAACACATACCCATAAGGAACATCAAGGTTTGGAGAAACTTGAAGGAAAGCAAGACTAAAGTTGTTTACCGAAAAATCATTTACCGAGAAATCATTTGGAACATTTACATAGACTTTCCGATTACTCCTCTGGATTACTATTTTTAAGAATTATTTTAATGTAATTTAAACATAAAGGTGGAAGCGCCAAAGATATTTTCAATCATCTATTTCTCTATGATATATTCTATGGGGTGTCATATGCAAGTCATTAGAATACTTTACTACTAAAGTTATAAGACATATGCATTCAATATTTCAGTAAACAAAGAGAAAATAAAGCTATCTATTGGGTTTCACTAAGACTCCATTGGAAGACTTGACTATTGTTGTTAAAAGACATATGCATTCATATTACAGAGCCACAAACCACAATGCAAACTAGTAAAACAGACACATGCTTACATGGGATTCAAACTAATGACAGTCTTAATTTGATAGTGCAAACCCAACACCTTACCAACTATACTAACCAGTCTATACATACCAGAGAAGCAATTTATCAGAGATTTAAGTAAATAAGCTACAGTGTCCAAGGTACCAAACATGATATATTCTATGTGGTGTCATAAGCAAGTCATTAGAACACTTTACTATTAAAGTTATAAGACATATGCATTCAATATTTGAGTAAACAAATAGAAATTAAAGCTATCTATGGGTTTCACTAATTAGTCCATTGGAAGACTTGACTATTGTTGTTAAAAGACATATGCATTCATATTATAGAGCCACAAACCACAATGCAGACTTGTAAAATAAATACATGCTTACATGGTATTCAAACCTATGACAGTCTTAATTTGATAGTGCAAACCCAACACCTTACCTGCTGTGCTAACCAGTCTATTCAAACCAATCACACAATTTATCAGAGATTTAAGTAAATAAGCTACACTGTCCAAGGTGCTAAACATCATATATTCTATGGGGTGTCATAAGCAAGTCATTAGAATACTTAACTACTAAAGTTATGACATATGCATTTATATTTGAATAAACAAAGATAAAATAAAGCTATCTCTTGGGTTTCACTAACAAATACATTGGAAGACTTGACTATTGTTATTAAAATACATATGCATTACAATGTATAGAGCCACAAACCACAATAAAAACATGCTTACATGGTATTCAAACCAATGGCAGTCTTAATTTGATAGTGCAAACCCAACACCTAACCAACTGTGCCAAACAGTGTGCATACAAGCCTCACAATTAATCAGAAATTTAAGTAAATCAGCTACAGTGTCCAAGTTACTAAACATGATATATTCTATGGGGTGTCATAAGCAAGTAATTAGAATACTTTACTACTAAAGTTATAAAACATATGCATTCAATATTTCAGTAAACAAAGAGAAAATAAAGCTATCTATTGGGTTTCACTAAGACTCCATTGGAAGACTTGACTATTGTTGTTAAAAGACATATGCATTCATATTACAGAGCCACAAACCACAATGCAAACTAGTAAAACAGACACATGCTTACATGGGTCTCAAACTAATGACAGTCTTAATTTGATAGTGCAAACCCAACACCTTACCAACTATACTAACCAGTCTATACATACCAGAGAAGCAATTTATCAGAGATTTAAGTAAATAAGCTACAGTGTCCAAGGTGATATATTCTATGTGGTGTCATAAGCAAGTCATTAGAACACTTTACTATTAAAGTTATAAGACATATGCATTCAATATTTGAGTAAACAAATAGAAATTAAAGCTATCTATGGGTTTCACTAACAAGTCCATTGGAAGACTTGACTATTGTTGTTAAAAGACATATGCATTCATATTATAGAGCCACAAACCACAATGCAGACTTGTAAAATAAATACATGCTTACATGGTATTCAAACCTACGACAGTCTTAATTTGATAGTGCAAACCCAACACCTTACCTACTGTGCTAACCAGTCTATTCAAACCAGTCACACAATTTATCAGAGATTTAAGTAAATAAGCTACAGTGTCCAAGGTGCTAAACATCATATATTCTATGGGGTGTCATAAGCAAGTCATTAGAATACTTAACTACTAAAGTTATGACATATGCATTTATATTTGAATAAACAAAGATAAAATAAAGCTATCTCTTGGGTTTCACTAACAAATACATTGGAAGACTTGACTATTGTTATTAAAATACATATGCATTACAATGTATAGAGCCACAAACCACAATAAAAACATGCTTACATGGTATTCAAACCAATGGCAGTCTTAATTTGATAGTGCAAACCCAGCACCTAACCAACTGTGCCAAACAGTCTGCATACAAGCCTCACAATTAATCAGAAATTTAAGTAAATCAGCTACAGTGTCCAAGTTACTAAACATGATATATTCTATGGGGTGTCATAAGCAAGTAATTAGAATACTTTACTACTAAAGTTATAAAACATATGCATTCAATATTTCAGTAAACAAAGAGAAAATAAAGCTATCTATTGGGTTTCACTAAGACTCCATTGGAAGACTTGACTATTGTTGTTAAAAGACATATGCATTCATATTACAGAGCCACAAACCACAATGCAAACTAGTAAAACAGACACATGCTTACATGGGATTCAAACTAATGACAGTCTTAACTTGATAGTGCAAACCCAACACCTTACCAACTATACTAACCAGTCTATACATACCAGAGAAGCAATTTATCCGAGATTTAGGTAAATAAGCTACAGTGTCCAAGGTACCAAACATGATATATTCTATGTGGTGTCATAAGCAAGTCATTAGAACACTTTACTATTAAAGTTGTAAGACATATGCATTCAATATTTGAGTAAACAAAGAGAAAATGAAGCTATCTATTGGGTTTCACTAACAAGTCCTTTGGAAGACTTGACTATTGTTGTTAAAAGACATATGCATTCATATTATAGAGCCACAAACCACAATGCAGAGTTGTAAAATAAATACATCCTTACATGGTATTCGAACCAATGACAATCTTAATTTGATAGTGCAAACCCAACACCTTACCTACTGTGCTAACCAGTGTATTCGATCAAGTCACACAATTTATCAGAGATTTAAGTAAATAAGCTACAGTGTCCAAGGTGCTAAACATCATATATTCTATGGGGTGTAATAAGCAAGTCATTAGAATACTTTACTACTAAAGTTATGACATATGCTTTCAATACTTGAATAAACAAAGATAAAATAAAGCTATCTCTTGGGTTTCACTAAGACTCCATTGGAAGACTTGACTATTGTTGTTAAAAGACATATGCATTCATATTGTAGAGCCACAAACCACAATGCAGACTTGTAAAATAATTAAATACATGCTTACATGGGATTCAAACCAATGACAGTCATAATTTGATAGTGCAAACCGAACACCTTTAATACTGTGTTAACCAGTCTGCATTTCAGTCACACTATTTATCAGAGATTAAGTAAATAAGCTACAGTGTTCATGGTACTAAACATGATATATTCTATGGGGTGTCATAAGCAAGTCATTAGAATACTTTACTACTGACTTCCGGTGGGCGGGCCATCCAGCGTGGCTGCTTTTTAGCTGAGCTCCAGCCTGCAGGTGGAAAATCCACCAACATCCCCTGCTATCCGGCACCTATCTTATTGATAAACCCTCTACAAAAATACTTACAACAGAGGGAGCCTGGAGAGACCCTGCAGGGGTAGGAGCGTGATAGTATGCCCCCGTAGTCTGGCCCTCAAGGAGACGGCCTACATGACCGCCAGTGTGACGCCTGGCGCGAAAACTGGAGGCCTGATAGCACTCATCCCCACCCGCACACGAGGGATTAACACCCTATCTACGGGCCTCTGGGGATATCCCATCCGTTGGGAGACAGTGCGAAGGCTCTATGTGCTGCTGGCAGATCTGTGGCCTCTGCTCCCTGGTGCTCACTGGCCCCTGCTGCCCCTAGACGCGAGGAGAGGCCCTCCGTCCCCCCCCCCCGCTGCTGCTCTTAAGGCTGTGCGGCAGTGATCGGAGACGGGACTGAAAGATAGGACGGGCTTTGGCTGGCGGCGGAGCGGCGCTGACCCGAAGGAGACCCCTAGAGAGGAGGACACTGACTCGGCTCCCCCTCCCGCACCTGACTCCGAGGCTGTGCGGCGGTACGGAGAAACGGGAACGAGCGGCGGGTCAAAACTTGACTGGCGACGGAGAGGCGCTGAACCGAAGACGGCCCCGGGTTCGGAGGACACTGACCTGATTCCCCCCTGCTGTGGGGTCTACGCCGGGGTGCCCTAAGACGGAGCTGTGTGACGCGGCAGGGAGCACAGTCGCTGCCAGACGCTGCCGGAGGATTCCGGGAGACGTCTATCAGAGGAGGCGGAGGGAGAGCCTGCTGCACGGTGTCCGAACACCATCTGACGGATGACCGTTGTTTTCCTTGGGGTCCAAGGTGTTGAGCTCCCTATCCTGCCCTCTGGTCCTGGTTATCCATCTGGACTCCGGAATCGGGGTGCAGTGTGACGGTAGTGGGTGCAGAGATAGGCCCTGTGTCGGATCGATTGGCCCTCCGTGGGTGGCTGGAATAAGAGGTGAGGAAGTGCCCTTGGACACACTCTGAAGTGGGGAACACTACCCTAAAAGAGAGTGGCTGATGAGGAGGCTTGCTGGGCGCTGGACACTGGCTGTGTGGTCATACTAACAGACTGCATTTTTACAGGGGAAGCTTATACAGCCCCCCTTTACAAAGGGTGATATCAGCTCAATACACTCCTCTTCCTACCCTCTCCTGCACTTCCCTCTACCTATCCCCAACAGATTGCACAACCTCTCCCTTCCGCTTAGGCTCGTCTGTCTGGGGGTGAAGAAATCTAGGCCTCTCTTTTATTCTTATTTTTCCTATTTCTTGCTAAACTCTCCCCTTTCTTTTTCTCCTCTTTTCTGTTCCTAGCTACCCACCGTCAATACTGTAAGTAGTTAGATGAGATGTAACTACCTTAAAAGTCACTGATATATCTGATTATTGAAACCTCTGCTCTCCCAGAGCAGGAACTTTTGAGGTTATATCGCCACCTGGTGGCTACCCAATGTTAGGGCACCTAACTGGTTATATTAATCTACTGTTACCTTTTACGAAGCAACTTACTTGGGGAAATTTGAAATATTCCTCACAATAGTTTGAATATTGTTTTGCTCTGTAACCTGCTTTAATCTGGAGGTTTCAAAGTGCACCGCCTCGGTAAAGCTTTTACAGATATAGCATACCGAGTTGATGCCTATTACCGACATCTGTACTATGTGTAAAGTAATGTTTACTTAAATTTTGCTGTTTTTTTTTCTGCTGAGTAGCTCTGACATATCATCTGACTCAAACCTTTCCGTGAGGTGCCTTATTATCATATACTGTAGTGTGTTGATATAGAAGTCCCTGGTTTATTACAGTTAAAGGTCTACGGACCGGGGGATGGACAAATTCGTCCATAAAACTCCAACGGTTAGATCTTCCCAGTCCTCAGTTACTACAAGAATGAGTAAGACCAAAAACACGGCGGTGAAGCCTAATCCTCCCTCGCCCCCAGAGGCGGGGAACTCCCGTGACCAAACTCTGGAAGTGGAGACGCTTCCTGATCAACCCTCATTGATGCATATGGCCCAGGAGCTCTCTCGGCTCCTCATGCCCCAAATCGACAAGAAACTTGAGAATATCCCTTTAATTGACAAAAGGCTTGAACAGATACAGACACTACTTGATTCGACACTTACAAAAATTGACCATAACACCTCACGGATCACCTCACTAGAACAGCGGGTTAGCGATGGGGAAGATCAGTTACACACACTCCAGCGCTCCACTGACACCCAGGATTCCTCTCTTAAAACTTTACAGGCAAAACTAGATGAGCTTGAGAACAGGGACAGAAGATCGAATCTACGCTTTGTGGGCATCCCCGAATCAGTTAAAGACAGGCAGTTATCGGATTTTGTGACGTCTGATATATTTCAGGCCTTGGGAATCACAGACGCCCCATTTCTGTCACACATAGAAAGGGTGCATAGAATTGGTCCTTTCCGACCAGATGTTGAAAATAAGCCTAGGCCCGTCATTGCGAAATTCATGGACTTTCGTATGAAGGAACATGTGCTGCGCTCTTATCGTAAACTCCCGCAAATGGTAGTGCAGGGAAAACGTGTTTTGATTTTCCAAGATTTCTCGGCCTCTGTTGCACAAAAGAGGAGGGAGTTCTCGGATGTTTGTAAAATACTACATGAGAGTAATACCAGATTCGCACTGATGTATCCAGCTAAATTACGCATACATGACAATGGTCGCACATTGATTTTTGCTGATCCCGCCACTGCACACTCCCATGTTACACACATGTTGAACCCGGGGAATCCACCACAACAAGACTAAATATTATGTGGTTAAGTACTTTGTGTCAGAGTCGGTATAAATCCTATTCGAGAGAGACATTGGGTCTCTTTACATGCTACTCAGCTTAAATTCTAATGTTATATATATTTCTGATAGACTTCTCGCCAGTGCTACCGGAGGGTTTAGCACTCGCGTGGTCTTTAGTTTGGTTTGGAAAAATTGGAAAATGTTATGTGAAGCAATGTGTGTTTTTTTATTTTATTTTTCTTTGTTTTTGTTTTTGTTGTTCTGCCCGTGCCGTGCCTTCCTCGCCCGATCTGTTCCTAGGCTCAATGACATTGTGTGGTCTCGCTCGTTCCTCTCCGCTTGCTGGGAAGGGGGGGGGGGCGACGACGTGACATGATATTCTCGTTGGAGTGTCACCCTAGGGTGGGGGTGGGTTGATGGTCAATGACGGATCATAGGATAGGGACCTCTAACGCAGATTCTTGTTTTAAACTTTTGTCCTGGAACGTGGGCGGCCTTAACTCCCCGATAAAACGTAAGCGGGTTGTCACACACCTGAAGCGGTTTCGACCTCAAATTATATTTCTCCAAGAAACCCACTGGATGGTGGGCGCCTCCTCTGCTCTTCGGGCACCGTGGTTGGATAGCTGTGTTTCTGCAGATAACACGAGGAAGACTAGGGGGGTGGCGATTCTATTTAGCAAACACCTACACTATACTGCTTCAACGCGATAATTCTCAGCTTATCCTGGCAGGTGACTGGAATACAGTTGACGATCCCACTATAGACAAACGCCCTGTCCCGCGCACTTCCGGCTCCCCTTCTTGGACACATCTCCAAACACTGAAAACATCCCTTCAACTTACTGATATTTGGCGTCTCCTCAACCCCTCTGACAGATCATTTACTTTCTTTTCTGGGGTTCATAGCTCCTGGTCCAGAATTGACTCCATATTGGTTGCAGATTCCCTAGTGACGCGAGTCATGAAAGCTGATATACACAACATTCTGATATCAGACCATGCTCCTGTGACATTGACGCTGCAAAGAACTCTTCAATCAGGGGGCTCTAGGATTTGGAGATTTCCAAGCTATCTCTATAACTGTGATGATTTTAGAAAATTTCTGATAACAAGTTGGGCCAACTATTTAGACGATAATTTAGAGCATTGGGACCGCCCAAACATTCTTTGGGGGGCGGCAAAAGCAGTCTTAAGGGGTCAAATTATTGAGTATGTTCATAGATTAAAAAAGAAAAACTTAGCGATCTATAACACCTTACATTCAGAATTAACTGATGCAATGCAAAGCCATCTCTCCCTACAGACTGATGAGTCCTTGCGGCTTTATTTACAGGCTAAACAGCTCTTAAACGATCACTTACTAGCGCAAGCAAAATGTGAGGTGGTATTCTCTTCCCACAAACACTACAGATGGGGTAATAAATCCGGTAGACTACTGGCAACCATGGCGAGGAAGAAAACGACACGCAAATTCATAACAGCTGTTAGACATCGCACCTCGGGACAACTCCTTACCAATTCCCCAGACATATTAAATCATTTTGAATCTTACTTTGCGGACCTATACTCTGATCTCCCCTTTAACGAATCCACCCAGACCACACTCCTACCAGACACTCTATTACCGCCAATCACGACCGCACAGTCGGATCTACTAGTGAGAGCTATTACTGAAGAAGAATTGATCTCGGCAATGTCCAAACTTAAGTTACACAAATCTCCAGGCCCTGACGGCCTCTCTAATGAATTTTACAAAATCCTTCAGCCCCATGTGGTTCCGACTCTGCTGGAAGTGTTCAACAGTCTTTTACAGCATCGTTCCCCCTTTCACCATTTCACGACAGCACATACTATTTTAATCCCTAAACCTGCGCATGACCCACAATTGGTGACCTCTTATAGGCCTATTACGTTGCTAAACACCGACATAAAACTATTTACTAAGATCCTAGCAGACCGGCTGCAAATTATTCTCCCACACACCTTAACTAACCATCAACTTGGCTTTATTCGCAATACTCATTCGGTTAAAGGAATTAGGGCGGCGATCGCGGCAGTTGTAGCTTCTGCTCAATTGCCCCAATCCAGAAATATACTCCTCAGTTTAGACACCACCAAGGCCTTCGACACAGTACTCTGGCCCCATCTATTTAAAGTCCTGGAACGTAGACTGTTCCATCAAGACTTCATTGAAACTATTCTATACCTATATGATTCTCCCTCGACTTCCCTTTTGCTTAATGGCTATATGAGCAACCCTGTGGTGATGCATCGTGGCACACGGCAGGGTTGCCCCTTATCTCCCCTGCTCTTCAACCTGGCCATAGACCCCTTACATCGCTTGCTGTTAAATGATAATCAGTTTCAATGAATCCAGATTGGTCGCAGAAATCTAAAACTTACTGCTTTTGCCGATGATCTTCTGCTATATATCTCTGATCCGGAGGTTTCATTGACACATATATTTAATCTACTACAGGCCTATGGTCAAATTTCAGGCTTTAACGTTAACTGGGCAAAATCGGTGGCACTCAGACTGGGGAATGGTTCATTTTTGAGGCAGGGGGCGATGAATCTACCATTACAGTGGAGTTCGGATCACATAACATATTTAGGGATTCGAATATCGAGAAAGCCTGAGCGATTATATACCCTAAATTTTACCTCGGCCATCCGAACAATTGAAACAGAACTTGAGACTTGGAAATCTATGCCTTTATCATACTTGGGGAGGGCTAGCTTGATCAAAATGATATCATTCCCCCGTCTGATGTACTTCATTCAAGCCATGCCACACACACTTCTACCTAAAGACGTTCAACGTCTCAATTTTCTCTTTAGGAAGTTCATCTGGCAGGGGGGGAGACCGCGTATAGCGCTAATCAAACTACAGCAGACTGTAGGGAATGGGGGAATTAACTTCCCTAATATCTTCTGGTACTCCCAGGCGGCCCAACTACGTTACCTACATGACTGGATGCAAGACGATAACACATACACAAATACAGACATAGATAGAGAATTTATACAGGAGGGGGATCTCATTACATTTCTACATCTGCATGATCGGGAGGTGTCCGAGGAGCTGAGGGGAAACCCCTTACTGTGGAACGTAAAAAAACTATGGAAGGAAATGCGACATAAACTAAATCTAAATCCCCACAAATCATTACACCTTCCGTTCGTGGTTAATCCTGACTTCCAAGAGGGTCAGGCACACTACCCGTTTACTATATGGAGGCTGGGGGGGGGTGTCCAGGATCGGTGATTTAGTGGACATGCGGGGCTCGAGGCCGCTCACGTTCCAGGAAGCCACTACTAAATACCCAACTCTGAGGGCCTTTCCTGTGGCCTTTCTTCTGGCTCAACACTATATTTCATCCACTATCAGATGTTTTTCACCTGGGGATTGGGATAACCCGATGGATAGAATGTTGAAACAAACCCCTAGGGTTAAGAAAGCAATCTCGAATGCGCATGGGTACTTTCGGAACGTCCTAGACTACTCGAGGGGTCCGGGAGGGGTTATGTCTTGGAGAGACTGTCTCCCGAACGTTGAAATTACTGACCTACTAGCGGCACATGTAAAACCGGCAAATTATTTCCCTCTTCTAGATATAAAGAAATGTCTCTCAATATTTTGCATAGGACTTATTTATCGCCCCATAGACGACACTTGATAGGACTTGCTGACACGCATACTTGTTGGAAATGTGGCACTCCTCAGGCAGATATGTTTCACTGTCTGTGGACATGTCCCTTAATCAGACAGTTTTGGATTCAGATACGAAACTACTTGACGGCCAATCTGGTAAATCATTGGAGGTTGTCTCCGGAGTGGGCGCTCTTTGGTATTATACCACCAAATCAGCGCCTCTCTTTGGGCAGTAAAAAACTGTTGATGGCAGTTGGTTTGGCGGCTAGAAAAGCCATCCTGCAGGTGTGGATAGCGAAGGATCCACCAACCCTATCATTATTTAAAGCCAAATTATTCTACCTTTTTAGGATGGAATGGATAAGTGTCCTGCTGGAAAAAGACACCAAGATACACAATTTCTTTGAGGTTTGGGAGAGTTATATAATGACCCTGTCAACAGCGGTTAGGAAACAGCTCCACGACTCGTCCAACACAGAATGGTTTCTAACTAGAATGGCTGCGGGGGATCCGCCGATTGTACTTTAAAAGTTAATTGACGAACAGAGCGCTGTGGGCGGGTTGGGGAGGAAACCGGGTACGGCACGGGTATTGCACATATGTGGATATATATGTATGTGTATATATATATATTTTTTTTTTCTTATTGTAACTTCCTTTTTTTATTATATTTGAAAGTACAAATACGGGTCAATCGACTGAGTTGAATTTCAGATCAGTAAAACAGATGATCTTCGGAGGTCTTGTTGCTTATAATTGTGATGCTGTTGACTGCTTATAACGGATTTATCTCCTGATTAAGGGCTCAAATGTACTATTCTTGTTCTGTTTTCTTATAATACCCTTCTATCAAAGAGTTGAAACTTATTGAACATCTATGTATGTATAACATGTATTGCTTCAATAAAAAATGTATGTTAAAAAAAAAAGAATACTTTACTACTAAAGTTATAAGACATATGCATTCAATATTTCAGTAAACAAAGAGAAAATAAAGCTATCTATTGGGTTTCACT
Source organism: Pseudophryne corroboree (assembly GCF_028390025.1). Classification (NCBI taxonomy): domain Eukaryota; kingdom Metazoa; phylum Chordata; class Amphibia; order Anura; family Myobatrachidae; genus Pseudophryne; species Pseudophryne corroboree. Next base: position 151,588,762 of record NC_086451.1, on the reverse strand, counting down.
AAGACTCCATTGGAAGACTTGACTATTGTTGTTAAAAGACATATACATTCATATTACAGAGCCACAAACCACAATGTAGACTAGTAAAATAGACACATGCTTACATGGGATTCAAACCAATGACAGTGTTAATTTGATAGTGCAAACCCAACACCTTACCAACTGTACTGACCAGCCTATACATACCAGAGCAGCAATTTATCAGAGATTTAAGTAAATAAGCTACAGTGTCCAAGGTACTAAACATGAAATATTCTATGTGGTGTCATAAGCAAGTCATTAGAACACTTTACTATTAAAGTAATAAGACATATGCATTCACTATTTGAGTAAACAAAGAGAAAATAAAGCTATCTATTGGGTTTCACTAACAAGTCCATTGGAAGACTTGACTATTGTTGTTAAAAGACATATGCATTCATATTATAGAGCCACAAACCACAATGCAGACTTGTAAAATAAATATACGCTTACATGGTATTCGAACCAATGACAGTCTTAATTTGATAGTGCAAACCCAACACCTTACCAACTGTGCCAAACAGTCTGCACACAAGCACACCCATTAATCAGAAATTTAAGTAAATCAGCTATAGTGTCCAAGTTACTAAACATGATATATTCTATGGGGTGTCATAAGCAAGTCATTAGAATATTTTACTTTTAAAGTTATAAGACGTATGCATTCAATATTTCAGTAAACAAAGAGAAAATAAAGCTATCTATTGGGTTTCACTAAGACTCCATTGGAAGACTTGACTATTGTTGTTAAAAGACATATGCATTCATATTACGGAGCCACAAACCACAATGCAAACTAGAAACACGCTTACATGGGATTCAAACCAATGACAGTCTTAATTTGATAGTGCAAACTCAACACCTTACCAACTATACTAACAAGTTTATACATACCAGAGATGCAATTTATCAGAGATTTAAGTAAATAAGCTACAGTGTCCAAGGTACTAAACATGATATATTCTATGTGGTGTCATAAGCAAGTCATTAGAACACTTTACTATTAAAGTTATAAGACATATGCATTCAATATTTCAGTAAACAATAAAGCTATCTATTGGGTTTCACTAACAAGTCCATTGGAAGACTTGACTATTGTTGTTAAAAGACATATGCATTCATATTATAGAGCCACAAACCACAATGCAGACTTGTAAAATAATTGAATACATACTTACATGGGATTCAAACCAATGACAGTCATAATTTGATAGTGCAAACCCAACACCTTTAATATTGTGTTAACCAGTCTGCATTCCAGTCTCACAATTTATCAGAGATTAAGTAAGCAAGCTACAGTGTTCATGCTACTAAACATGATATATTCTATGGGGTGTCATAAGCAAGTCATTAGAATACTTTACTACTAAAGTTATAAGACATATGCATTCAATATTTCAGTAAACAAAGAGAAAATAAAGCTATCTATTGGGTTTCACTAAGACTCCATTGGAAGACTTGACTATTGATGTTAAAAGACATATGCATTTATATTACAGAGCCACAAACCACAATGTAGACAAGTAAAATAGATACATGCTTACATGGGATTCAAACCACTGACAATGCTAATTTGATAGTGCAAACCCAACAAATTACTAACTGTACTGACCAGTCTATACATAGCCGAGATGTAATTTACCATAGATTTAAGTAAATAAGATACAGTATCCAAGTTACAAAACATGATATATTCTATGTGGTGTCATAAGCAAGTCATTAGAACACTTTACTATTAAAGTTATAAGACATATGCATTCAATATTTGAGTACACAAATAGAAATTAAAGCTATCTATAGGTTTCACTAACAAGTCCATTGGAAGACTTGACTATTGTTGTTAAAAGACATATGTATTCATATTATAGAGCCACAAACCACAATGCAGACTTGTAAAAGAAACACATGTTTACATGGTATTCGAACCAATGACAGTCTTCATTTGATAGTGCAAACCCAACACCTTACCTACTGTGCTAACCAGTATATTCAAGCCAGTCACGCAATTTATCAGAGATTTAAGTAAATAAGCTACAGTGTCCAAGGTGCTAAACATCATATATTCTATGGGGTGTCATAAGCAAGTCATTAGAATACTTTACTACTAAAGTTATGACATATGCATTTATATTTGAATAAACAAAGATAAAATAAAGCTATCTCTTGGGTTTCACTAACAAATACATTGGAAGACTTGACTATTGTTATTAAAATACATATGCATTACAATGTATAGAGCCACAAACCACAATAAAAAACATGCTTACATGGGATTCAAACCAATGGCAGTCTTAATTTGATAGTGCAAACCCAACACCTTACCGACTGTGCCAAACAGTCTGCATACAAGCCTCACAATTAATCAGAAATTTAAGTAAATCAGCTGCAGTGTCCAAGTTACTAAACATGATATATTCTATGGGGTGTCATAAGCAAGTCATTAGAATACTTTACTACTAAAGTTATAAGACATATGCATTCAATATTTCAGTAAACAATGAGAAATTAAAGCTATTGGGTTTCACTAAGACTCCATTGGAAGACTTGACTATTGTTGTTAAAAGACATATGCATTCATATTACAGAGCCACAAACCACAATGTAGACTAGTAAAACAGACACATGCTTACATGGGATTCAAACCAATGACAGTGTTAATTTGATAGTGCAAACCCAACACCTTACCAACTGTACTGACCAGCCAATACTTACCAGCAAAGCAATTTATCAGAGATTTAAGTAAATAAGCTACAGTGTCCAAGGTACTAAACATGATATATTCTATGTGGTGTCATAAGCAAGTCATTAGAACACTTTACTATTAAAGTTATAAGACATATGCATTCAATATTTGAGTAAACAAAGAGAAAATAAAGCTATCTATGGGTTTCACTAACAAGTCCATTGGAAGACTTGACTATTGTTGTTAAAAGACATGTGCGTTCATATTATAGAGCCACAAACCACAATGCAGACTAGTAAAATAAATACATGCTTACATGGAATTCTAACCATTAACAGTCTTAATTTGATAGTGCAAACCCAACACATTACCTACTGTGCTAACCAGTCTATTCAAACCAGTCACGCAATTTATCAGAGATTTAAGTAAATAAGCTACAGTGTCCAAGGTGCTAAACATCATATATTCTATGGGGTGTCATAAGCAAGTCATTAGAATACTTAACTACTAAAGTTATGACATATGCATTTATATTTGAATAAACAAAGATAAAATAAAGCTATCTCTTGGGTTTCACTAACAAATACATTGGAAGACTTGACTATTGTTATTAAAATACATATGCATTACAATGTAAAGAGCCACAAACCACAATAAAAACATGCTTACATGGGATTCAAACCAATGGAAGTCTTAATTTGATAGTGCAAACCCAACACCTAACCAACTGTGCCAAACAGTCTGCATACAAGCTTAACAATTAATCAGAAATTTAAGTAAATCAGCTACAGTGTCCAAGATACTAAACATGATATATTCTATGGGGTGTCATAAGCAAGTCATTAGAATACTTTGCTACTAAAGTTATAAGACATATGCATTCAATATTTCAGTAAACAAAGATAAAATAAAGCTATTGGGTTTCACTAAGACTCCATTGGAAGACTTGACTATTGTTGTTAAAAGACATATGCATTCATATTACAGAGCCACAAACCACAATGCAAACTAGTAAAATAGAAACATGCTTACATGGGATTCAAACTAATGACAGTCTTAATTTGATAGTGCAAACCCCACACCTTACCAACTATACTAACCAGTCTATACATACCAGAGATGCAATTTATCAGAGATTTAAGTAAATAAGCTACAGTGTCCAAGTTACTAAACATGATATATTCTATGTGGTGTCATAAGCAAGTCATTAGAACACTATACTATTAAAGTTGTAAGACATATGCATTCAATATTTGAGTAAACAAAGAGAAAATAAAGCTATCTATGGGTTTCACTAACAAGTCCACTGGAAGACTTGACTATTGTTGTTAAAAGACATATGCATTCATATTATAGAGCCACAAACCACAATGCAGAGTTGTAAAATAAATACATGCTTACATAGTATTCGAACCAATGACAGTCTTAATTTGATAGTGCAAACCCAACACCTTACCTACTGTGCTAACCAGTCTATTCAAACCAGTCACGCAATTTATCAGAGATTTAAGTAAATAAGCTACAGTGTCCAAGGTGCTAAACATCATACATTCTATGGGGTGTCATAAGCAAGTCATTAGAATACTTTACTACTAAAGTTATGACATATGCATTCAATATTTGAATAAACAAAGATAAAATAAAGCTATCTCTTGGGTTTCACTAACAAATACATTGGAAGACTTGACTATTGTCATTAAAATACATATGCATTACATTGTATAGAGCCACAAACCACAATATTAAAAAAAAACATGCTTACATGGGATTCAAACCAAAAGCAGTCTTAATTTGATAGTGCAAACCCAACACCTTACCGACTGTACTAACAAGTCTATACATACCAGCAAAGCAATTTATCAGAGATTTAAGTAAATAAGCTACAGTGTCCAAGTTACTAAACATGACATATTCTATGTGGTGTCATAAGCAAGTCATTAGAACACTTTACTATTAAAGTTATAAGACATATGCATTCAATATTTGAGTAAACAAATAGAAAATAAAGCTATCTCTTGGGTTTCACTAACAAATACATTGGAAGACTTGACTATTGTCATTAAAATACATATGCATTACATTGTATAGAGCCACAAACCACAATATTAAAATAAAAACATGCTTACATGGGATTCAAACCAATGGCAGCCTTAATTTGATAGTGCAAACCCAACACCTTACCAACTGTGCCAAACAGGCTGCCTAAAAGCTTCACAATTAATCAGAAATTTAAGTAAATCAGCTACAGTGTCCAAGTTACTAAACATTATATATTCTATGGGGTGTCATAAGCAAGTAATTAGAATACTTTACTACTAAAGTTATAGGACATATGCATTCAATATTTCAGTAAACAAAGAGAAAATAAAGCTATCTATTGGGTTTCACTAAGACTCCATTGGAAGACTTGACTATTGTTGTTAAAAGACATATGCATTCATATTACAGAGCCACAAACCACAATGCAGACTAGTAAAATAGAAATATGCTTACATGGGATTCAAACCAATGACAGTTTTAATTTGATAGTGCAAACCCAACGCCTTACCAACTATACTAACCAGTCTATACACACCAGAGAAGCAATTTATCAGAGATTAAAGTAAATAAGCTACAGTGTCCAAGGTACTAAACATGATATATTCTATGGGGTGTCATAAGCAAGTCATTAGAACACTTTACTATTAAAGTTATAAGACATATGCATTCAATATTTGAGTAAACAAAGAGAAAATAAAGCTATCTATTGGGTTTCACTAACAAGTCCATTGGAAGACTTGACTATTGTTGTTAAAATACATATGCATTCATATTATAGAGCCACAAATCACAATGCAGACTTGTAAAATAATAAAATACATGCTTACATGGGATTCAAACCAATGACAGTCTTAATTTGATAGTGTAAACCCAACACCTTAACTACTGTGTTAACCAGTCTGCATTCCAGTCTCACAATTTATCAGAGATTAAGTAAATAAGCTACAGTGTCCAAGTTACTAAACATGATATATTCTATGGGGTGTCATAAGCAAGTCATTAGAATACTTTACTACTAAAGTTATAAGACATATGCATTCAATATTTCAGTAAACAAAGAGAAAATAAAGCTATTTATTGGGTTTCACTAAGACTCCATTGGAAGACTTGACTATTGTTGTTAAAAGACATATGCATTCATATTACAGAGCCACAAACCACAATGCAGACTAGTAAAATAGAAACATGCTTACATGAGATTCAAACCAATAACAGTCTTAAACCCAACACCTTACCAACTATACTAACCAGTCTATACATACCAGAGATGCAATTTATCAGAGATTTAAGTAAATAAGCTACAGTGTCCAAGGTACTAAACATGATATATTCTATGTGGTGTCATAAGCAAGTCATTAGAACACTTTACTATTAAAGTTATAAGACATATGCATTCAATATTTGAGTAAACAAAGAGAAAATAAAGGTTTCTATGGGTTTCCTGGGGTAAATGGCAGCAAGCAGCAGCCAAGGAATCATACAAATCCAGTTTGTGGTGCAACTGGCCACAACCAGTTTTATTAAGCAGAAAATAAAACAAACATCAAAAGAAAATACCTTGCCTGTCCGGCACTAACTAAACACAGGACGTTCCTAACTATCTCTAAACAAAAACACAGTGTTCTCCAGTAAACACTGTATAGCTCACTTGAATAAGGAAGCTTCTCTCACAGAGATTCTACAGTCTCCCCAGGCAATCTGCACACACTGATCAGGCCAGCAGCCCTATAACACTCTTACACAGCTGAAACCCTGATTAGCCCTCTGTGAGGCCAAAGACCCGAACTGGGCCCAATGTCTGGAACTTGCCCTCTCTCTCAGGGCCCTTATCCAGCTTTTCCAGCAAACTGAAAATTGTTCTAACAAAACAAAACATTTTCTAAAACATGTAAGACAAGAACCTGGGACAAACATACCTGCCCTCAAACACTATTCCAGTGTTCTTGTCACATATCCCCCTCCCCTGTTTCGACCTAGGGCCGGAACACTTGTAGCCCCCAAACAGAAGATGCGGGACAATGCATCTGCGTTGGCCAATTGTGTACCCGGTTAATGGTCGACAGTAAACTTGAAATCCTGCAATGCTAGAAACCATCTAGTTACCCGAGCATTCTGACCTCTATTTACATACATCCATTTGAAAGGGGCGTGATCTGTCACTAGTCTGAATTGTCTACCCAAGAGGTAATATTTCAAGGTATCTAGTGCCCACTTAATGGCCAAAGCCTCCTTTTCCACAATGGCTTTCCTTTTTTCATGCTCATTGAGTTTCCTACTCAAATAAATGATAGGGTGTTCGTCCCCATCTCTGGTTTGGGACAACACAGCCCCTATCCCTAACTCTGAGGCATCTGTCTGTACAACAAATTCTTTTGAAAAATCTGGTGTTATCAATACAGGTTGTGAACACAAAGCCACTTTTAACGCTTGGAACGCTTTTTCTGCTTCAGGGTTCCATTTCACCATATTTGACTGCTTCCCTTTGGTAAGGTCTGACAACGGCACTGCTGTGGTCGCAAAATTGGGAACAAACCGTCTATAGTACCCAGTTATTCCCAAAAATGCCCTTACCTTTTTTTTATTCACTGGACGAGGCCAGTTTTGAATAGCATCAATTTTATTCAGTTGGGGCCTGATCAGACCTCTACCTATGGTGAAGCCCAAGTATTTAACCTCCTCCATTGCGAGGCAGCACTTCTTTGGGTTAGCAGTTAACCCTGCTTCTCTGATTGAGTCCAGTACTGCTTGTACTTCAACCAAGTGGGACCCCCAGTCCGTACTGTGAATTACCACATCATCCAAATAGGCAGCTGCATATTTTCTATGGGGCCTCAAAATTTTATCCATCGCCCGTTGAAAGGTTGCTGGAGCCCCATGCAACCCAAAGGGTAACATCTTATACTGGTATAGCCCCTCCGGAACCAAAAAGGCTGTTTTTTCTTTTGCGCTATCAGTTAAAGGTATTTGCCAGTAACCTTTGGTCAGGTCCAACGTGGTGAGAAACCTGGCTGTTCCCAGCCTTTCTATAAGCTCATCCACACGGGGCATGGGGTATGCGCCAAATTTGGACACCTCATTTAACTTACGAAAGTCATTACAGAAGCATATGCTACCGTCTGTCTTCGGGATGAGAACTATGGGACTGGACCACTCACTGTTAGATTCCTCTATGACTCCAAGTTCTAACATGTTTTTAACTTCTTTAGAAACAGCTTCTCTCTGAGCTTCAGGAATCCTACATGGCTTTAAATGGACCCTGACCCCTGGTTCTGTGACAATGTCATGTTTTATTATGGTCGTTCGGCCAGGCAGCTCTGAAAATATCTCCCTATTTTGGATGAGAAATTCTTTAACCTGATTGCTCTGATCAGTTGATAATGTCTCTGACACCTTTACTGCGGGAAGCAACCGAGGTGAAGACACCGAAGGGCAAGGCTCCACTGACAGAGACAACCTATCTTTCCAGGGTTTGATTAAGTTAACATGGTAGATTTGTTCAGGTTTTCTCTTTCCCGGTTGGTATACTTTGTAATTAACCTCATTCACTTTTTCCCTAATCTCAAATGGACCCTGCCATTTAGCTAGTAACTTGCTTTCCACAGTGGGTACCAAAACAAGAACTCTATCTCCAGGAGCAAATTCCCGTATCTTGGCACTCCGGTTATATACCCTCTGTTGAGCACTTTGGGCCTGTTCCATGTGCTTTCTGACAATAGGTACGATGGCTGCAATCCTATCCTGCATTTGTGTTACATGTTCAATAACGCTTCTATAAGGAGTGGGCTGTCCTTCTCACGTCTCTTTGGCAATGTCCAACAGCCCTCTGGGGTGTCTACCATACAACAAATCAAATGGAGAAAACCCCGTAGAAGACTGAGGAACTTCTCTGATGGCCATTAACAAGTAGGGCAACAAACAATCCCAGTTTTTCCCATCTCTATCAACAACCTTTTTTAACATACTTTGTAATGTTTTGTTAAACCTTTCCACCAACCCATCAGTTTGGGGATGGTAAATGGACGTCCTGAGGTGAGTGACCTTAAATAATTTGCACAATTCTTTCATGATCCTTGAAATAAATGGAGTACCTTGGTCAGTCAAATTTCTTTTGGTATTCCCACTCTACTAAAAACCTGCACCAGCTACCTAGCTATCGCCTTGGTTGTGATAGTGCGTAAAGGGACAGCCTCAGGATATCGAGTGGCATAGTCCATTATTACCAGGATATACTGATGGCCCCGAGTGGACTTTAACAAGGGCCCCACGAGATCCATGGCTATTCTGTCAAACGGGACCTCTATAATAGGCATGGGAACTAGTGGGCTCCTGAAATGGGGTCTAGGGGCATGATACTGGCATTCAGGACAAGAAGAACAATATTCAGACACTTCTTTATAAACCCCTTTTGACAATGTGGTACAAGAGCTCATTACAGATGGCCATGTGGGGATACGTAACCCTGTCACCTGGTACCACAGGTTCCCCATTAACAATCTAAACATTCTCTCTAGCCTTTATTAAGGTAGAATCCTTTAACTGTTCAGACGCAAACAGATCCTTCTTTACCTCCAGGTCAGGCATGCTTTCAGTTCTAACTACTATTTCTCTGTTTTTAGCAAGAGGGTCCTCACTGGACTCCCTATCTGTCACTTCTCCAGTCAAACTAGCAAAAGGCAAAGGGTCAGAAAGTTCCGAAGACACACGTACATCCATAAAATCACCGTTATTATCAACTGGCTCTTTACTTCTCACATCTGTTGATAAACGTGATTCCCACAGTTTCCAAAAATGAGGAAAATCCCTCCCTACTATGGCCTCATGCACCAAGGTGGGGACCAGTCCTACTTTAACAATTGCTGACCCACAACAAGTTTCTATTTTCACTTCAGCAGTGACATAATGTTGGGTATCCCCATGTATGCAAGTTACCCCAATAGGTATTTGCTGGACCTTTAAGGGGTTCACTAACCCAGCTTTCACGAGGGTAACTAAACTTCCTGAATCTAGCAAGGCTTCTACCCGCTTACCCTCTAAGAACACGTCACACATTTGTTTTTCCAGCTCAGGTGAAGGTACCACAGTACAGGCTAACCTAGCACAGAAAGACATTCTGCGACATTCAAAGGCAGCATCACATTGCATGGGTTCTTGCATGACTGGGCAATTGGCAATAACATGACCTGGCATACCACACCTAAAACATTTAACCACACGATTATCAACCCGTTTGGGCAGCATAGACCTTTCTAGCCCCATTGGCCTGTCTCCAGGGCCAGTGTTTACAGTCTCTCCAGCCTTGCGTTCTCTTAACCGCCCAGCAACGTTTTCCCACGGAACAGTCTTACCAGTCTTTACGGAAGGGCGCTGTCGAGGATCTATGGGTTGCTGGGTGGTCATCAGTAGTTCCTCTGCCACCAAATACCTCTCTACCATGTCCACTAATTGATCTGCAGTATCCGGGTTTCCATGGCTCACCCACTTGCGCAGGACCACGGGCAAAGATCTCAAATAGCGGTCCATGACGACTCTTTCAACCATCTGGGGACCAGTTAATGTCTCTGGCTGTAACCATTTTTTTGTTAGCTGAATAAGGTCGTGCATCTGGGAGAGAGGAGGCTTCTCCATGGCGTACACCCAACGGTGCACCCGTTGTGCTCGTACTGACAGCGTGACTCCCAGGTGGATTAGGATCTCAGTCTTTAGTTTATCATAGTCCCGAGCCTCAGCAGGGCTTAAATCAAAGTACGCTTTTTGGGGCTCACCTGACAAAAAAGGTGCCAGCAGACTGGCCCACTGTGCTTTCGGCCAGTTCTCATGCTCGGCAGTCCTTTCAAACGTGGTCAGGTAGGCCTCCACATCATCAGCCTCTGTCATTTTCTGCAGGAAGTGACTGGCCTGTATAGAACTAGAGCTGGTCGGAGCACTGACGGCCACATCTCCAATCCGGGCTGCAAGGCTCTGCACCACTTCTGCTAAGGCCTCTCTATCCTGATGCTGTTGCCTATAAAGTTCGTCAATAGCCACCTGCTGCTGTCTGTTGGCCTCCTGCTGAGCCGCTGTAGCTTGCAGCAAGGCTTTAAGCAGTTCCTCCATGTCGACAGATTTTTCAGGTGGCTTTGTAGCTGCTTTCACCCAGGACATCTATTGAATACTCAGGGGTGAGTCTCAGCAACTTCACACTGGGCTGTATCTGCATAAACCACAGTTTTCCACAGGCCTCATAAAGCTGCTGCTTTCACTTATGCGCAGAACGGCATGCTCGCATTTTCCACCAAGTTGTAACACTGTAAGGGAACAAGATGCCATTTCCTGGGGTAAATGGCAGCAAGCAGCAGCTGAGGAATCATACAAGTCCAGTTTGTGGTGCAACTGGCCACAACCAGTTTTATTAAGCAGAAAATAAAACAAACATCAAAAGAAAATACCTTGCCTGTCCGGCACTAACTAAACACAGGACGTTCCTAACTATCTCTAAACAAAAACACAGAGTTCTCCAGTAAACACTGTATAGCTCACTTGTATAAGGAAGCTTCTCTCACAGAGATTCTGCAGTCTCCCCAGGCAATCTGCACACACTGATCAGGCCAGCAGCCCTATAACACTCTTACACAGCTGAAACCCTGATTAGCCCTCTGTGAGGCCAAAGACACAAACTGGGCCCAATGTCTGGAACTTGCCCTCTCTCTCTCTCAGGGCCCTTATCCAGCTTTTCCAGCAATTTGAAAAGGTTCTAACAAAACAAAACATTTTCTAAAACTTGTAAGACAAGAACCTGGGACAAACATACCTGCCCTCAAACACTATTCCAGTGTTCTTGTCACAATAAATATTATATACTAATCATATATACATATTATATACTAATCATATATACAGCGCTAATAAAGAGAGAAAAACCTTAACCACTGCGCAATAAACTCAACAATGCAGCCTGGGTACCTCTAGGTCCACCAAACCCTTACAGAAATACAAAAACAAAAAGAGAGATCCCTGTGGCGCAAAGAAGATGTTCCATGTACAACCAGAAAAAGGTAATAAATAAAGAAGTCAATACAGTCCCTTTCGTCTTTGGTCCTCCAAAAGTGTTTCTCAATTTGTAGTACCTCAAAAATAGGAGAGAGACACTTAGTGTAACACCGTAGGGAAATGTACGGAACCAATGATAAAATGGCACACTCACATGGACTTAAGATAATTAGTGCTCGTAATCCACCCAATTTGAGAGTATTAACTTCAGGTATCTTCCTCCAGTAGAATCTCAAATAAGGGAAAGACACTTAGTGTAACACCGTTTGGAAATTTCAAAAAACTAGTGTTAATGATAGGTAGCACACTCACATTGAGTTAAAGTAATAAATGCTCATCATCCACCAAATTGGGAGTGATAACTTGACATTCCTTCATCCAATAGAATCTCAAATAAGAGAAAGATATTTAGTGTAACACCGTTTGGAAATTTAATGAACCAATGAGAAATAGGTAACACACTCACATTCAGTTGGAATAAATAAAGCTCATCATCCACCAATTTGAATGTGATGACGTCAAATATCCTCCTCCAGTAAAATATGTAAAATAAACGAAGAAAAATAGTGCAACACTGTTTTTCATAAAAACATAGGATTTTTTAATTACCAGGTTACTCACATTTGGTTAAAAACATAAAAACATATCTCCTCCAAAAGGAGTGGCTCACACTGGGAAACAGCTTCCACAAACTGGTATATTCGGGATGGAAAAAGTCAAAAGTCCTCGTCAAAGGGATATTTCAACACAGTGCTGGTCCCACGGGAGTCAAAAACCACCTGCTTAACGCGTTTCGGACTTTGGGCGTCCTTCATCAGAAGCATGGTGGTATGGTGCATTATTCAACTATTTATACCATGGGTAATTAACCAAAGGCTCAACCCTAAAACGGCCTCCCACCCTCTGTGTTTCCGGGCGCCACAAAGAACATTCAAACCACCGAATCGCGTGGTACTTGACGCGACGTCACTTCCGCTTAGTCACAGGAAACAGCTTCTTGCGTTCCACTGCGTTTCAAGATCCGGAAGGACGGCTTCTGGAGTCTCGTTACGTCACTTCCGGTCGGTGAATCCGTCGCTTATTGCGTTCCACTTGAATGCGGAAGAGAACTAGAATAGCGGCGCGTCTCCATAGCAACGGGGTTTGAATAGCCGGACGCTTCCAGTACCACAGACGGTGAGATACCTAAAACATGAAAAGGATATATATATATATATATATATATATATAACAAATTAAACAGTATTTTAAGCAAAAAACAAAATTTGCAAACAAGGAGGAGAAGAGTGAGGATTGAAATAGGAAAACTAATAGAAATGTTTCAACTCGAATTCCCCATTTAGACCTCTGGGGACTAGAGTTTTCAGTTGGAAGATCCATTTCATCTCTGCTTTAGAGAGTCTTAAATCAACATCTTTAGATCTCCAGCTGGCCTGAACCTGCTGAATACCCCAAAAAGACTTAATGTAGCATTCCTTAGAATTATGTTTCTCCTTAAAGTGTGCGGAGAGGGTATGGGAGTCAAGGCCCTTTTTAATATTATAGATATGTTCTGCTAAACGAGTTTTAAGATTTCTTGTAGTTTTACCTATATATAATAGGTTACATGTGCATTGCACCGCATACACCACGTTCTTAGAACAACAAGTGATAAAGTCCTTTATTGGATATATCTTTCCATTTACTGTGAAATCCTTAATTTTAGATGGATTATCTTTCGTAGTTGTTCTGCACATAAGGCACAGACCACAGCGATGGAAACCTTGTATTCTTAGACTGGTCCGTTTTTCTTCTTCTATACTACTTCGAACTAACTTATTTTTTAGGTTTGGGGTCCTTCTGTAAATGAATTATGGTTTTTCAGGAAGTTCTTTTCCAATTACTGGGTCCTTCAATAATAAAGACCAGTTCCTTTTAATACAGTTTTCTATTTCCTTATGATTAGAACTGTAACTACTAATAAAGGACCACATGTATCTATCACGATTGGATTCAGAGGTTTGATTTTTACATTTAAGTAATTCAGATCTATTTGTCTGATTAATTCGCATCTCTGCTTTTTCCAATTCCATTATTCTGTAGCCCTTTTCTACAAATCTTAGTTTAGTTTCTTCCATTAATGCTTGACAGACCTCTGGTTCAGAGAAATTCCTCTTAATACGGCTAAATTGTCCGAAAGGGATCCCACTCAACCAGTTGTCATGATGGAGGCTATCTCTATATATATAGCTATTACAATCTGTTGGCTTACGATAGTTTTTTGTATGGATTTCTCCATTTTTTATATAGATACAGAGGTCTAAAAAAGTTATCTCGATCTTACTAAGTTGAAACGTCAGATTGATATTACAATCATTTTGATTTAAGGAGTCACAGAAAATGGTAAGACTTTCATGGGAACCATTCCAGATGAACAACACGTCATCAATGAACCTTTGCCAGGATACCAGGCCCGCCCTCAGCTCACCAATCGGCCAAACCGATCCTCCCTCCCAATAGGACATGAAGAGGTTGGTGTAGCTGGGGGCGAACCTGGCACCCATGGCGGTCCCGATCAATTGAATATAATAATTACTATCAAAAAGGAAATAGTTATTCTTCAGAATAAAATCTATTATTTCAGAATAAATTCCTTGGTTTCTAAATCCAAGTCACTTTGATCCAAGAAGAAAGAAACAGCTTCCAGACCTTTTGCAGAGTCAATGATGGTATATAACGTACTGACATCAGCACTACCTAGAATATACTCTTCATCCCACTTTATGTTATTAATTTTAGTCAGGACATCAGTCGTATCTTTAAGGTATGCTCTAGTATTTTTAACCAGAGGTTGTAGAAATCCATCAATTACAGCAGAAAGATTACTAGTGATGCTGTTTGTCCCAGAAATTATTGGTCTTCCGGGGGGATGTACAGGGTCTTTATGTATTTTTTGTAAAATATATATGGTGGGTATTGACTGGTTTTTTATGTTGATGTAATCACATTCATTTTGTGTCAAAACCCCTTTACCTACTGCAGATGTAGTAAATTCAAAAAGTTCTTTTATTATTCTATTTGTGGGATCAGTTTTTAATTTTTTATAGGTATTACCAGAATTTAGTTGTTTATAAATCTCTCCCATATATACCTCTCTATCCAGTAAGACCACACTCCCCCCTTTATCAGCGGGCTTAATAATAAGGTTCTTGTCCTCCTGAAGGTTTTTTAAGGCCATGTATTCCCTCTTAGTGAGGTTGCATCTTTGATGTTTCTTTGGAAGAGATGTAAGTTCTTCTAATTCTTCACTAACAATTTTGTTGAAACACTCAATGAAACTTCCCTTACAGAAAGAAGGATAAAAAGTAGATTTATTTTTATAAACTGGTCTAGCTGAGGCTTCAATATTTTCCTCAATATTACCATTATCTTTAGTTAAAAAGAATTTTTTATGAGGAAAATTAACAAAGAAACTAGAGAACTAAGAGATAGAAAGATTCGGAAATATAATAGAGATCTCAATGCCTCTAAAATTACTACAGAGGGACAGAGTGACAAGGATCCCATTAATTTACCGATTGTTAAAAATGTAAGTGTGAGAGAAAAAGTGTTGCCTTCAAAAGCATCCATGAAAATATCCAAAGATTTAGAAACCCCTAAATATCAAAGATATACACAAAAAAGGAGAAATAACCATGGAGATAGATATGGATATAGACAAACATTAGACAGACAAACATGGAGGAAAAATACTAGTAATGGGGAAAATTGGAATGATAGAGGACAAGGGCCCATAATGTATAATCGTGATCAGCACCAGAGAGATATCAGAACCACTGATAATAGATACCTACCATTACAGGATGATTGGAATGGAACCAATCCAACTTCCCCTTTTCCAGAGCGGGATTTCAGATACAAAAGAAAGTTCTGAAAATAGCAGCCCCAACTAAAAGGGGTAAGAGAGGAGGCCAAAAAAAACCCAAAAATAAACCTTTAATTGCAGAGTCCATAGAATCTTTAGTAGAGAGAGATAGGATGAAAATTTTCAACCTAAGTAAGAGACAATTATCTGACGATGAGGAGAGAGTTTTGATGAAAGGTTTAAAATACGCCCCAAGCATAAAAGCAGACCCATTTGATACATATATTGATTTTCAAAAATTCATACGTAAAATAACTGTAAAAAAATTATTTTTAACTAAAGATAATGGTAATATTGAGGAAAATATTGAAGCCTCAGCTAGACCAGTTTATAAAAATAAATCTACTTTTTATCCTTCTTTCTGTAAGGGAAGTTTCATTGAGTGTTTCAACAAAATTGTTAGTGAAGAATTAGAAGAACTTACATCTCTTCCAAAGAAACATCAAAGATGCAACCTCACTAAGAGGGAATACATGGCCTTAAAAAACCTTCAGGAGGACAAGAACCTTATTATTAAGCCCGCTGATAAAGGGGGGAGTGTGGTCTTGCTGGATAGAGAGGTATATATGGGAGAGATTTATAAACAACTAAATTCTGGTAATACCTATAAAAAATTAAAAACTGATCCCACAAATAGAATAATAAAAGAACTTTTTGAATTTACTACATCTGCAGTAGGTAAAGGGGTTTTGACACAAAATGAATGTGATTACATCAACATAAAAAACCCGTCAATACCCACCATATATATTTTACCAAAAATACATAAAGACCCTGTACATCCCCCCGGAAGACCAATAATTTCTGGGACAAACAGCATCACTAGTAATCTTTCTGCTGTAATTGATGGATTTCTACAACCTCTGGTTAAAAATACTAGAGCATACCCTAAAGATACGACTGATGTCCTGACTAAAATTAATAACATAAAGTGGGATGAAGAGTATATTCTAGGTAGTGCTGATGTCAGTACGTTATATACCATCATTGACTCTGCAAAAGGTCTGAAAGCTGTTTCTTTCTTCTTGGATCAAAGTGACTTGGATTTAGAAACCAAGGAATTTATTCTGAAAGGAATAGATTTTATTCTGAAGAATAACTATTTCCTTTTTGATAGTAATTATTATATTCAATTGATCGGGACCGCCATGGGTACCAGGTTCGCCCCCAGCTACGCCATACTCTTCATGTCCTATTGGGAGGGAGGATCGGTTTGGCCGATTGGTGAGCTGAGGGCGGGTCTGGTATCCTGGCAAAGGTTCATTGATGACGTGTTGTTCATCTGGAATGGTTCCCATGAAAGTCTTACCATTTTCTGTGACTCCTTAAATCAAAATGATTGTAATATCAATCTGACGTTTCAACTTAGTAAGATCGAGATAACTTTTTTAGACCTCTGTATCTATATAAAAAATGGAGAAATCCATACAAAAAACTATCGTAAGCCAACAGATTGTAATAGCTATATATATAGAGATAGCCTCCATCATGACAACTGGTTGAGTGGGATCCCTTTTGGACAATTTAGCCGTATTAAGAGGAATTGCTCTGAACCAGAGGTCTGTCAAGCATTAATGGAAGAAACTAAACTAAGATTTGTAGAAAAGGGCTACAGAATAATGGAATTGGAAAAAGCAGAGATGCAAATTAACCAGACAAATAGATCTGAATTACTTAAATGTAAAAATCAAACCTCTGAATCCAATCGTGATAGATACATGTGGTCCTTTATTAGTAGGTACAGTTCTAATCATAAGGAAATAGAAAACTGTATTAAAAGGAACTGGTCTTTATTATTGAAGGACCCAGTAATTGGAAAAGAACTTCCTGAAAAACCATCATTCATTTACAGAAGGGCCCCAAACCTAAAAAATAAGTTAGTTCGAAGTAGTATAGAAGAAGAAAAACGGACCAGTCTAAGAATACAAGGTTTCCATCGCTGTGGTCTGTGCCTTATGTGCAGAACAACTACGAAAGATAATCCATCTAAAATTAAGGATTTCACAGTAAATGGAAAGATATATCCAATAAAGGACTTTATCACTTGTTGTTCTAAGAACGTGGTGTATGCGGTGCAATGCACATGTAACTTATTATATATAGGTAAAACTACAAGAAATCTTAAAACTCGTTTAGCAGAACATATCTATAATATTTAAAAGGGCCTTGACTCCCATACCCTCTCCGCACACTTTAAGGAGAAACATAATTCTAAGGAATGCTACATTAAGTCTTTTTGGGGTATTCAGCAGGTTCAGGCCAGCTGGAGATCTAAAGATGTTGATTTAAGACTCTCTAAAGCAGAGATGAAATGGATCTTCCAACTGAAAACTCTAGTCCCCAGAGGTCTAAATGGGGAATTCGAGTTGAAACATTTCTTGTAGTTTTCCTATTTCAATCCTCACTCTTCTCCTCCTTGTTTGCAAATTTTGTTT
Organism: Pseudophryne corroboree; assembly: GCF_028390025.1. Taxonomy (NCBI): domain Eukaryota; kingdom Metazoa; phylum Chordata; class Amphibia; order Anura; family Myobatrachidae; genus Pseudophryne; species Pseudophryne corroboree. The sequence goes on along the minus strand of NC_086451.1, from coordinate 151,570,653 downwards.
TTTGCTTAAAATACTGTTTAATTTGTTATATATATATATATCCTTTTCATGTTTTAGGTATCTCACCGTCTGTGGTACTGGAAGCGTCCGGCTATTCAAACCCCGTTGCTATGGAGACGCGCCGCTATTCTAGTTCTCTTCCGCATTCAAGTGGAACGCAATAAGCGACGGATTCACCGACCGGAAGTGACGTAACGAGACTCCAGAAGCCGTCCTTCCGGATCTTGAAACGCAGTGGAACGCAAGAAGCTGTTTCCTGTGACTAAGCGGAAGTGACGTCGCGTCAAGTAACACGCGATTCGGTGGTTTGAATGTTCCTTGTGGCGCCCGGAAACACAGAGGGTGGGAGGCCGTTTTAGGGTTGAGCCTTTGGTTAATCACCCAGGGTATAAATAGTTGAATAATGCACCATACCACCATGCTTCTGATGAAGGACGCCCAAAGTCCGAAACGCGTTAAGCAGGTGGTTTTTGACTCCCGTGGGACCAGCACTGTGTTGAAATATCCCTTTGACGAGGACTTTTGACTTTTTCCATCCCGAATATACCAGTTTGTGGAAGCTGTTTCCCAGTGTGAGCCACTCCTTTTGGAGGAGATATGTTTTTATGTTTTTAACCAAATGTGAGTAACCTGGTAATTAAAAAATCCTATGTTTTTATGAAAAACAGTGTTGCACTATTTTTCTTCGTTTATTTTACATATTTTACTGGAGGAGGATATTTGACGTCATCACATTCAAATTGGTGGATGATGAGCTTTATTTATTCCAACTGAATGTGAGTGTGTTACCTATTTCTCATTGGTTCATTAAATTTCCAAACGGTGTTACACTAAATATCTTTCTCTTATTTGAGATTCTATTGGATGAAGGAATGTCAAGTTATCACTCCCAATTTGGTGGATGATGAGCATTTATTACTTTAACTCAATGTGAGTGTGCTACCTATCATTAACACTAGTTTTTTAAAATTTCCAAACGGTGTTACACTAAGTGTCTTTCCCTTATTTGAGATTCTACTGGAGGAAGATACCTGAAGTTAATACTCTCAAATTGGGTGGATGACGAGCACTAATTATCTTAAGTCCATGTGAGTGTGCCATTTTATCATTGGTTCCGTACATTTCCCTACGGTGTTACACTAAGTGTATCTCTCCTATTTTTGAGGTACTACAAATCGAGAAACACTTTTGGAGGACCAAAGACGAAAGGGACTGTATTGACTTCTTTATTTATTACCTTTTTCTGGTTGTACATGGAACATCTTCTTTGCGCCACAGGGATCTCTCTTTTTGTTTTTGTATTTCTGTAAGGGTTTGGTGGACCTAGAGGTACCCAGGCTGCATTGTTGAGTTTATTGCGCAGTGGTTAAGGTTTTTCTCTCTTTACTATTGTCACCCCCACTTTTCACCTGAACCTTGCTGCAAACATGTTCACCTTTCGTGATAATAGAAATATCTCTGTAAAAGAATTATTTCAAATTTCCAATATAGAGGATAATTGTTGTGATGAAGATCTCAATAGCATATGTAAGAAATTGGAACTAGCTATGCTTAAAGAAAATAGGCTGTGGTGGGAGGTTGTCACTCTAGATAAGTATCAGACTGATAATTTAATCCCCAAAGGTCTACAAATAACAAAACCTCCATCTTTTAATGGTACTGATACTAGTTTTCAGAATGAATGGCAAATGACCCTTGATCATTGCTCACATAAATTAATAGATCTAATTTTGAGAGAACGTAAGAGATCTCTCAATTTGGTTAATGACGACATTAACCAATTGTTCACTCTGATTGAACCATTTAAAGAATTAGAAGATTTCAAAAAAGCAGAAGAAGAAATTATGAGGAAAATTAACAAAGAAACTAGAGAACTAAGAGATAGAAAGATTCGGAAATATAATAGAGATCTCAATGCCTCTAAAATTACTACAGAGGGACAGAGTGACAAGGATCCCATTAATTTACCGATTGTTAAAAATGTAAGTGTGAGAGAAAAAGTGTTGCCTTCAAAAGCATCCATGAAAATATCCAAAGATTTAGAAACCCCTAAATATCAAAGATATACACAAAAAAGGAGAAATAACCATGGAGATAGATATGGATATAGACAAACATTAGACAGACAAACATGGAGGAAAAATACTAGTAATGGGGAAAATTGGAATGATAGAGGACAAGGGCCCATAATGTATAATCGTGATCAGCACCAGAGAGATATCAGAACCACTGATAATAGATACCTACCAATACAGGATGATTGGAATGGAACCAATCCAACTTCCCCTTTTCCAGAGCGGGATTTCAGATACAAAAGAAAGTTCTGAAAATAGCAGCCCCAACTAAAAGGGGTAAGAGAGGAGGCCAAAAAACCCCCAAAAATAAACCTTTAATTGCAGAGTCCATAGAACCTTTAGTAGAGAGAGATAGGATGAAAATTTTCAACCTAAGTAAGAGACAATTATCTGACGATGAGGAGAGAGTTTTGATGAAAGGTTTAAAATACGCCCCAAGCATAAAAGCAGACCCATTTGATACATATATTGATTTTCAAAAATTCATACGTAAAATAACTGTAAAAAAATTATTTTTAACTAAAGATAATGGTAATATTGAGGAAAATATTGAAGCCTCAGCTAGACCAGTTTATAAAAATAAATCTACTTTTTATCCTTCTTTCTGTAAGGGAAGTTTCATTGAGTGTTTCAACAAAATTGTTAGTGAAGAATTAGAAGAACTTACATCTCTTCCAAAGAAACATCAAAGATGCAACCTCACTAAGAGGGAATACATGGCCTTAAAAAACCTTCAGGAGGACAAGAACCTTATTATTAAGCCCGCTGATAAAGGGGGGAGTGTGGTCTTGCTGGATAGAGAGGTATATATGGGAGAGATTTATAAACAACTAAATTCTGGTAATACCTATAAAAAATTAAAAACTGATCCCACAAATAGAATAATAAAATAACTTTTTGAATTTACTACATCTGCAGTAGGTAAAGGGGTTTTGACACAAAATGAATGTGATTACATCAACATAAAAAACCCGTCAATACCCACCATATATATTTTACCAAAAATACATAAAGACCCTGTACATCCCCCCGGAAGACCAATAATTTCTGGGACAAACAGCATCACTAGTAATCTTTCTGCTGTAATTGATGGATTTCTACAACCTCTGGTTAAAAATACTAGAGCATACCTTAAAGATACGACTGATGTCCTGACTAAAATGAATAACATAAAGTGGGATGAAGAGTATATTCTAGGTAGTGCTGATGTCAGTACGTTATATACCATCATTGACTCTGCAAAAGGTCTGGAAGCTGTTTCTTTCTTCTTGGATCAAAGTGACTTGGATTTAGAAACCAAGGAATTTATTCTGAAAGGAATAGATTTTATTCTGAAGAATAACTATTTCCTTTTTGATAGTAATTATTATATTCAATTGATCGGGACCGCCATAGGTACCAGGTTCGCCCCCAGCTACGCCAACCTCTTCATGTCCTATTGGGAGGGAGGATCGGTTTGGCCGATTGGTGAGCTGAGGGCGGGCCTGGTATCCTGGCAAAGGTTCATTGATGACGTGTTGTTCATCTGGAATGGTTCCCATGAAAGTCTTACCATTTTCTGTGACTCCTTAAATCAAAATGATTGTAATATCAATCTGACGTTTCAACTTAGTAAGATCGAGATAACTTTTTTAGACCTCTGTATCTATATAAAAAATGGAGAAATCCATACAAAAAACTATCGTAAGCCAACAGATTGTAATAGCTATATATATAGAGATAGCCTCCATCATGACAACTGGTTGAGTGGGATCCCTTTCGGACAATTTAGCCGTATTAAGAGGAATTGCTCTGAACCAGAGGTCTGTCAAGCATTAATGGAAGAAACTAAACTAAGATTTGTAGAAAAGGGCTACAGAATAATGGAATTGGAAAAAGCAGAGATGCGAATTAATCAGACAAATAGATCTGAATTACTTAAATGTAAAAATCAAACCTCTGAATCCAATCGTGATAGATACATGTGGTCCTTTATTAGTAGGTACAGTTCTAATCATAAGGAAATAGAAAACTGTATTAAAAGGAACTGGTCTTTATTATTGAAGGACCCAGTAATTGGAAAAGAACTTCCTGAAAAACCATCATTCATTTACAGAAGGGCCCCAAACCTAAAAAATAAGTTAGTTCGAAGTAGTATAGAAGAAGAAAAACGGACCAGTCTAAGAATACAAGGTTTCCATCGCTGTGGTCTGTGCCTTATGTGCAGAACAACTACGAAAGATAATCCATCTAAAATTAAGGATTTCACAGTAAATGGAAAGATATATCCAATAAAGGACTTTATCACTTGTTGTTCTAAGAACGTGGTGTATGCGGTGCAATGCACATGTAACCTATTATATATAGGTAAAACTACAAGAAATCTTAAAACTCGTTTAGCAGAACATATCTATAATATTTAAAAGGGCCTTGACTCCCATACCCTCTCCGCACACTTTAAGGAGAAACATAATTCTAAGGAATGCTACATTAAGTCTTTTTGGGGTATTCAGCAGGTTCAGGCCAGCTGGAGATCTAAAGATGTTGATTTAAGACTCTCTAAAGCAGAGATGAAATGGATCTTCCAACTGAAAACTCTAGTCCCCAGAGGTCTAAATGGGGAATTCGAGTTGAAACATTTCTTGTAGTTTTCCTATTTCAATCCTCACTCTTCTCCTCCTTGTTTGCAAATTTTGTTTTTTGCTTAAAATACTGTTTAATTTGTTATATATATATATATATCCTTTTCATGTTTTAGGTATCTCACCGTCTGTGGTACTGGAAGCGTCCGGCTATTCAAACCCCGTTGCTATGGAGACGCGCCGCTATTCTAGTTCTCTTCCGCATTCAAGTGGAACGCAATAAGCGACGGATTCACCGACCGGAAGTGACGTAACGAGACTCCAGAAGCCGTCCTTCCGGATCTTGAAACGCAGTGGAACGCAAGAAGCTGTTTCCTGTGACTAAGCGGAAGTGACGTCGCGTCAAGTAACACGCGATTCGGTGGTTTGAATGTTCCTTGTGGCGCCCGGAAACACAGAGGGTGGGAGGCCGTTTTAGGGTTGAGCCTTTGGTTAATCACCCAGGGTATAAATAGTTGAATAATGCACCATACCACCATGCTTCTGATGAAGGACGCCCAAAGTCCGAAACGCGTTAAGCAGGTGGTTTTTGACTCCCGTGGGACCAGCACTGTGTTGAAATATCCCTTTGACGAGGACTTTTGACTTTTTCCATCCCGAATATACCAGTTTGTGGAAGCTGTTTCCCAGTGTGAGCCACTCCTTTTGGAGGAGATATGTTTTTATGTTTTTAACCAAATGTGAGTAACCTGGTAATTAAAAAATCCTATGTTTTTATGAAAAACAGTGTTGCACTATTTTTCTTCGTTTATTTTACATATTTTACTGGAGGAGGATATTTGACGTCATCACATTCAAATTGGTGGATGATGAGCTTTATTTATTCCAACTGAATGTGAGTGTGTTACCTATTTCTCATTGGTTCATTACATTTCCAAACGGTGTTACACTAAATATCTTTCTCTTATTTGAGATTCTATTGGATGAAGGAATGTCAAGTTATCACTCCCAATTTGGTGGATGATGAGCATTTATTACTTTAACTCAATGTGAGTGTGCTACCTATCATTAACACTAGTTTTTTTAAATTTCCAAACGGTGTTACACTAAGTGTCTTTCCCTTATTTGAGATTCTACTGGAGGAAGATACCTGAAGTTAATACTCTCAAATTGGGTGGATGACGAGCACTAATTATCTTAAGTCCATGTGAGTGTGCCATTTTATCATTGGTTCCGTACATTTCCCTACGGTGTTACACTAAGTGTCTCTCTCCTATTTTTGAGGTACTACAAATCGAGAAACACTTTTGGAGGACCAAAGACGAAAGGGACTGTATTGACTTCTTTATTTATTACCTTTTTCTGGTTGTACATGGAACATCTTCTTTGCGCCACAGGGATCTCTCTTTTTGTTTTTGTATTTCTGTAAGGGTTTGGTGGACCTAGAGGTACCCAGGCTGCATTGTTGAGTTTATTGCGCAGTGGTTAAGGTTTTTCTCTCTTTACTATTGTCACCCCCACTTTTCACCTGAACCTTGCTGCAAACATGTTCACCTTTCGTGATAATAGAAATATCTCTGTAAAAGAATTATTTCAAATTTCCAATATAGAGGATAATTGTTGTGATGAAGATCTCAATAGCATATGTAAGAAATTGGAACTAGCTATGCTTAAAGAAAATAGGCTGTGGTGGGAGGTTGTCACTCTAGATAAGTATCAGACTGATAATTTAATCCCCAAAGGTCTACAAATAACAAAACCTCCATCTTTTAATGGTACTGATACTAGTTTTCAGAATGAATGGCAAATGACCCTTGATCATTGCTCACATAAATTAATAGATCTAATTTTGAGAGAACGTAAGAGATCTCTCAATTTGGTTAATGACGACATTAACCAATTGTTCACTCTGATTGAACCATTTAAAGAATTAGAAGATTTCAAAAAAGCAGAAGAAGAAATTATGAGGAAAATTAACAAAGAAACTAGAGAACTAAGAGATAGAAAGATTCGGAAATATAATAGAGATCTCAATGCCTCTAAAATTACTACAGAGGGACAGAGTGACAAGGATCCCATTAATTTACCGATTGTTAAAAATGTAAGTGTGAGAGAAAAAGTGTTGCCTTCAAAAGCATCCATGAAAATATCCAAAGATTTAGAAACCCCTAAATATCAAAGATATACACAAAAAAGGAGAAATAACCATGGAGATAGATATGGATATAGACAAACATTAGACAGACAAACATGGAGGAAAAATACTAGTAATGGGGAAAATTGGAATGATAGAGGACAAGGGCCCATAATGTATAATCGTGATCAGCACCAGAGAGATATCAGAACCACTGATAATAGATACCTACCAATACAGGATGATTGGAATGGAACCAATCCAACTTCCCCTTTTCCAGAGCGGGATTTCAGATACAAAAGAAAGTTCTGAAAATAGCAGCCCCAACTAAAAGGGGTAAGAGAGGAGGCCAAAAAAACCCCAAAAATAAACCTTTAATTGCAGAGTCCATAGAACCTTTAGTAGAGAGAGATAGGATGAAAATTTTCAACCTAAGTAAGAGACAATTATCTGACGATGAGGAGAGAGTTTTGATGAAAGGTTTAAAATACGCCCCAAGCATAAAAGCAGACCCATTTGATACATATATTGATTTTCAAAAATTCATACGTAAAATAACTGTAAAAAAATTATTTTTAACTAAAGATAATGGTAATATTGAGGAAAATATTGAAGCCTCAGCTAGACCAGTTTATAAAAATAAATCTACTTTTTATCCTTCTTTCTGTAAGGGAAGTTTCATTGAGTGTTTCAACAAAATTGTTAGTGAAGAATTAGAAGAACTTACATCTCTTCCAAAGAAACATCAAAGATGCAACCTCACTAAGAGGGAATACATGGCCTTAAAAAACCTTCAGGAGGACAAGAACCTTATTATTAAGCCCGCTGATAAAGGGGGGAGTGTGGTCTTGCTGGATAGAGAGGTATATATGGGAGAGATTTATAAACAACTAAATTCTGGTAATACCTATAAAAAATTAAAAACTGATCCCACAAATAGAATAATAAAATAACTTTTTGAATTTACTACATCTGCAGTAGGTAAAGGGGTTTTGACACAAAATGAATGTGATTACATCAACATAAAAAACCCGTCAATACCCACCATATATATTTTACCAAAAATACATAAAGACCCTGTACATCCCCCCGGAAGACCAATAATTTCTGGGACAAACAGCATCACTAGTAATCTTTCTGCTGTAATTGATGGATTTCTACAACCTCTGGTTAAAAATACTAGAGCATACCTTAAAGATACGACTGATGTCCTGACTAAAATGAATAACATAAAGTGGGATGAAGAGTATATTCTAGGTAGTGCTGATGTCAGTACGTTATATACCATCATTGACTCTGCAAAAGGTCTGGAAGCTGTTTCTTTCTTCTTGGATCAAAGTGACTTGGATTTAGAAACCAAGGAATTTATTCTGAAAGGAATAGATTTTATTCTGAAGAATAACTATTTCCTTTTTGATAGTAATTATTATATTCAATTGATCGGGACCGCCATAGGTACCAGGTTCGCCCCCAGCTACGCCAACCTCTTCATGTCCTATTGGGAGGGAGGATCGGTTTGGCCGATTGGTGAGCTGAGGGCGGGTCTGGTATCCTGGCAAAGGTTCATTGATGACGTGTTGTTCATCTGGAATGGTTCCCATGAAAGTCTTACCATTTTCTGTGACTCCTTAAATCAAAATGATTGTAATATCAATCTGACGTTTCAACTTAGTAAGATCGAGATAACTTTTTTAGACCTCTGTATCTATATAAAAAATGGAGAAATCCATACAAAAAACTATCGTAAGCCAACAGATTGTAATAGCTATATATATAGAGATAGCCTCCATCATGACAACTGGTTGAGTGGGATCCCTTTCGGACAATTTAGCCGTATTAAGAGGAATTGCTCTGAACCAGAGGTCTGTCAAGCATTAATGGAAGAAACTAAACTAAGATTTGTAGAAAAGGGCTACAGAATAATGGAATTGGAAAAAGCAGAGATGCGAATTAATCAGACAAATAGATCTGAATTACTTAAATGTAAAAATCAAACCTCTGAATCCAATCGTGATAGATACATGTGGTCCTTTATTAGTAGGTACAGTTCTAATCATAAGGAAATAGAAAACTGTATTAAAAGGAACTAGTCTTTATTATTGAAGGACCCAGTAATTGGAAAAGAACTTCCTGAAAAACCATCATTCATTTACAGAAGGGCCCCAAACCTAAAAAATAAGTTAGTTCGAAGTAGTATAGAAGAAGAAAAACGGACCAGTCTAAGAATACAAGGTTTCCATCGCTGTGGTCTGTGCCTTATGTGCAGAACAACTACGAAAGATAATCCATCTAAAATTAAGGATTTCACAGTAAATGGAAAGATATATCCAATAAAGGACTTTATCACTTGTTGTTCTAAGAACGTGGTGTATGCGGTGCAATGCACATGTAACCTATTATATATAGGTAAAACTACAAGAAATCTTAAAACTCGTTTAGCAGAACATATCTATAGTATTAAAAAGGGCCTTGACTCCCATACCCTCTCCGCACACTTTAAGGAGAAACATAATTCTAAGGAATGCTACATTAAGTCTTTTTGGGGTATTCAGCAGGTTCAGGCCAGCTGGAGATCTAAAGATGTTGATTTAAGACTCTCTAAAGCAGAGATGAAATGGATCTTCCAACTGAAAACTCTAGTCCCCAGAGGTCTAAATGGGGAATTCGAGTTGAAACATTTCTTGTAGTTTTCCTATTTCAATCCTCACTCTTCTCCTCCTTGTTTGCAAATTTTGTTTTTTGCTTAAAATACTGTTTAATTTGTTATATATATATATATATATATATATATATATATATCCTTTTCATGTTTTAGGTATCTCACCGTCTGTGGTACTGGAAGCGTCCGGCTATTCAAACCCCGTTGCTATGGAGACGCGCCGCTATTCTAGTTCTCTTCCGCATTCAAGTGGAATGCAATAAGCAACGGATTCACCGACCGGAAGTGACGTAACGAGACTCCAGAAGCCGTCCTTCCGGATCTTGAAACGCAGTGGAATGCAAGAAGCTGTTTCCTGTGACTAAGCGGAAGTGACGTCGCGTCAAGTAACACGCGATTCGGTGGTTTGAATGTTCTTTGTGGCGCCCGGAAACACAGAGGGTGGGAGGCCGTTTTAGGGTTGAGCCTTTGGTTAATCACCCAGGGTATAAATAGTTGAATAATGCACCATACCACCATGCTTCTGATGAAGGACGCCCAAAGTCCGAAACGCGTTAAGCAGGTGGTTTTTGACTCTCGTGGGACCAGCACTGTGTTGAAATATCCCTTTGACGAGGACTTTTGACTTTTTCCATCCCGAATATACCAGTTTGTGGAAGCTGTTTCCCAGTGTGAGACACTCCTTTTGGAGGAGATATGTTTTTATGTTTTTAACCAAATGTGAGTAACCTGGTAATTAAAAAATCCTATGTTTTTATGAAAAACAGTGTTGCACTATTTTTCTTCGTTTATTTTACATATTTTACTGGAGGAGGATATTTGACGTCATCACATTCAAATTGGTGGATGATGAGCTTTATTTATTCCAACTGAATGTGAGTGTGTTACCTATTTCTCATTGGTTCATTAAATTTCCAAACGGTGTTACACTAAGGGGTATATGCAATTGCGGTCGAATTCCCGAAATTGTCGAATTTCGGGTCATTTTCGCCAAAAAAAAAAAAAAATCGTCAATGCAATTCAGTGCTTTCCGTCAAAAAAACGGACTTTCAAAATTTGACTTTTTGAAATTCGACTTTTTGCAAATTCGACTTTTCTGCAAGGATACAAGTGCTGCAATTCCACAAAAGCATATTCAATTCAAGTTTGGAAATTCGACAGCAGTGCTTTTAGACAGTAAATTCGTCATTTTCAATCCGCCACACTTTGGAGGGTGAAAACAATAAAAAAAATTTAAACATGTTTTTTTTGGTGTTTTTTTTTTGGGAATAGCATATCTATTTATATTAGAAGGGATTAGGTACCTTTTTTTTTTTTTTTTTTGGGAGGCACAAGTATTATTTATATATTTTTTAAAATATTATTTTTTTTTTATTTATTTATTTAGAGCTGGAACGGGAAAATTTAAAAAAAAAATGGCGTGGGGTCCCCCCTCCAAAGCATAACCAGCCTCGGGCTCTTCGAGCTGGTCCTGGTTCTAAAAATGCGGGGAAAAATTGGGCTGGGATCCCCCGTATTTTTAAAACCAGCACCGGGCTCTGCGCCTGGTGCTGGTGCAAAAAATACGGGGGACAAAATGAGCAGGGGTCCCCCATATTTTTCACACCAGCATCGGGCTCCACTAGCTGGACAGATAATGCCACAGCCAGGGGTCACTTTTATACAGTGCCCTGCGGCCGTGGCATGAAATATCCAACTAGTCACCCCTGGCCGGGGTACCCTGGGGGAGTGGGGACCCCTTAAATCAAGGGGTCCCCCCCCCAGCCACCCAAGGGCCAGGGGTGAAGCCCGAGGCTGTCCCCCCCATCCAAGGGCTGCGGATGGGAGGCTGATAGCCTTGAGTAAAATGACAAGAATATTGTTTTTTCCAGTAGTACTACAAGTCCCAGCAAGCCTCCCCCGCAAGCTGGTACTTGGAGAACCACAAGTACCAGCATGCGGGAGAAAAACGGGCCCGCTGGTACCTGTAGTACTACTGGGGAAAAAATACCCAAATAAAAACAGGACACAGTCACCGTGACAGTAAAACTTTATTACACCCTGCCGACACACACATACTTACCTATGTTCACACGCCGACATCGGTCTTCTTCTCCATGTAGAATCCACGGATACCTGAAAAGAAAAGTTCAATATACTCACCTCAGCCAAGGTCCAGAGATAAATCCACGTACTTGGCAAAAAAAGAAAACGGACACACGGACCACCGGACTGAAAGGGGTCCCATGCTGACACATGAGACCCCTTACCCCGAATGCCGGGACACCACGTGACTCCTGTCACTGAAGTCCCTTCAGCCAATCAGGAAGCGCTACTTCCGTGGCGCTCACCTGATTGGCTGTGCGCTGTCTGTGCTGTGACAGCGCATCGCACAGCTCGGTCCATTAGTTTCAATGGTGGGAACTTTGCAGTCAGCGGTGGGGTTACCCGCGGTCAGCCGCTGACCGGAAGGTGACCTCACCGCTAGCCGCTAAGTTCCCACCATTGAATATAATGGACGGAGCTGTGCGATGCACTGTCACAGCACAGACAGCGCACAGCCAATCAGGTGAGCGCCACGGAAGTAGCGCTTCCTGATTGGCTGAAGGGACTTCAGTGACAGGAGTCACGTGGTGTCCCGGCATTCGGGGAAAGGGGTCTGATGTGAAAGCATGGGACCCCTTTCAGTCCGGCATGGCACGGGTGTTCGTTTTGTTTTTTTTAACAAGTACGTGGATGTATCTCTGGACGTGGATGTACCTCTAAACGCTGGAAGGTGAGTATAATTTTTTTCACAGGTACCCTCGGATCGTCGGAGACCGTGGCAGTCGGCGTGTCAACATAGGTAAGTATGTGTGTGTTGGCAGTGTGTAATAAAGTTTACTGTCACGGTGTCTGTGTCCTGTTTTTATTTGGGTATTTTTTTTCCAGTAGAACTACAGGTACCAGCGGGCCCGTTTTTCTCCCGCATGCTGGTACTTGTGGTTCTCCAAGTACCAGCTTGCGGTGGAGGCTTGCTGGGACTTGTAGTACTACTGGAAAAAACAATATTCTTGTCATTTTACTCAAGGCTATCAGCCTCCCATCCGCAGCCATTGGATGGGGGGGACAGCCTCGGGCATCACCCCTGGCCCTTGGGTGGCTGGGGGGGGACCCCTTGATTGAAGGGGTCCCCACTCCCCCAGGGTACCCCGGCCAGGGGTGACTAGTTGGATATTTAATGCCACGGCCGCAGGGCACTGCATAAAAGTGACCCCCGGCTGTGGCATTATCTGTCCAGCTAGTGGAGCCTGATGCTGGTGTAAAAAATACGGGGGACCCCTACTCTTTTTGTCCCCCGTATTTTTTGCACCAGCACCAGGCGCAGAGCCCGGTGCTGGTTTTAAAAATACGGGGGATCCCTGCCCAATTTTTCCGCCGCATTTTTGGAACCAGGACCAGCTCAAAGAGCCCGAGGCTGGTTATGCTTTGGAGGGGGGACCCCACGCCATTTTTTTCGTGTTTTTCCTGTTTTTTCACGTTTTTTTTAATCACGGCAAAATCCGGCAAATCGGCCGTTTTTCGCCCGCGGGACTGTCGAATCCGTTTTTCATTGAATATGGTGAATTCCGGCAGCCACCTGCCGGAATTCACCTGTCGAATTGTGTCGAATTTAAAAACGGCGATAATTTGCCGCGATTCGCCGTGAATTGCATATACCCCTAAATATCTTTCTCTTATTTGAGATTCTATTGGATGAAGGAATGTCAAGTTATCACTCCCAATTTGGTGGATGATGAGCATTTATTACTTTAACTCAATGTGAGTGTGCTACCTATCATTAACACTAGTTTTTTGAAATTTCCAAACGGTGTTACACTAAGTGTCTTTCCCTTATTTGAGATTCTACTGGAGGAAGATACCTGAAGTTAATACTCTCAAATTGGGTGGATGACGAGCACTAATTATCTTAAGTCCATGTGAGTGTGCCATTTTATCATTGGTTCCGTACATTTCCCTACGGTGTTACACTAAGTGTCTCTCTCCTATTTTTGAGGTACTACAAATCGAGAAACACTTTTGGAGGACCAAAGACGAAAGGGACTGTATTGACTTCTTTATTTATTACCTTTTTCTGGTTGTACATGGAACATCTTCTTTGCGCCACAGGGATCTCTCTTTTTGTTTTTGTATTTCTGTAAGGGTTTGGTGGACCTAGAGGTACCCAGGCTGCATTGTTGAGTTTATTGCGCAGTGGTTAAGGTTTTTCTCTCTTTACTATTGTCACCCACACTTTTCACCTGAACCTTGCTGCAAACATGTTCACCTTTCGTGATAATAGAAATATCTCTGTAAAAGAATTATTTCAAATTTCCAATATAGAGGATAATTGTTGTGATGAAGATCTCAATAGCATATGTAAGAAATTGGAACTAGCTATGCTTAAAGAAAATAGGCTGTGGTGGGAGGTTGTCACTCTAGATAAGTATCAGACTGATAATTTAATCCCCAAAGGTCTACAAATAACAAAACCTCCATCTTTTAATGGTACTGATACTAGTTTTCAGAATGAATGGCAAATGACCCTTGATCATTGCTCACATAAATTAATAGATCTAATTTTGAGAGAACGTAAGAGATCTCTCAATTTGGTTAATGACGACATTAACCAATTGTTCATTCTGATTGAACCATTTAAAGAATTAGAAGATTTCAAAAAAGCAGAAGAAGAAATTATGAGGAAAATTAACAAAGAAACTAGAGAACTAAGAGATAGAAAGATTCGGAAATATAATAGAGATCTCAATGCCTCTAAAATTACTACAGAGGGACAGAGTGACAAGGATCCCATTAATTTACCGATTGTTAAAAATGTAAGTGTGAGAGAAAAAGTGTTGCCTTCAAAAGCATCCATGAAAATATCCAAAGATTTAGAAACCCCTAAATATCAAAGATATACACAAAAAAGGAGAAATAACCATGGAGATAGATATGGATATAGACAAACATTAGACAGACAAACATGGAGGAAAAATACTAGTAATGGGGAAAATTGGAATGATAGAGGACAAGGGCCCATAATGTATAATCGTGATCAGCACCAGAGAGATATCAGAACCACTGATAATAGATACCTACCATTACAGGATGATTGGAATGGAACCAATCCAACTTCCCCTTTTCCAGAGCGGGATTTCAGATACAAAAGAAAGTTCTGAAAATAGCAGCCCCAACTAAAAGGGGTAAGAGAGGAGGCCAAAAAACCCCCAAAAATAAACCTTTAATTGCAGAGTCCATAGAACCTTTAGTAGAGAGAGATAGGATGAAAATTTTCAACCTAAGTAAGAGACAATTATCTGACGATGAGGAGAGAGTTTTGATGAAAGGTTTAAAATACGCCCCAAGCATAAAAGCAGACCCATTTGATACATATATTGATTTTCAAAAATTCATACGTAAAATAACTGTAAAAAAATTATTTTTAACTAAAGATAATGGTAATATTGAGGAAAATATTGAAGCCTCAGCTAGACCAGTTTATAAAAATAAATCTACTTTTTATCCTTCTTTCTGTAAGGGAAGTTTCATTGAGTGTTTCAACAAAATTGTTAGTGAAGAATTAGAAGAACTTACATCTCTTCCAAAGAAACATCAAAGATGCAACCTCACTAAGAGGGAATACATGGCCTTAAAAAACCTTCAGGAGGACAAGAACCTTATTATTAAGCCCGCTGATAAAGGGGGGAGTGTGGTCTTGCTGGATAGAGAGGTATATATGGAAGAGATTTATAAACAACTAAATTCTGGTAATACCTATAAAAAATTAAAAACTGATCCCACAAATAGAATAATAAAAGAACTTTTTGAATTTACTACATCTGCAGTAGTTAAAGGGGTTTTGACACAAAATGAATGTGATTACATCAACATAAAAAACCCGTCAATACCCACCATATATATTTTACCAAAAATACATAAAGACCATGTACATCCCCCCGGAAGACCAATAATTTCTGGGACAATCAGCATCACTGGTAATCTTTCTGCTGTAATTGATGGATTTCTACAACCTCTGGTTAAAAATACTAGAGCATACCTTAAAGATACGACTGATGTCCTGACTAAAATTAATAACATAAAGTGGGATGAAGAGTATATTCTAGGTAGTGCTGATGTCAGTACGTTATATACCATCATTGACTCTGCAAAAGGTCTGGAAGCTGTTTCTTTCTTCTTGGATCAAAGTGACTTGGATTTAGAAACAAAGGAATTTATTCTGAAAGGAATAGATTTTATTCTGAAGAATAACTATTTCCCTTTTGATAGTAATTATTATATTCAATTGATCGGGACCGCCATGGGTACCAGGTTCGCCCCCAGCTACGCCAACCTCTTCATGTCCTATTGGAAGGGAGGATCGGTTTGGCCGATTGGTGAGCTGAGGGCGGGCCTGGTATCCTGGCAAAGGTTCATTGATGACGTGTTGTTCATCTGGAATGGTTCCCATGAAAGTCTTACCATTTTCTGTGACTCCTTAAATCAAAATGATTGTAATATCAATCTGACGTTTCAACTTAGTAAGATCGAGATAACTTTTTTAGACCTCTGTATCTATATAAAAAATGGAGAAATCCATACAAAAAACTATCGTAAGCCAACAGATTGTAATAGCTATATATATAGAGATAGCCTCCATCATGACAACTGGTTGAGTGGGATCCCTTTCGGACAATTTAGCCGTATTAAGAGGAATTGCTCTGAACCAGAGGTCTGTCAAGCATTAATGGAAGAAACTAAACTAAGATTTGTAGAAAAGGGCTACAGAATAATGGAATTGGAAAAAGCAGAGATGCGAATTAATCAGACAAATAGATCTGAATTACTTAAATGTAAAAATCAAACCTCTGAATCCAATCGTGATGGATACATGTGGTGCTTTATTAGTAGGTACAGTTCTAATCATAAGGAAATAGAAAACTGTATTAAAAGGAACTGGTCTTTATTATTGAAGGACCCAGTAATTGGAAAAGAACTTCCTGAAAAACCATCATTCATTTACAGAAGGGCCCCAAACCTAAAAAATAAGTTAGTTCGAAGTAGTATAGAAGAAGAAAAACGGACCAGTCTAAGAATACAAGGTTTCCATCGCTGTGGTCTGTGCCTTATGTGCAGAACAACTACGAAAGATAATCCATCTAAAATTAAGGATTTCACAGTAAATGGAAAGATATATCCAATAAAGGACTTTATCACTTGTTGTTCTAAGAACGTGGTGTATGCGGTGCAATGCACATGTAACCTATTATATATAGGTAAAACTACAAGAAATCTTAAAACTCGTTTAGCAGAACATATCTATAATATTAAAAAGGGCCTTGACTCCCATACCCTCTCCGCACACTTTAAGGAGAAACATAATTCTAAGGAATGCTACATTAAGTCTTTTTGGGGTATTCAGCAGGTTCAGGCCAGCTGGAGATCTAAAGATGTTGATTTAAGACTCTCTAAAGCAGAGATGAAATGGATCTTCCAACTGAAAACTCTAGTCCCCAGAGGTCTAAATGGGGAATTCGAGTTGAAACATTTCTTGTAGTTTTCCTATTTCAATCCTCACTCTTCTCCTCCTTGTTTGCAAAGTTTGTTTTTTGCTTAAAATACTGTTTAATTTGTTATATATATATATATATATATATATATATCCTTTTCATGTTTTAGGTATCTCACCGTCTGTGGTACTGGAAGCGTCCGGCTATTCAAACCCCGTTGCTATGGAGACGCGCCGCTATTCTAGTTCTCTTCCGCATTCAAGTGGAACGCAATAAGCGACGGATTCACCGACCGGAAGTGACGTAACGAGACTCCAGAAGCCGTCCTTCCGGATCTTGAAACGCAGTGGAACGCAAGAAGCTGTTTCCTGTGACTAAGCGGAAGTGACGTCGCGTCAAGTAACACGCGATCCGGTGGTTTGAATGTTCTTTGTGGCGCCCGGAAACACAGAGGGTGGGAGGCCGTTTTAGGGTTGAGCCTTTGGTTAATCACCCAGGGTATAAATAGTTGAATAATGCACCATACCACCATGCTTCTGATGAAGGACGCCCAAAGTCCGAAATGCATTAAGCAGGTGGTTTTTGACTCCCGTGGGACCAGCACTGTGTTGAAATATCCCTTTGACGAGGACTTTTGACTTTTTCCATCCCGAATATACCAGTTTGTGGAAGCTGTTTCCCAGTGTGAGCCACTCCTTTTGGAGGAGATATGTTTTTATGTTTTTAACCAAATGTGAGTAACCTGGTAATTAAAAAATCCTATGTTTTTATGAAAAACAGTGTTGCACTATTTTTCTTCGTTTATTTTACATATTTTACTGGAGGAGGATATTTGACGTCATCACATTCAAATTGGTGGATGATGAGCTTTGTTTATTCCAACTGAATGTGAGTGTGTTACCTATTTCTCATTGGTTCATTAAATTTCCAAACGGTGTTACACTAAATATCTTTCTCTTATTTGAGATTCTATTGGATGAAGGAATGTCAAGTTATCACTCCCAATTTGGTGGATGATGAGCATTTATTACTTTAACTCAATGTGAGTGTGCTACCTATCATTAACACTAGTTTTTTGAAATTTCCAAACGGTGTTACACTAAGTGTCTTTCCCTTATTTGAGATTCTACTGGAGGAAGATACCTGAAGTTAATACTCTCAAATTGGGTGGATGACGAGCACTAATTATCTTAAGTCCATGTGAGTGTGCCATTTTATCATTGGTTCCGTACATTTCCCTACGGTGTTACACTAAGTGTCTCTCTCCTATTTTTGAGGTACTACAAATCGAGAAACACTTTTGGAGGACCAAAGACGAAAGGGACTGTATTGACTTCTTTATTTATTACCTTTTTCTGGTTGTACATGGAACATCTTCTTTGCGCCACAGGGATCTCTCTTTTTGTTTTTGTATTTCTGTAAGGGTTTGGTGGACCTAGAGGTACCCAGGCTGCATTGTTGAGTTTATTGTGCAGTGGTTAAGGTTTTTCTCTCTTTACTATTGTCACCCCCACTTTTCACCTGAACCTTGCTGCAAACATGTTCACCTTTCGTGATAATAGAAATATCTCTGTAAAAGAATTATTTCAAATTTCCAATATAGAGGATAATTGTTGTGATGAAGATCTCAATAGCATATGTAAGAAATTGGAACTAGCTATGCTTAAAGAAAATAGGCTGTGGTGGGAGGTTGTCACTCTAGATAAGTATCAGACTGATAATTTAATCCCCAAAGGTCTACAAATAACAAAACCTCCATCTTTTAATGGTACTGATACTAGTTTTCAGAATGAATGGCAAATGACCCTTGATCATTGCTCACATAAATTAATAGATCTAATTTTGAGAGAACGTAAGAGATCTCTCAATTTGGTTAATGACGACATTAACCAATTGTTCATTCTGATTGAACCATTTAAAGAATTAGAAGATTTCAAAAAAGCAGAAGAAGAAATTATGTGGAAAATTAACAAAGAAACTAGAGAACTAAGAGATAGAAAGATTCGGAAATATAATAGAGATCTCAATGCCTCTAAAATTACTACAGAGGGACAGAGTGACAAGGATCCCATTAATTTACCGATTGTTAAAAATGTAAGTGTGAGAGAAAAAGTGTTGCCTTCAAAAGCATCCATGAAAATATCCAAAGATTTAGAAACCCCTAAATATCAAAGATATACACAAAAAAGGAGAAATAACCATGGAGATAGATATGGATATAGACAAACATTAGACAGACAAACATGGAGGAAAAATACTAGTAATGGGGAAAATTGGAATGATAGAGGACAAGGGCCCATAATGTATAATCGTGATCAGCACCAGAGAGATATCAGAACCACTGATAATAGATACCTACCATTACAGGATGATTGGAATGGAACCAATCCAACTTCCCCTTTTCCAGAGCGGTATTTCAGATACAAAAGAAAGTTCTGAAAATAGCAGCCCCAACTAAAAGGGGTAAGAGAGGAGGCCAAAAAAACCCCAAAAATAAACCTTTAATTGCAGAGTCCATAGAACCTTTAGTAGAGAGAGATAGGATGAAAATTTTCAACCTAAGTAAGAGACAATTATCTGACGATGAGGAGAGAGTTTTGATGAAAGGTTTAAAATACGCCCCAAGCATAAAAGCAGACCCATTTGATACATATATTGATTTTCAAAAATTCATACGTAAAATAACTGTAAAAAAATTATTTTTAACTAAAGATAATGGTAATATTGAGGAAAATATTGAAGCCTCAGCTAGACCAGTTTATAAAAATAAATCTACTTTTTATCCTTCTTTCTGTAAGGGAAGTTTCATTGAGTGTTTCAACAAAATTGTTAGTGAAGAATTAGAAGAACTTACATCTCTTCCAAAGAAACATCAAAGATGCAACCTCACTAAGAGGGAATACATGGCCTTAAAAAACCTTCAGGAGGACAAGAACCTTATTATTAAGCCCGCTGATAAAGGGGGGAGTGTGGTCTTGCTGGATAGAGAGGTATATATGGGAGAGATTTATAAACAACTAAATTCTGGTAATACCTATAAAAAATTAAAAACTGATCCCACAAATAGAATAATAAAAGAACTTTTTGAATTTACTACATCTGCAGTAGGTAAAGGGGTTTTGACACAAAATGAATGTGATTACATCAACATAAAAAACCCGTCAATACCCACCATATATATTTTACCAAAAATACATAAAGACCATGTACATCCCCCCGGAAGACCAATAATTTCTGGGACAAACAGCATCACTAGTAATCTTTCTGCTGTAATTGATGGATTTCTACAACCTCTGGTTAAAAATACTAGAGCATACCTTAAAGATACGACTGATGTCCTGACTAAAATTAATAACATAAAGTGGGATGAAGAGTATATTCTAGGTAGTGCTGATGTCAGTACGTTATATACCATCATTGACTCTGCAAAAGGTCTGGAAGCTGTTTCTTTCTTCTTGGATCAAAGTGACTTGGATTTAGAAACAAAGGAATTTATTCTGAAAGGAATAGATTTTATTCTGAAGAATAACTATTTCCTTTTTGATAGTAATTATTATATTCAATTGATCGGGACCGCCATGGGTACCAGGTTCGCCCCCAGCTACGCCAACCTCTTCATGTCCTATTGGAAGGGAGGATCGGTTTAGCCGATTGGTGAGCTGAGGGCGGGCCTGGTATCCTGGCAAAGGTTCATTGATGACGTGTTGTTCATCTGGAATGGGTCCCATGAAAGTCTTACCATTTTCTGTGACTCCTTAAATCAAAATGATTGTAATATCAATCTGACGTTTCAACTTAGTAAGATCGAGATAACTTTTTTAGACCTCTGTATCTATATAAAAAATGGAGAAATCCATACAAAAAACTATTGTAAGCCAACAGATTGTAATAGCTATATATATAGAGATAGCCTCCATCATGACAACTGGTTGGGTGGGATCCCTTTCGGACAATTTAGCCGTATTAAGAGGAATTGCTCTGAACCAGAGGTCTGTCAAGCATTAATGGAAGAAACTAAACTAAGATTTGTAGAAAAGGGCTACAGAATAATGGAATTGGAAAAAGCAGAGATGCGAATTAATCAGACAAATAGATCTGAATTACTTAAATGTAAAAATCAAACCTCTGAATCCAATCGTGATGGATACATGTGGTGCTTTATTAGTAGGTACAGTTCTAATCATAAGGAAATAGAAAACTGTATTAAAAGGAACTGGTCTTTATTATTGAAGGACCCAGTAATTGGAAAAGAACTTCCTGAAAAACCATCATTCATTTACAGAAGGGCCCCAAACCTAAAAAATAAGTTAGTTCGAAGTAGTATAGAAGAAGAAAAACGGACCAGTCTAAGAATACAAGGTTTCCATCGCTGTGGTTTGTGCCTTATGTGCAGAACAACTACGAAAGATAATCCATCTAAAATTAAGGATTTCACAGTAAATGGAAAGATATATCCAATAAAGGACTTTATCACTTGTTGTTCTAAGAACGTGGTGTATGCGGTGCAATGCACATGTAACCTATTATATATAGGTAAAACTACAAGAAATCTTAAAACTCGTTTAGCAGAACATATCTATAATATTAAAAAGGGCCTTGACTCCCATACCCTCTCCGCACATTTTAAGGAGAAACATAATTCTAAGGAATGCTACATTAAGTCTTTTTGGGGTATTCAGCAGGTTCAGGCCAGCTGGAGATCTAAAGATGTTGATTTAAGACTCTCTAAAGCAGAGATGAAATGGATCTTCCAACTGAAAACTCTAGTCCCCAGAGGTCTAAATGGGGAATTCGAGTTGAAACATTTCTTGTAGTTTTCCTATTTCAATCCTCACTCTTCTCCTCCTTGTTTGCAAAGTTTGTTTTTTGCTTAAAATACTGTTTAATTTGTTATATATATATATATATATCCTTTTCATGTTTTAGGTATCTCACCGTCTGTGGTACTGGAAGCGTCCGGCTATTCAAACCCCGTTGCTATGGAGACGCGCCGCTATTCTAGTTCCTTTCCGCATTCAAGTGGAACGCAATAAGCGACGGATTCACCGACCGGAAGTGACGTAACGAGACTCCAGAAGCCGTCCTTCCGGATCTTGAAACGCAGTGGAACGCAAGAAGCTGTTTCCTGTGACTAAGCGGAAGCGACGTCGCGTCAAGTAACACGCGATTCGGTGGTTTGAATGTTCTTTGTGGCGCCCGGAAACACAGAGGGTGGGAGGCCGTTTTAGGGTTGAGCCTTTGGTTAATCACCCAGGGTATAAATAGTTGAATAATGCACCATACCACCATGCTTCTGATGAAGGACGCCCAAAGTCCGAAATGCATTAAGCAGGTGGTTTTTGACTCCCGTGGGACCAGCACTGTGTTGAAATATCCCTTTGACGAGGACTTTTGACTTTTTCCATCCCGAATATACCAGTTTGTGGAAGCTGTTTCCCAGTGTGAGCCACTCCTTTTGGAGGAGATATGTTTTTATGTTTTTAACCAAATGTGAGTAACCTGGTAATTAAAAAATCCTATGTTTTTATGAAAAACAGTGTTGCACTATTTTTCTTCGTTTATTTTACATATTTTACTGGAGGAGGATATTTGACGTCATCACATTCAAATTGGTGGATGATGAGCTTTATTTATTCCAACTGAATGTGAGTGTGTTACCTATTTCTCATTGGTTCATTAAATTTCCAAACGGTGTTACACTAAATATCTTTCTCTTATTTGAGATTCTATTGGATGAAGGAATGTCAAGTTATCACTCCCAATTTGGTGGATGATGAGCATTTATTACTTTAACTCAATGTGAGTGTGCTACCTATCATTAACACTAGTTTTTTGAAATTTCCAAACGGTGTTACACTAAGTGTCTTTCCCTTATTTGAGATTCTACTGGAGGAAGATACCTGAAGTTAATACTCTCAAATTGGGTGGATGACGAGCACTAATTATCTTAAGTCCATGTGAGTGTGCCATTTTATCATTGGTTCCGTACATTTCCCTACGGTGTTACACTAAGTGTCTCTCTCCTATTTTTGAGGTACTACAAATCGAGAAACACTTTTGGAGGACCAAAGACGAAAGGGACTGTATTGACTTCTTTATTTATTACCTTTTTCTGGTTGTACATGGAACATCTTCTTTGCGCCACAGGGATCTCTCTTTTTGTTTTTGTATTTCTGTAAGGGTTTGGTGGACCTAGAGGTACCCAGGCTGCATTGTTGAGTTTATTGCGCAGTGGTTAAGGTTTTTCTCTCTTTACTATTGTCACCCCCACTTTTCACCTGAACCTTGCTGCAAACATGTTCACCTTTCGTGATAATAGAAATATCTCTGTAAAAGAATTATTTCAAATTTCCAATATAGAGGATAATTGTTGTGATGAAGATCTCAATAGCATATGTAAGAAATTGGAACTAGCTATGCTTAAAGAAAATAGGCTGTGGTGGGAGGTTGTCACTCTAGATAAGTATCAGACTGATAATTTAATCCCCAAAGGTCTACAAATAACAAAACCTCCATCTTTTAATGGTACTGATACTAGTTTTCAGAATGAATGGCAAATGACCCTTGATCATTGCTCACATAAATTAATAGATCTAATTTTGAGAGAACGTAAGAGATCTCTCAATTTGGTTAATGACGACATTAACCAATTGTTCATTCTGATTGAACCATTTAAAGAATTAGAAGATTTCAAAAAAGCAGAAGAAGAAATGATGAGGAAAATTAACAAAGAAACTAGAGAACTAAGAGATAGAAAGATTCGGAAATATAATAGAGATCTCAATGCCTCTAAAATTACTACAGAGGGACAGAGTGACAAGGATCCCATTAATTTACCGATTGTTAAAAATGTAAGTGTGAGAGAAAAAGTGTTGCCTTCAAAAGCATCCATGAAAATATCCAAAGATTTAGAAACCCCTAAATATCAAAGATATACACAAAAAAGGAGAAATAACCATGGAGATAGATATGGATATAGACAAACATTAGACAGACAAACATGAAGGAAAAATACTAGTAATGGGGAAAATTGGAATGATAGAGGACAAGGGCCCATAATGTATAATCGTGATCAGCACCAGAGAGATATCAGAACCACTGATAATAGATACCTACCATTACAGGATGATTGGAATGGAACCAATCCAACTTCCCCTTTTCCAGAGCGGGATTTCAGATACAAAAGAAAGTTCTGAAAATAGCAGCCCCAACTAAAAGGGGTAAGAGAGGAGGCCAAAAAAAACCCAAAAATAAACCTTTAATTGCAGAGTCCATAGAACCTTTAGTAGAGAGAGATAGGATGAAAATTTTCAACCTAAGTAAGAGACAATTATCTGACGATGAGGAGAGAGTTTTGATGAAAGGTTTAAAATACGCCCCAAGCATAAAAGCAGACCCATTTGATACATATATTGATTTTCAAAAATTCATACGTAAAATAACTGTAAAAAAAATATTTTTAACTAAAGATAATGGTAATATTGAGGAAAATATTGAAGCCTCAGCTAGACCAGTTTATAAAAATAAATCTACTTTTTATCCTTCTTTCTGTAAGGGAAGTTTCATTGAGTGTTTCAACAAAATTGTTAGTGAAGAATTAGAAGAACTTACATCTCCTCCAAAGAAACATCAAAGATGCAACCTCACTAAGAGGGAATACATGGCCTTAAAAAACCTTCAGGAGGACAAGAACCTTATTATTAAGCCCGCTGATAAAGGGGGGAGTGTTGTCTTGCTGGATAGAGAGGTATATATGGGAGAGATTTATAAACAACTAAATTCTGGTAATACCTATAAAAAATTAAAAACTGATCCCACAAATAGAATAATAAAAGAACTTTTTGAATTTACTACATCTGCAGTAGGTAAAGGGGTTTTGACACAAAATGAATGTGATTACATCAACATAAAAAACCCGTCAATACCCACCATATATATTTTACCAAAAATACATAAAGGCCATGTACATCCCCCCGGAAGACCAATAATTTCTGGGACAAACAGCATCACTAGTAATCTTTCTGCTGTAATTGATGGACTTCTACAACCTCTGGTTAAAAATACTAGAGCATACCTTAAAGATACGACTGATGTCCTGACTAAAATTAATAACATAAAGTGGGATGAAGAGTATATTCTAGGTAGTGCTGATGTCAGTACGTTATATACCATCATTGACTCTGCAAAAGGTCTGGAAGCTGTTTCTTTCTTCTTGGATCAAAGTGACTTGGATTTAGAAACAAAGGAATTTATTCTGAAAGGAATAGATTTTATTCTGAAGAATAACTATTTCCTTTTTGATAGTAATTATTATATTCAATTGATCGGGACCGCCATGGGTACCAGGTTCGCCCCCAGCTACGCCAACCTCTTCATGTCCTATTGGAAGGGAGGATCGGTTTGGCCGATTGGTGAGCTGAGGGCGGGCCTGGTATCCTGGCAAAGGTTCATTGATGACGTGTTGTTCATCTGGAATGGTTCCCATAAAAGTCTTACCATTTTCTGTGACTCCTTAAATCAAAATGATTGTAATATCAATCTGACGTTTCAACTTAGTAAGATCGAGATAACTTTTTTAGACCTCTGTATCTATATAAAAAATGGAGAAATCCATACAAAAAACTATCGTAAGCCAACAGATTGTAATAGCTATATATATAGAGATAGCCTCCATCATGACAACTGGTTGAGTGGGATCCCTTTCGGACAATTTAGCCGTATTAAGAGGAATTGCTCTGAACCAGAGGTCTGTCAAGCATTAATGGAAGAAACTAAACTAAGATTTGTAGAAAAGGGCTACAGAATAATGGAATTGGAAAAAGCAGAGATGCGAATTAATCAGACAAATAGATCTGAATTACTTAAATGTAAAAATCAAACCTCTGAATCCAATCGTGATGGATACATGTGGTGCTTTATTAGTAGGTACAGTTCTAATCATAAGGAAATAGAAAACTGTATTAAAAGGAACTGGTCTTTATTATTGAAGGACCCAGTAATTGGAAAAGAACTTCCTGAAAAACCATCATTCATTTACAGAAGGGCCCCAAACCTAAAAAATAAGTTAGTTCGAAGTAGTATAGAAGAAGAAAAACGGACCAGTCTAAGAATACAAGGTTTCCATCGCTGTGGTCTGTGCCTTATGTGCAGAACAACTACGAAAGATAATCCATCTAAAATTAAGGATTTCACAGTAAATGGAAAGATATATCCAATAAAGGACTTTATCACTTGTTGTTCTAAGAACGTGGTGTATGCGGTGCAATGCACATGTAACCTATTATATATAGGTAAAACTACAAGAAATCTTAAAACTCGTTTAGCAGAACATATCTATAATATTAAAAAGGGCCTTGACTCCCATACCCTCTCCGCACACTTTAAGGAGAAACATAATTCTAAGGAATGCTACATTAAGTCTTTTTGGGGTATTCAGCAGGTTCAGGCCAGCTGGAGATCTAAAGATGTTGATTTAAGACTCTCTAAAGCAGAGATGAAATGGATCTTCCAACTGAAAACTCTAGTCCCCAGAGGTCTAAATGGGGAATTCGAGTTGAAACATTTCTTGTAGTTTTCCTATTTCAATCCTCACTCTTCTCCTCCTTGTTTGCAAATTTTGTTTTTTGCTTAAAATACTGTTTAATTTGTTATATATATATATATATATATATATATATATATCCTTTTCATGTTTTAGGTATCTCACCGTCTGTGGTACTGGAAGCGTCCGGCTATTCAAACCCCGTTGCTATGGAGACGCGCCGCTATTCTAGTTCTCTTCCGCATTCAAGTGGAACGCAATAAGCGACGGATTCACCGACCGGAAGTGACGTAACGAGACTCCAGAAGCCGTCCTTCCGGATCTTGAAACGCAGTGGAACGCAAGAAGCTGTTTCCTGTGACTAAGCGGAAGTGACGTCGCGTCAAGTAACACGCGATTCGGTGGTTTGAATGTTCTTTGTGGCGCCCGGAAACACAGAGGGTGGGAGGCCGTTTTAGGGTTGAGCCTTTGGTTAATCACCCAGGGTATAAATAGTTGAATAACGCACCATACCACCATGCTTCTGATGAAGGACGCACAAAGTCCGAAACGCGTTAAGCAGGTGGTTTTTGACTCTCGTGGGACCAGCACTGTGTTGAAATATCCCTTTGACGAGGACTTTTGACTTTTTCCATCCCGAATATACCAGTTTGTGGAAGCTGTTTCCCAGTGTGAGCCACTCCTTTTGGAGGAGATATGTTTTTATGTTTTTAACCAAATGTGAGTAACCTGGTAATTAAAAAATCCTATGTTTTTATGAAAAACAGTGTTGCACTATTTTTCTTCGTTTATTTTACATATTTTACTGGAGGAGGATATTTGACGTCATCACATTCAAATTGGTGGATGATGAGCTTTATTTATTCCAACTGAATGTGAGTGTGTTACCTATTTCTCATTGGTTCATTAAATTTCCAAACGGTGTTACACTAAATATCTTTCTCTTATTTGAGATTCTATTGGATGAAGGAATGTCAAGTTATCACTCCCAATTTGGTGGATGATGAGCATTTATTACTTTAACTCAATGTGAGTGTGCTACCTATCATTAACACTAGTTTTTTGAAATTTCCAAACGGTGTTACACTAAGTGTCTTTCCCTTATTTGAGATTCTACTGGAGGAAGATACCTGAAGTTAATACTCTCAAATTGGGTGGATGACGAGCACTAATTATCTTAAGTCCATGTGAGTGTGCCATTTTATCATTGGTTCCGTACATTTCCCTACGGTGTTACACTAAGTGTCTCTCTCCTATTTTTGAGGTACTACAAATCGAGAAACACTTTTGGAGGACCAAAGACGAAAGGGACTGTATTGACTTCTTTATTTATTACCTTTTTCTGGTTGTACATGGAACATCTTCTTTGCGCCACAGGGATCTCTCTTTTTGTTTTTGTATTTCTGTAAGGGTTTGGTGGACCTAGAGGTACCCAGGCTGCATTGTTGAGTTTATTGCGCAGTGGTTAAGGTTTTTCTCTCTTTACTATTGTCACCCCCACTTTTCACCTGAACCTTGCTGCAAACATGTTCACCTTTCGTGATAATAGAAATATCTCTGTAAAAGAATTATTTCAAATTTCCAATATAGAGGATAATTGTTGTGATGAAGATCTCAATAGCATATGTAAGAAATTGGAACTAGCTATGCTTAAAGAAAATAGGCTGTGGTGGGAGGTTGTCACTCTAGATAAGTATCAGACTGATAATTTAATCCCCAAAGGTCTACAAATAACAAAACCTCCATCTTTTAATGGTACTGATACTAGTTTTCAGAATGAATGGCAAATGACCCTTGATCATTGCTCACATAAATTAATAGATCTAATTTTGAGAGAACGTAAGAGATCTCTCAATTTGGTTAATGACGACATTAACCAATTGTTCATTCTGATTGAACCATTTAAAGAATTAGAAGATTTCAAAAAAGCAGAAGAAGAAATTATGAGGAAAATTAACAAAGAAACTAGAGAACTAAGAGATAGAAAGATTCGGAAATATAATAGAGATCTCAATGCCTCTAAAATTACTACAGAGGGACAGAGTGACAAGGATCCCATTAATTTACCGATTGTTAAAAATGTAAGTGTGAGAGAAAAAGTGTTGCCTTCAAAAGCATCCATGAAAATATCCAAAGATTTAGAAACCCCTAAATATCAAAGATATACACAAAAAAGGAGAAATAACCATGGAGATAGATATGGATATAGACAAACATTAGACAGACAAACATGGAGGAAAAATACTAGTAATGGGGAAAATTGGAATGATAGAGGACAAGGGCCCATAATGTATAATCGTGATCAGCACCAGAGAGATATCAGAACCACTGATAATAGATACCTACCATTACAGGATGATTGGAATGGAACCAATCCAACTTCCCCTTTTCCAGAGCGGGATTTCAGATACAAAAGAAAGTTCTGAAAATAGCAGCCCCAACTAAAAGGGGTAAGAGAGGAGGCCAAAAAAAACCCAAAAATAAACCTTTAATTGCAGAGTCCATAGAACCTTTAGTAGAGAGAGATAGGATGAAAATTTTCAACCTAAGTAAGAGACAATTATCTGACGATGAGGAGAGAGTTTTGATGAAAGGTTTAAAATATGCCCCAAGCATAAAAGCAGACCCATTTGATACATATATTGATTTTCAAAAATTCATACGTAAAATAACTGTAAAAAAATATTTTTAACTAAAGATAATGGTAATATTGAGGAAAATATTGAAGCCTCAGCTAGACCAGTTTATAAAAATAAATCTACTTTTTATCCTTCTTTCTGTAAGGGAAGTTTCATTGAGTGTTTCAACAAAATTGTTAGTGAAGAATTAGAAGAACTTACATCTCCTCCAAAGAAACATCAAAGGTGCAACCTCACTAAGAGGGAATACATGGCCTTAAAAAACCTTCAGGAGGACAAGAACCTTATTATTAAGCCCGCTGATAAAGGGGGGAGTGTGGTCTTGCTGGATAGAGAGGTATATATGGGAGAGATTTATAAACAACTAAATTCTGGTAATACCTATAAAAAATTAAAAACTGATCCCACAAATAGAATAATAAAAGAACTTTTTGAATTTACTACATCTGCAGTAGGTAAAGGGGTTTTGACACAAAATGAATGTGATTACATCAACATAAAAAACCCGTCAATACCCACCATATATATTTTACCAAAAATACATAAAGACCATGTACATCCCCCCAGAAGACCAATAATTTCTGGGACAAACAGCATCACTAGTAATCTTTCTGCTGTAATTGATGGATTTCTACAACCTCTGGTTAAAAATACTAGAGCATACCTTAAAGATACGACTGATGTCCTGACTAAAATTAATAACATAAAGTGGGATGAAGAGTATATTCTAGGTAGTGCTGATGTCAGTACGTTATATACCATCATTGACTCTGCAAAAGGTCTGGAAGCTGTTTCTTTCTTCTTGGATCAAAGTGACTTGGATTTAGAAACAAAGGAATTTATTCTGAAAGGAATAGATTTTATTCTGAAGAATAACTATTTCCTTTTTGATAGTAATTATTATATTCAATTGATCGGGACCGCCATGGGTACCAGGTTCGCCCCCAGCTACGCCAACCTCTTCATGTCCTATTGGAAGGGAGGATCGGTTTGGCCGATTGGTGAGCTGAGGGCGGGCCTGGTATCCTGGCAAAGGTTCATTGATGACGTGTTGTTCATCTGGAATGGTTCCCATGAAAGTCTTACCATTTTCTGTGACTCCTTAAATCAAAATGATTGTAATATCAATCTGACGTTTCAACTTAGTAAGATCGAGATAACTTTTTTAGACCTCTGTATCTATATAAAAAATGGAGAAATCCATACAAAAAACTATCGTAAGCCAACAGATTGTAATAGCTATATATATAGAGATAGCCTCCATCATGACAACTGGTTGAGTGGGATCCCTTTCGGACAATTTAGCCGTATTAAGAGGAATTGCTCTGAACCAGAGGTCTGTCAAGCATTAATGGAAGAAACTAAACTAAGATTTGTAGAAAAGGGCTACAGAATAATGGAATTGGAAAAAGCAGAGATGCGAATTAATCAGACAAATAGATCTGAATTACTTAAATGTAAAAATCAAACCTCTGAATCCAATCGTGATGGATACATGTGGTGCTTTATTAGTATGTACAGTTCTAATCATAAGGAAATAGAAAACTGTATTAAAAGGAAATGGTCTTTATTATTAAAGGACCCAGTAATTGGAAAAGAACTTCCTGAAAAACCATCATTCATTTACAGAAGGGCCCCAAACCTAAAAAATAAGTTAGTTCGAAGTAGTATAGAAGAAGAAAAACGGACCAGTCTAAGAATACAAGGTTTCCATCGCTGTGGTCTGTGCCTTATGTGCAGAACAACTACGAAAGATAATCCATCTAAAATTAAGGATTTCACAGTAAATGGAAAGATATATCCAATAAAGGACTTTATCACTTGTTGTTCTAAGAACGTGGTGTATGCGGTGCAATGCACATGTAACCTATTATATATAGGTAAAACTACAAGAAATCTTAAAACTCGTTTAGCAGAACATATCTATAATATTAAAAAGGGCCTTGACTCCCATACCCTCTCCGCACACTTTAAGGAGAAACATAATTCTAAGGAATGCTACATTAAGTCTTTTTGGGGTATTCAGCAGGTTCAGGCCAGCTGGAGATCTAAAGATGTTGATTTAAGACTCTCTAAAGCAGAGATGAAATGGATCTTCCAACTGAAAACTCTAGTCCCCAGAGGTCTAAATGGGGAATTCGAGTTGAAACATTTCTTGTAGTTTTCCTATTTCAATCCTCACTCTTCTCCTCCTTGT
The DNA here is from genome assembly GCF_028390025.1 of Pseudophryne corroboree. Classification (NCBI taxonomy): domain Eukaryota; kingdom Metazoa; phylum Chordata; class Amphibia; order Anura; family Myobatrachidae; genus Pseudophryne; species Pseudophryne corroboree. The sequence goes on along the minus strand of NC_086451.1, from coordinate 151,539,342 downwards.
TTGCAAAGTTTGTTTTTTGCTTAAAATACTGTTTAATTTGTTATATATATATATATATATATATATATATATATATCCTTTTCATGTTTTAGGTATCTCACCGTCTGTGGTACTGGAAGCGTCCGGCTATTCAAACCCCGTTGCTATGGAGACGCGCCGCTATTCTAGTTCTCTTCCGCATTCAAGTGGAACGCAATAAGCGACGGATTCACCGACCGGAAGTGACGTAACGAGACTCCAGAAGCCGTCCTTCCGGATCTTGAAACGCAGTGGAACGCAAGAAGCTGTTTCCTGTGACTAAGCGGAAGTGACGTTGCGTCAAGTAACACGCGATTCGGTGGTTTGAATGTTCTTTGTGGCGCCCGGAAACACAGAGGGTGGGAGGCCGTTTTAGGGTTGAGCCTTTGGTTAATCACCCAGGGTATAAATAGTTGAATAATGCACCATACCACCATGCTTCTGATGAAGGACACACAAAGTCCGAAACGCGTTAAGCAGGTGGTTTTTGACTCTCGTGGGACCAGCACTGTGTTGAAATATCCCTTTGACGAGGACTTTTGACTTTTTCCATCCCGAATATACCAGTTTGTGGAAGCTGTTTCCCAGTGTGAGCCACTCCTTTTGGAGGAGATATGTTTTTATGTTTTTAACCAAATGTGAGTAACCTGGTAATTAAAAAATCCTATGTTTTTATGAAAAACAGTGTTGCACTATTTTTCTTCGTTTATTTTACATATTTTACTGGAGGAGGATATTTGACGTCATCACATTCAAATTGGTGGATGATGAGCTTTATTTATTCCAACTGAATGTGAGTGTGTTACCTATTTCTCATTGGTTCATTAAATTTCCAAACGGTGTTACACTAAATATCTTTCTCTTATTTGAGATTCTATTGGATGAAGGAATGTCAAGTTATCACTCCCAATTTGGTGGATGATGAGCATTTATTACTTTAACTCAATGTGAGTGTGCTACCTATCATTAACACTAGTTTTTTGAAATTTCCAAACGGTGTTACACTAAGTGTCTTTCCCTTATTTGAGATTCTACTGGAGGAAGATACCTGAAGTTAATACTCTCAAATTGGGTGGATGACGAGCACTAATTATCTTAAGTCCATGTGAGTGTGCCATTTTATCATTGGTTCCGTACATTTCCCTACGGTGTTACACTAAGTGTCTCTCTCCTATTTTTGAGGTACTACAAATCGAGAAACACTTTTGGAGGACCAAAGACGAAAGGGACTGTATTGACTTCTTTATTTATTACCTTTTTCTGGTTGTACATGGAACATCTTCTTTGCGCCACAGGGATCTCTCTTTTTGTTTTTGTATTTCTGTAAGGGTTTGGTGGACCTAGAGGTACCCAGGCTGCATTGTTGAGTTTATTGCGCAGTGGTTAAGGTTTTTCTCTCTTTACTATTGTCACCCCCACTTTTCACCTGAACCTTGCTGCAAACATGTTCACCTTTCGTGATAATAGAAATATCTCTGTAAAAGAATTATTTCAAATTTCCAATATAGAGGATAATTGTTGTGATGAAGATCTCAATAGCATATGTAAGAAATTGGAACTAGCTATGCTTAAAGAAAATAGGCTGTGGTGGGAGGTTGTCACTCTAGATAAGTATCAGACTGATAATTTAATCCCCAAAGGTCTACAAATAACAAAACCTCCATCTTTTAATGGTACTGATACTAGTTTTCAGAATGAATGGCAAATGACCCTTGATCATTGCTCACATAAATTAATAGATCTAATTTTGAGAGAACGTAAGAGATCTCTCAATTTGGTTAATGACGACATTAACCAATTGTTCATTCTGATTGAACCATTTAAAGAATTAGAAGATTTCAAAAAAGCAGAAGAAATTATGAGGAAAATTAACAAAGAAACTAGAGAACTAAGAGATAGAAAGATTCGGAAATATAATAGAGATCTCAATGCCTCTAAAATTACTACAGAGGGACAGAGTGACAAGGATCCCATTAATTTACCGATTGTTAAAAATGTAAGTGTGAGAGAAAAAGTGTTGCCTTCAAAAGCATCCATGAAAATATCCAAAGATTTAGAAACCCCTAAATATCAAAGATATACACAAAAAAGGAGAAATAACCATGGAGATAGATATGGATATAGACAAACATTAGACAGACAAACATGGAGGAAAAATACTAGTAATGGGGAAAATTGGAATGATAGAGGACAAGGGCCCATAATGTATAATCGTGATCAGCACCAGAGAGATATCAGAACCACTGATAATAGATACCTACCATTACAGGATGATTGGAATGGAACCAATCCAACTTCCCCTTTTCCAGAGCGGGATTTCAGATACAAAAGAAAGTTCTGAAAATAGCAGCCCCAACTAAAAGGGGTAAGAGAGGAGGCCAAAAAAAAACCAAAAATAAACCTTTAATTGCAGAGTCCATAGAACCTTTAGTAGAGAGAGATAGGATGAAAATTTTCAACCTAAGTAAGAGACAATTATCTGACGATGAGGAGAGAGTTTTGATGAAAGGTTTAAAATATGCCCCAAGCATAAAAGCAGACCCATTTGATACATATATTGATTTTCAAAAATTCATACGTAAAATAACTGTAAAAAAAATATTTTTAACTAAAGATAATGGTAATATTGAGGAAAATATTGAAGCCTCAGCTAGACCAGTTTATAAAAATAAATCTACTTTTTATCCTTCTTTCTGTAAGGGAAGTTTCATTGAGTGTTTCAACAAAATTGTTAGTGAAGAATTAGAAGAACTTACATCTCCTCCAAAGAAACATCAAAGATGCAACCTCACTAAGAGGGAATACATGGCCTTAAAAAACCTTCAGGAGGACAAGAACCTTATTATTAAGCCCGCTGATAAAGGGGGGAGTGTGGTCTTGCTGGATAGAGAGGTATATATGGGAGAGATTTATAAACAACTAAATTCTGGTAATACCTATAAAAAATTAAAAACTGATCCCACAAATAGAATAATAAAAGAACTTTTTGAATTTACTACATCTGCAGTAGGTAAAGGGGTTTTGACACAAAATGAATGTGATTACATCAACATAAAAAACCCGTCAATACCCACCATATATATTTTACCTAAAATACATAAAGACCATGTACATCCCCCCAGAAGACCAATAATTTCTGGGACAAACAGCATCACTAGTAATCTTTCTGCTGTAATTGATGGATTTCTACAACCTCTGGTTAAAAATACTAGAGCATACCTTAAAGATACGACTGATGTCCTGACTAAAATTAATAACATAAAGTGGGATGAAGAGTATATTCTAGGTAGTGCTGATGTCAGTACGTTATATACCATCATTGACTCTGCAAAAGGTCTGGAAGCTGTTTCTTTCTTCTTGGATCAAAGTGACTTGGATTTAGAAACAAAGGAATTTATTCTGAAAGGAATAGATTTTATTCTGAAGAATAACTATTTCCTTTTTGATAGTAATTATTATATTCAATTGATCGGGACCGCCATGGGTACCAGGTTCGCCCCCAGCTACGCCAACCTCTTCATGTCCTATTGGAAGGGAGGATCGGTTTGGCCGATTGGTGAGCTGAGGGCGGGCCTGGTATCCTGGCAAAGGTTCATTGATGACGTGTTGTTCATCTGGAATGGTTCCCATGAAAGTCTTACCATTTTCTGTGACTCCTTAAATCAAAATGATTGTAATATCAATCTGACGTTTCAACTTAGTAAGATCGAGATAACTTTTTTAGACCTCTGTATCTATATAAAAAATGGAGAAATCCATACAAAAAACTATCGTAAGCCAACAGATTGTAATAGCTATATATATAGAGATAGCCTCCATCATGACAACTGGTTGAGTGGGATCCCTTTCGGACAATTTAGCCGTATTAAGAGGAATTGCTCTGAACCAGAGGTCTGTCAAGCATTAATGGAAGAAACTAAACTAAGATTTGTAGAAAAGGGCTACAGAATAATGGAATTGGAAAAAGCAGAGATGCGAATTAATCAGACAAATAGATCTGAATTACTTAAATGTAAAAATCAAACCTCTGAATCCAATCGTGATGGATACATGTGGTGCTTTATTAGTAGGTACAGTTCTAATCATAAGGAAATAGAAAACTGTATTAAAAGGAACTGGTCTTTATTATTAAAGGACCCAGTAATTGGAAAAGAACTTCCTGAAAAACCATCATTCATTTACAGAAGGGCCCCAAACCTAAAAAATAAGTTAGTTCGAAGTAGTATAGAAGAAGAAAAACGGACCAGTCTAAGAATACAAGGTTTCCATCGCTGTGGTCTGTGCCTTATGTGCAGAACAACTACGAAAGATAATCCATCTAAAATTAAGGATTTCACAGTAAATGGAAAGATATATCCAATAAAGGACTTTATCACTTGTTGTTCTAAGAACGTGGTGTATGCGGTGCAATGCACATGTAACCTATTATATATAGGTAAAACTACAAGAAATCTTAAAACTCGTTTAGCAGAACATATCTATAATATTAAAAAGGGCCTTGACTCCCATACCCTCTCCGCACACTTTAAGGAGAAACATAATTCTAAGGAATGCTACATTAAGTCTTTTTGGGGTATTCAGCAGGTTCAGGCCAGCTGGAGATCTAAAGATGTTGATTTAAGACTCTCTAAAGCAGAGATGAAATGGATCTTCCAACTGAAAACTCTAGTCCCCAGAGGTCTAAATGGGGAATTCGAGTTGAAACATTTCTTGTAGTTTTCCTATTTCAATCCTCACTCTTCTCCTCCTTGTTTGCAAAGTTTGTTTTTTGCTTAAAATACTGTTTAATTTGTTATATATATATATATATATATATATATATATATATCCTTTTCATGTTTTAGGTATCTCACCGTCTGTGGTACTGGAAGCGTCCGGCTATTCAAACCCCGTTGCTATGGAGACGCGCCGCTATTCTAGTTCTCTTCCGCATTCAAGTGGAACGCAATAAGCGACGGATTCACCGACCGGAAGTGACGTAACGAGACTCCAGAAGCCGTCCTTCCGGATCTTGAAACGCAGTGGAACGCAAGAAGCTGTTTCCTGTGACTAAGCGGAAGTGACGTTGCGTCAAGTAACACGCGATTCGGTGGTTTGAATGTTCTTTGTGGCGCCCGGAAACACAGAGGGTGGGAGGCCGTTTTAGGGTTGAGCCTTTGGTTAATCACCCAGGGTATAAATAGTTGAATAATGCACCATACCACCATGCTTCTGATGAAGGACACACAAAGTCCGAAACGCGTTAAGCAGGTGGTTTTTGACTCTCGTGGGACCAGCACTGTGTTGAAATATCCCTTTGACGAGGACTTTTGACTTTTTCCATCCCGAATATACCAGTTTGTGGAAGCTGTTTCCCAGTGTGAGCCACTCCTTTTGGAGGAGATATGTTTTTATGTTTTTAACCAAATGTGAGTAACCTGGTAATTAAAAAATCCTATGTTTTTATGAAAAACAGTGTTGCACTATTTTTCTTCGTTTATTTTACATATTTTACTGGAGGAGGATATTTGACGTCATCACATTCAAATTGGTGGATGATGAGCTTTATTTATTCCAACTGAATGTGAGTGTGTTACCTATTTCTCATTGGTTCATTAAATTTCCAAACGGTGTTACACTAAATATCTTTCTCTTATTTGAGATTCTATTGGATGAAGGAATGTCAAGTTATCACTCCCAATTTGGTGGATGATGAGCATTTATTACTTTAACTCAATGTGAGTGTGCTACCTATCATTAACACTAGTTTTTTGAAATTTCCAAACGGTGTTACACTAAGTGTCTTTCCCTTATTTGAGATTCTACTGGAGGAAGATACCTGAAGTTAATACTCTCAAATTGGGTGGATGACGAGCACTAATTATCTTAAGTCCATGTGAGTGTGCCATTTTATCATTGGTTCCGTACATTTCCCTACGGTGTTACACTAAGTGTCTCTCTCCTATTTTTGAGGTACTACAAATCGAGAAACACTTTTGGAGGACCAAAGACGAAAGGGACTGTATTGACTTCTTTATTTATTACCTTTTTCTGGTTGTACATGGAACATCTTCTTTGCGCCACAGGGATCTCTCTTTTTGTTTTTGTATTTCTGTAAGGGTTTGGTGGACCTAGAGGTACCCAGGCTGCATTGTTGAGTTTATTGCGCAGTGGTTAAGGTTTTTCTCTCTTTACTATTGTCACCCCCACTTTTCACCTGAACCTTGCTGCAAACATGTTCACCTTTCGTGATAATAGAAATATCTCTGTAAAAGAATTATTTCAAATTTCCAATATAGAGGATAATTGTTGTGATGAAGATCTCAATAGCATATGTAAGAAATTGGAACTAGCTATGCTTAAAGAAAATAGGCTGTGGTGGGAGGTTGTCACTCTAGATAAGTATCAGACTGATAATTTAATCCCCAAAGGTCTACAAATAACAAAACCTCCATCTTTTAATGGTACTGATACTAGTTTTCAGAATGAATGGCAAATGACCCTTGATCATTGCTCACATAAATTAATAGATCTAATTTTGAGAGAACGTAAGAGATCTCTCAATTTGGTTAATGACGACATTAACCAATTGTTCATTCTGATTGAACCATTTAAAGAATTAGAAGATTTCAAAAAAGCAGAAGAAATTATGAGGAAAATTAACAAAGAAACTAGAGAACTAAGAGATAGAAAGATTCGGAAATATAATAGAGATCTCAATGCCTCTAAAATTACTACAGAGGGACAGAGTGACAAGGATCCCATTAATTTACCGATTGTTAAAAATGTAAGTGTGAGAGAAAAAGTGTTGCCTTCAAAAGCATCCATGAAAATATCCAAAGATTTAGAAACCCCTAAATATCAAAGATATACACAAAAAAGGAGAAATAACCATGGAGATAGATATGGATATAGACAAACATTAGACAGACAAACATGGAGGAAAAATACTAGTAATGGGGAAAATTGGAATGATAGAGGACAAGGGCCCATAATGTATAATCGTGATCAGCACCAGAGAGATATCAGAACCACTGATAATAGATACCTACCATTACAGGATGATTGGAATGGAACCAATCCAACTTCCCCTTTTCCAGAGCGGGATTTCAGATACAAAAGAAAGTTCTGAAAATAGCAGCCCCAACTAAAAGGGGTAAGAGAGGAGGCCAAAAAAAACCCAAAAATAAACCTTTAATTGCAGAGTCCATAGAACCTTTAGTAGAGAGAGAAAGGATGAAAATTTTCAACCTAAGTAAGAGACAATTATCTGACGATGAGGAGAGAGTTTTGATGAAAGGTTTAAAATATGCCCCAAGCATAAAAGCAGACCCATTTGATACATATATTGATTTTCAAAAATTCATACGTAAAATAACTGTAAAAAAAATATTTTTAACTAAAGATAATGGTAATATTGAGGAAAATATTGAAGCCTCAGCTAGACCAGTTTATAAAAATAAATCTACTTTTTATCCTTCTTTCTGTAAGGGAAGTTTCATTGAGTGTTTCAACAAAATTGTTAGTGAAGAATTAGAAGAACTTACATCTCCTCCAAAGAAACATCAAAGATGCAACCTCACTAAGAGGGAATACATGGCCTTAAAAAACCTTCAGGAGGACAAGAACCTTATTATTAAGCCCGCTGATAAAGGGGGGAGTGTGGTCTTGCTGGATAGAGAGGTATATATGGGAGAGATTTATAAACAACTAAATTCTGGTAATACCTATAAAAAATTAAAAACTGATCCCACAAATAGAATAATAAAAGAACTTTTTGAATTTACTACATCTGCAGTAGGTAAAGGGGTTTTGACACAAAATGAATGTGATTACATCAACATAAAAAACCCGTCAATACCCACCATATATATTTTACCTAAAATACATAAAGACCATGTACATCCCCCCAGAAGACCAATAATTTCTGGGACAAACAGCATCACTAGTAATCTTTCTGCTGTAATTGATGGATTTCTACAACCTCTGGTTAAAAATACTAGAGCATACCTTAAAGATACGACTGATGTCCTGACTAAAATTAATAACATAAAGTGGGATGAAGAGTATATTCTAGGTAGTGCTGATGTCAGTACGTTATATACCATCATTGACTCTGCAAAAGGTCTGGAAGCTGTTTCTTTCTTCTTGGATCAAAGTGACTTGGATTTAGAAACAAAGGAATTTATTCTGAAAGGAATAGATTTTATTCTGAAGAATAACTATTTCCTTTTTGATAGTAATTATTATATTCAATTGATCGGGACCGCCATGGGTACCAGGTTCGCCCCCAGCTACGCCAACCTCTTCATGTCCTATTGGAAGGGAGGATCGGTTTGGCCGATTGGTGAGCTGAGGGCGGGCCTGGTATCCTGGCAAAGGTTCATTGATGACGTGTTGTTCATCTGGAATGGTTCCCATGAAAGTCTTACCATTTTCTGTGACTCCTTAAATCAAAATGATTGTAATATCAATCTGACGTTTCAACTTAGTAAGATCGAGATAACTTTTTTAGACCTCTGTATCTATATAAAAAATGGAGAAATCCATACAAAAAACTATCGTAAGCCAACAGATTGTAATAGCTATATATATAGAGATAGCCTCCATCATGACAACTGGTTGAGTTGGATCCCTTTTGGACAATTTAGCCGTATTAAGAGGAATTGCTCTGAACCAGAGGTCTGTCAAGCATTAATGGAAGAAACTAAACTAAGATTTGTAGAAAAGGGCTACAGAATAATGGAATTGGAAAAAGCAGAGATGCGAATTAATCAGACAAATAGATCTGAATTACTTAAATGTAAAAATCAAACCTCTGAATCCAATCGTGATGGATACATGTGGTGCTTTATTAGTAGGTACAGTTCTAATCATAAGGAAATAGAAAACTGTATTAAAAGGAACTGGTCTTTATTATTAAAGGACCCAGTAATTGGAAAAGAACTTCCTGAAAAACCATCATTCATTTACAGAAGGGCCCCAAACCTAAAAAATAAGTTAGTTCGAAGTAGTATAGAAGAAGAAAAACGGACCAGTCTAAGAATACAAGGTTTCCATCGCTGTGGTCTGTGCCTTATGTGCAGAACAACTACGAAAGATAATCCATCTAAAATTAAGGATTTCACAGTAAATTGAAAGATATATCCAATAAAGGACTTTATCACTTGTTGTTCTAAGAACGTGGTGTATGCGGTGCAATGCACATGTAACCTATTATATATAGGTAAAACTACAAGAAATCTTAAAACTCGTTTAGCAGAACATATCTATAATATTAAAAAGGGCCTTGACTCCCATACCCTCTCCGCACACTTTAAGGAGAAACATAATTCTAAGGAATGCTACATTAAGTCTTTTTGGGGTATTCAGCAGGTTCAGGCCAGCTGGAGATCTAAAGATGTTGATTTAAGACTCTCTAAAGCAGAGATGAAATGGATCTTCCAACTGAAAACTCTAGTCCCCAGAGGTCTAAATGGGGAATTCGAGTTGAAACATTTCTTGTAGTTTTCCTATTTCAATCCTCACTCTTCTCCTCCTTGTTTGCAAATTTTGTTTTTTGCTTATAATACTGTTTAATTTGTTATATATATATATATATATATATATATATATCCTTTTCATGTTTTAGGTATCTCACCGTCTGTGGTACTGGAAGCGTCCGGCTATTCAAACCCCGTTGCTATGGAGACGCGCCGCTATTCTAGTTCTCTTCCGCATTCAAGTGGAACGCAATAAGCGACGGATTCACCGACCGGAAGTGACGTAACGAGACTCCAGAAGCCGTCCTTCCGGATCTTGAAACGCAGTGGAACGCAAGAAGCTGTTTCCTGTGACTAAGCGGAAGTGACGTTGCGTCAAGTAACACGCGATTCGGTGGTTTGAATGTTCTTTGTGGCGCCCGGAAACACAGAGGGTGGGAGGCCGTTTTAGGGTTGAGCCTTTGGTTAATCACCCAGGGTATAAATAGTTGAATAATGCACCATACCACCATGCTTCTGATGAAGGACACACAAAGTCCGAAACGCGTTAAGCAGGTGGTTTTTGACTCTCGTGGGACCAGCACTGTGTTGAAATATCCCTTTGACGAGGACTTTTGACTTTTTCCATCCCGAATATACCAGTTTGTGGAAGCTGTTTCCCAGTGTGAGCCACTCCTTTTGGAGGAGATATGTTTTTATGTTTTTAACCTAATGTGAGTAACCTGGTAATTAAAAAATCCTATGTTTTTATGAAAAACAGTGTTGCACTATTTTTCTTCGTTTATTTTACATATTTTACTGGAGGAGGATATTTGACGTCATCACATTCAAATTGGTGGATGATGAGCTTTATTTATTCCAACTGAATGTGAGTGTGTTACCTATTTCTCATTGGTTCATTAAATTTCCAAACGGTGTTACACTAAATATCTTTCTCTTATTTGAGATTCTATTGGATGAAGGAATGTCAAGTTATCACTCCCAATTTGGTGGATGATGAGCATTTATTACTTTAACTCAATGTGAGTGTGCTACCTATCATTAACACTAGTTTTTTGAAATTTCCAAACGGTGTTACACTAAGTGTCTTTCCCTTATTTGAGATTCTACTGGAGGAAGATACCTGAAGTTAATACTCTCAAATTGGGTGGATGACGAGCACTAATTATCTTAAGTCCATGTGAGTGTGCCATTTTATCATTGGTTCCGTACATTTCCCTACGGTGTTACACTAAGTGTCTCTCTCCTATTTTTGAGGTACTACAAATCGAGAAACACTTTTGGAGGACCAAAGACGAAAGGGACTGTATTGACTTCTTTATTTATTACCTTTTTCTGGTTGTACATGGAACATCTTCTTTGCGCCACAGGGATCTCTCTTTTTGTTTTTGTATTTCTGTAAGGGTTTGGTGGACCTAGAGGTACCCAGGCTGCATTGTTGAGTTTATTGCGCAGTGGTTAAGGTTTTTCTCTCTTTACTATTGTCACCCCCACTTTTCACCTGAACCTTGCTGCAAACATGTTCACCTTTCGTGATAATAGAAATATCTCTGTAAAAGAATTATTTCAAATTTCCAATATAGAGGATAATTGTTGTGATGAAGATCTCAATAGCATATGTAAGAAATTGGAACTAGCTATGCTTAAAGAAAATAGGCTGTGGTGGGAGGTTGTCACTCTAGATAAGTATCAGACTGATAATTTAATCCCCAAAGGTCTACAAATAACAAAACCTCCATCTTTTAATGGTACTGATACTAGTTTTCAGAATGAATGGCAAATGACCCTTGATCATTGCTCACATAAATTAATAGATCTAATTTTGAGAGAACGTAAGAGATCTCTCAATTTGGTTAATGACGACATTAACCAATTGTTCATTCTGATTGAACCATTTAAAGAATTAGAAGATTTCAAAAAAGCAGAAGAAGAAATTATGAGGAAAATTAACAAAGAAACTAGAGAACTAAGAGATAGAAAGATTCGGAAATATAATAGAGATCTCAATGCCTCTAAAATTACTACAGAGGGACAGAGTGACAAGGATCCCATTAATTTACCGATTGTTAAAAATGTAAGTGTGAGAGAAAAAGTGTTGCCTTCAAAAGCATCCATGAAAATATCCAAAGATTTAGAAACCCCTAAATATCAAAGATATACACAAAAAAGGAGAAATAACCATGGAGATAGATATGGATATAGACAAACATTAGACAGACAAACATGGAGGAAAAATACTAGTAATGGGGAAAATTGGAATGATAGAGGACAAGGGCCCATAATGTATAATCGTGATCAGCACCAGAGAGATATCAGAACCACTGATAATAGATACCTACCATTACAGGATGATTGGAATGGAACCAATCCAACTTCCCCTTTTCCAGAGCGGGATTTCAGATACAAAAGAAAGTTCTGAAAATAGCAGCCCCAACTAAAAGGGGTAAGAGAGGAGGCCAAAAAAAACCCAAAAATAAACCTTTAATTGCAGAGTCCATAGAACCTTTAGTAGAGAGAGATAGGATGAAAATTTTCAACCTAAGTAAGAGACAATTATCTGACGATGAGGAGAGAGTTTTGATGAAAGGTTTAAAATATGCCCCAAGCATAAAAGCAGACCCATTTGATACATATATTGATTTTCAAAAATTCATACGTAAAATAACTGTAAAAAAATTATTTTTAACTAAAGATAATGGTAATATTGAGGAAAATATTGAAGCCTCAGCTAGACCAGTTTATAAAAATAAATCTACTTTTTATCCTTCTTTCTGTAAGGGAAGTTTCATTGAGTGTTTCAACAAAATTGTTAGTGAAGAATTAGAAGAACTTACATCTCCTCCAAAGAAACATCAAAGATGCAACCTCACTAAGAGGGAATACATGGCCTTAAAAAACCTTCAGGAGGACAAGAACCTTATTATTAAGCCCGCTGATAAAGGGGGGAGTGTGGTCTTGCTGGATAGAGAGGTATATATGGGAGAGATTTATAAACAACTAAATTCTGGTAATACCTATAAAAAATTAAAAACTGATCCCACAAATAGAATAATAAAAGAACTTTTTGAATTTACTACATCTGCAGTAGGTAAAGGGGTTTTGACACAAAATGAATGTGATTACATCAACATAAAAAACCCGTCAATACCCACCATATATATTTTACCAAAAATACATAAAGACCATGTACATCCCCCCAGAAGACCAATAATTTCTGGGACAAACAGCATCACTAGTAATCTTTCTGCTGTAATTGATGGATTTTTACAACCTCTGGTTAAAAATACTAGAGCATACCTTAAAGATACGACTGATGTCCTGACTAAAATTAATAACATAAAGTGGGATGAAGAGTATATTCTAGGTAGTGCTGATGTCAGTACGTTATATACCATCATTGACTCTGCAAAAGGTCTGGAAGCTGTTTCTTTCTTCTTGGATCAAAGTGACTTGGATTTAGAAACAAAGGAATTTATTCTGAAAGGAATAGATTTTATTCTGAAGAATAACTATTTCCTTTTTGATAGTAATTATTATATTCAATTGATCGGGACCGCCATGGGTACCAGGTTCGCCCCCAGCTACGCCAACCTCTTCATGTCCTATTGGAAGGGAGGATCGGTTTGGCCGATTGGTGAGCTGAGGGCGGGCCTGGTATCCTGGCAAAGGTTCATTGATGACGTGTTGTTCATCTGGAATGGTTCCCATGAAAGTCTTACCATTTTCTGTGACTCCTTAAATCAAAATGATTGTAATATCAATCTGACGTTTCAACTTAGTAGGATCGAGATAACTTTTTTAGACCTCTGTATCTATATAAAAAATGGAGAAATCCATACAAAAAACTATCGTAAGCCAACAGATTGTAATAGCTATATATATAGAGATAGCCTCCATCATGACAACTGGTTGAGTGGGATCCCTTTCGGACAATTTAGCCGTATTAAGAGGAATTGCTCTGAACCAGAGGTCTGTCAAGCATTAATGGAAGAAACTAAACTAAGATTTGTAGAAAAGGGCTACAGAATAATGGAATTGGAAAAAGCAGAGATGCGAATTAATCAGACAAATAGATCTGAATTACTTAAATGTAAAAATCAAACCTCTGAATCCAATCGTGATGGATACATGTGGTGCTTTATTAGTAGGTACAGTTCTAATCATAAGGAAATAGAAAACTGTATTAAAAGGAACTGGTCTTTATTATTAAAGGACCCAGTAATTGGAAAAGAACTTCCTGAAAAACCATCATTCATTTACAGAAGGGCCCCAAACCTAAAAAATAAGTTAGTTCGAAGTAGTATAGAAGAAGAAAAACGGACCAGTCTAAGAATACAAGGTTTCCATCGCTGTGGTCTGTGCCTTATGTGCAGAACAACTACGAAAGATAATCCATCTAAAATTAAGGATTTCACAGTAAATGGAAAGATATATCCAATAAAGGACTTTATCACTTGTTGTTCTAAGAACGTGGTGTATGCGGTGCAATGCACATGTAACCTATTATATATAGGTAAAACTACAAGAAATCTTAAAACTCGTTTAGCAGAACATATCTATAATATTAAAAAGGGCCTTGACTCCCATACCCTCTCCGCACACTTTAAGGAGAAACATAATTCTAAGGAATGCTACATTAAGTCTTTTTGGGGTATTCAGCAGGTTCAGGCCAGCTGGAGATCTAAAGATGTTGATTTAAGACTCTAAAGCAGAGATGAAATGGATCTTCCAACTGAAAACTCTAGTCCCCAGAGGTCTAAATGGGGAATTCGAGTTGAAACATTTCTTGTAGTTTTCCTATTTCAATCCTCACTCTTCTCCTCCTTGTTTGCAAAGTTTGTTTTTTGCTTAAAATACTGTTTAATTTGTTATATATATATATATATATATATATATATATATATATCCTTTTCATGTTTTAGGTATCTCACCGTCTGTGGTACTGGAAGCGTCCGGCTATTCAAACCCCGTTGCTATGGAGACGCGCCGCTATTCTAGTTCTCTTCCGCATTCAAGTGGAACGCAATAAGCGACGGATTCACCGACCGGAAGTGACGTAACGAGACTCCAGAAGCCGTCCTTCCGGATCTTGAAACGCAGTGGAACGCAAGAAGCTGTTTCCTGTGACTAAGCGGAAGTGACGTCGCGTCAAGTAACACGCGATTCGGTGGTTTGAATGTTCTTTGTGGCGCCCGGAAACACAGAGGGTGGGAGGCCGTTTTAGGGTTGAGCCTTTGGTTAATCACCCAGGGTATAAATAGTTGAATAATGCACCATACCACCATGCTTCTGATGAAGGACACACAAAGTCCGAAACGCGTTAAGCAGGTGGTTTTTGACTCTCGTGGGACCAGCACTGTGTTGAAATATCCCTTTGACGAGGACTTTTGACTTTTTCCATCCCGAATATACCAGTTTGTGGAAGCTGTTTCCCAGTGTGAGCCACTCCTTTTGGAGGAGATATGTTTTTATGTTTTTAACCAAATGTGAGTAACCTGGTAATTAAAAAATCCTATGTTTTTATGAAAAACAGTGTTGCACTATTTTTCTTCGTTTATTTTACATATTTTACTGGAGGAGGATATTTGACGTCATCACATTCAAATTGGTGGATGATGAGCTTTATTTATTCCAACTGAATGTGAGTGTGTTACCTATTTCTCATTGGTTCATTAAATTTCCAAACGGTGTTACACTAAATATCTTTCTCTTATTTGAGATTCTATTGGATGAAGGAATGTCAAGTTATCACTCCCAATTTGGTGGATGATGAGCATTTATTACTTTAACTCAATGTGAGTGTGCTACCTATCATTAACACTAGTTTTTTGAAATTTCCAAACGGTGTTACACTAAGTGTCTTTCCCTTATTTGAGATTCTACTGGAGGAAGATACCTGAAGTTAATACTCTCAAATTGGGTGGATGACGAGCACTAATTATCTTAAGTCCATGTGAGTGTGCCATTTTATCATTGGTTCCGTACATTTCCCTACGGTGTTACACTAAGTGTCTCTCTCCTATTTTTGAGGTACTACAAATCGAGAAACACTTTTGGAGGACCAAAGACGAAAGGGACTGTATTGACTTCTTTATTTATTACCTTTTTCTGGTTGTACATGGAACATCTTCTTTGCGCCACAGGGATCTCTCTTTTTGTTTTTGTATTTCTGTAAGGGCTTGGTGGACCTAGAGGTACCCAGGCTGCATTGTTGAGTTTATTGCGCAGTGGTTAAGGTTTTTCTCTCTTTACTATTGTCACCCCCACTTTTCACCTGAACCTTGCTGCAAACATGTTCACCTTTCGTGATAATAGAAATATTTCTGTAAAAGAATTATTTCAAATTTCCAATATAGAGGATAATTGTTGTGATGAAGATCTCAATAGCATATGTAAGAAATTGAAAGTAGCTATGCTTAAAGAAAATAGGCTGTGGTGGGAGGTTGTCACTCTAGATAAGTATCAGACTGATAATTTAATCCCCAAAGGTCTACAAATAACAAAACCTCCATCTTTTAATGGTACTGATACTAGTTTTCAGAATGAATGGCAAATGACCCTTGATCATTGCTCACATAAATTAATAGATCTAATTTTGAGAGAACGTAAGAGATCTCTCAATTTGGTTAATGACGACATTAACCAATTGTTCATTCTGATTGAACCATTTAAAGAATTAGAAGATTTCAAAAAAGCAGAAGAAGAAATTATGAGGAAAATTAACAAAGAAACTAGAGAACTAAGAGATAGAAAGATTCGGAAATATAATAGAGATCTCAATGCCTCTAAAATTACTACAGAGGGACAGAGTGACAAGGATCCCATTAATTTACCGATTGTTAAAAATGTAAGTGTGAGAGAAAAAGTGTTGCCTTCAAAAGCATCCATGAAAATATCCAAAGATTTAGAAACCCCTAAATATCAAAGATATACACAAAAAAGGAGAAATAACCATGGAGATAGATATGGATATAGACAAACATTAGACAGACAAACATGGAGGAAAAATACTAGTAATGGGGAAAATTGGAATGATAGAGGACAAGGGCCCATAATGTATAATCGTGATCAGCACCAGAGAGATATCAGAACCACTGATAATAGATACCTACCATTACAGGATGATTGGAATGGAACCAATCCAACTTCCCCTTTTCCAGAGCGGGATTTCAGATACAAAAGAAAGTTCTGAAAATAGCAGCCCCAACTAAAAGGGGTAAGAGAGGAGGCCAAAAAAAACCCAAAAATAAACCTTTAATTGCAGAGTCCATAGAACCTTTAGTAGAGAGAGATAGGATGAAAATTTTCAACCTAAGTAAGAGACAATTATCTGACGATGAGGAGAGAGTTTTGATGAAAGGTTTAAAATATGCCCCAAGCATAAAAGCAGACCCATTTGATACATATATTGATTTTCAAAAATTCATACGTAAAATAACTGTAAAAAAAATATTTTTAACTAAAGATAATGGTAATATTGAGGAAAATATTGAAGCCTCAGCTAGACCAGTTTATAAAAATAAATCTACTTTTTATCCTTCTTTCTGTAAGGGAAGTTTCATTGAGTGTTTCAACAAAATTGTTAGTGAAGAATTAGAAGAACTTACATCTCCTCCAAAGAAACATCAAAGATGCAACCTCACTAAGAGGGAATACATGGCCTTAAAAAACCTTCAGGAGGACAAGAACCTTATTATTAAGCCCGCTGATAAAGGGGGGAGTGTGGTCTTGCTGGATAGAGAGGTATATATGGGAGAGATTTATAAACAACTAAATTCTGGTAATACCTATAAAAAATTAAAAACTGATCCCACAAATAGAATAATAAAAGAACTTTTTGAATTTACTACATCTGCAGTAGGTAAAGGGGTTTTGACACAAAATGAATGTGATTACATCAACATAAAAAACCCGTCAATACCCACCATATATATTTTACCAAAAATACATAAAGACCATGTACATCCCCCCAGAAGACCAATAATTTCTGGGACAAACAGCATCACTAGTAATCTTTCTGCTGTAATTGATGGATTTCTACAACCTCTGGTTAAAAATACTAGAGCATACCTTAAAGATACGACTGATGTCCTGACTAAAATTAATAACATAAAGTGGGATGAAGAGTATATTCTAGGTAGTGCTGATGTTAGTACGTTATATACCATCATTGACTCTGCAAAAGGTCTGGAAGCTGTTTCTTTCTTCCTGGATCAAAGTGACTTGGATTTAGAAACAAAGGAATTTATTCTGAAAGGAATAGATTTTATTCTGAAGAATAACTATTTCCTTTTTGATAGTAATTATTATATTCAATTGATCGGGACCGCCATGGGTACCAGGTTCGCCCCCAGCTACGCCAACCTCTTCATGTCCTATTGGAAGGGAGGATCGGTTTGGCCGATTGGTGAGCTGAGGGCGGGCCTGGTATCCTGGCAAAGGTTCATTGATGACGTGTTGTTCATCTGGAATGGTTCCCATGAAAGTCTTACCATTTTCTGTGACTCCTTAAATCAAAATGATTGTAATATCAATCTGACGTTTCAACTTAGTAAGATCGAGATAACTTTTTTAGACCTCTGTATCTATATAAAAAATGGAGAAATCCATACAAAAAACTATCGTAAGCCAACAGATTGTAATAGCTATATATATAGAGATAGCCTCCATCATGACAACTGGTTGAGTGGGATCCCTTTCGGACAATTTAGCCGTATTAAGAGGAATTTCTCTGAACCAGAGGTCTGTCAAGCATTAATGGAAGAAACTAAACTAAGATTTGTAGAAAAGGGCTACAGAATAATGGAATTGGAAAAAGCAGAGATGCGAATTAATCAGATAAATAGATCTGAATTACTTAAATGTAAAAATCAAACCTCTGAATCCAATCGTGATGGATACATGTGGTGCTTTATTAGTAGGTACAGTTCTAATCATAAGGAAATAGAAAACTGTATTAAAAGGAACTGGTCTTTATTATTAAAGGACCCAGTAATTGGAAAAGAACTTCCTGAAAAACCATCATTCATTTACAGAAGGGCCCCAAACCTAAAAAATAAGTTAGTTCGAAGTAGTATAGAAGAAGAAAAACGGACCAGTCTAAGAATACAAGGTTTCCATCGCTGTGGTCTGTGCCTTATGTGCAGAACAACTACGAAAGATAATCCATCTAAAATTAAGGATTTCACAGTAAATGGAAAGATATATCCAATAAAGGACTTTATCACTTGTTGTTCTAAGAACGTGGTGTATGCGGTGCAATGCACATGTAACCTATTATATATAGGTAAAACTACAAGAAATCTTAAAACTCGTTTAGCAGAACATATCTATAATATTAAAAAGGGCCTTGACTCCCATACCCTCTCCGCACACTTTAAGGAGAAACATAATTCTAAGGAATGCTACATTAAGTCTTTTTGGGGTATTCAGCAGGTTCAGGCCAGCTGGAGATCTAAAGATGTTGATTTAAGACTCTCTAAAGCAGAGATGAAATGGATCTTCCAACTGAAAACTCTAGTCCCCAGAGGTCTAAATGGGGAATTCGAGTTGAAACATTTCTTGTAGTTTTCCTATTTCAATCCTCACTCTTCTCCTCCTTGTTTGCAAAGTTTGTTTTTTGCTTAAAATACTGTTTAATTTGTTATATATATATATATATATATATATATATATCCTTTTCATGTTTTAGGTATCTCACCGTCTGTGGTACTGGAAGCGTCCGGCTATTCAAACCCCGTTGCTATGGAGACGCGCCGCTATTCTAGTTCTCTTCCGCATTCAAGTGGAACGCAATAAGCGACGGATTCACCGACCGGAAGTGACGTAACGAGACTCCAGAAGCCGTCCTTCCGGATCTTGAAACGCAGTGGAACGCAAGAAGCTGTTTCCTGTGACTAAGAGGAAGTGACGTTGCGTCAAGTAACACGCGATTCGGTGGTTTGAATGTTCTTTGTGGCGCCCGGAAACACAGAGGGTGGGAGGCCGTTTTAGGGTTGAGCCTTTGGTTAATCACCCAGGGTATAAATAGTTGAATAATGCACCATACCACCATGCTTCTGATGAAGGACACACAAAGTCCGAAACGCGTTAAGCAGGTGGTTTTTGACTCTCGTGGGACCAGCACTGTGTTGAAATATCCCTTTGACGAGGACTTTTGACTTTTTCCATCCCGAATATACCAGTTTGTGGAAGCTGTTTCCCAGTGTGAGCCACTCCTTTTGGAGGAGATATGTTTTTATGTTTTTAACCAAATGTGAGTAACCTGGTAATTAAAAAATCCTATGTTTTTATGAAAAACAGTGTTGCACTATTTTTCTTCGTTTATTTTACATATTTTACTGGAGGAGGATATTTGACGTCATCACATTCAAATTGGTGGATGATGAGCTTTATTTATTCCAACTGAATGTGAGTGTGTTACCTATTTCTCATTGGTTCATTAAATTTCCAAACGGTGTTACACTAAATATCTTTCTCTTATTTGAGATTCTATTGGATGAAGGAATGTCAAGTTATCACTCCCAATTTGGTGGATGATGAGCATTTATTACTTTAACTCAATGTGAGTGTGCTACCTATCATTAACACTAGTTTTTTGAAATTTCCAAACGGTGTTACACTAAGTGTCTTTCCCTTATTTGAGATTCTACTGGAGGAAGATACCTGAAGTTAATACTCTCAAATTGGGTGGATGACGAGCACTAATTATCTTAAGTCCATGTGAGTGTGCCATTTTATCATTGGTTCCGTACATTTCCCTACGGTGTTACACTAAGTGTCTCTCTCCTATTTTTGAGGTACTACAAATCGAGAAACACTTTTGGAGGACCAAAGACGAAAGGGACTGTATTGACTTCTTTATTTATTACCTTTTTCTGGTTGTACATGGAACATCTTCTTTGCGCCACAGGGATCTCTCTTTTTGTTTTTGTATTTCTGTAAGGGCTTGGTGGACCTAGAGGTACCCAGGCTGCATTGTTGAGTTTATTGCGCAGTGGTTAAGGTTTTTCTCTCTTTACTATTGTCACCCCCACTTTTCACCTGAACCTTGCTGCAAACATGTTCACCTTTCGTGATAATAGAAATATCTCTGTAAAAGAATTATTTCAAATTTCCAATATAGAGGATAATTGTTGTGATGAAGATCTCAATAGCATATGTAAGAAATTGAAACTAGCTATGCTTAAAGAAAATAGGCTGTGGTGGGAGGTTGTCACTCTAGATAAGTATCAGACTGATAATTTAATCCCCAAAGGTCTACAAATAACAAAACCTCCATCTTTTAATGGTACTGATACTAGTTTTCAGAATGAATGGCAAATGACCCTTGATCATTGCTCACATAAATTAATAGATCTAATTTTGAGAGAACGTAAGAGATCTCTCAATTTGGTTAATTACGACATTAACCAATTGTTCATTCTGATTGAACCATTTAAAGAATTAGAAGATTTCAAAAAAGCAGAAGAAGAAATTATGAGGAAAATTAACAAAGAAACTAGAGAACTAAGAGATAGAAAGATTCGGAAATATAATAGAGATCTCAATGCCTCTAAAATTACTACAGAGGGACAGAGTGACAAGGATCCCATTAATTTACCGATTGTTAAAAATGTAAGTGTGAGAGAAAAAGTGTTGCCTTCAAAAGCATCCATGAAAATATCCAAAGATTTAGAAACCCCTAAATATCAAAGATATACACAAAAAAGGAGAAATAACCATGGAGATAGATATGGATATAGACAAACATTAGACAGACAAACATGGAGGAAAAATACTAGTAATGGGGAAAATTGGAATGATAGAGGACAAGGGCCCATAATGTATAATCGTGATCAGCACCAGAGAGATATCAGAACCACTGATAATAGATACCTACCATTACAGGATGATTGGAATGGAACCAATCCAACTTCCCCTTTTCCAGAGCGGGATTTCAGATACAAAAGAAAGTTCTGAAAATAGCAGCCCCAACTAAAAGGGGTAAGAGAGGAGGCCAAAAAAAACCCAAAAATAAACCTTTAATTGCAGAGTCCATAGAACCTTTAGTAGAGAGAGATAGGATGAAAATTTTCAACCTAAGTAAGAGACAATTATCTGACGATGAGGAGAGAGTTTTGATGAAAGGTTTAAAATACGCCCCAAGCATAAAAGCAGACCCATTTGATACATATATTGATTTTCAAAAATTCATACGTAAAATAACTGTAAAAAAATATTTTTTACTAAAGATAATGGTAATATTGAGGAAAATATTGAAGCCTCGGCTAAACCAGTTTATAAAAATAAATCTACTTTTTATCCTTCTTTCTGTAAGGGAAGTTTCATTGAGTGTTTCAACAAAATTGTTAGTGAAGAATTAGAAGAACTTACATCTCCTCCAAAGAAACATCAAAGATGCAACCTCACTAAGAGGGAATACATGGCCTTAAAAAACCTTCAGGAGGACAAGAACCTTATTATTAAGCCCACTGATAAAGGGGGGAGTGTGGTCTTGCTGGATAGAGAGGTATATATGGGAGAGATTTATAAACAACTAAATTCTGGTAATACCTATAAAAAATTAAAAACTGATCCCACAAATAGAATAATAAAAGAACTTTTTGAATTTACTACATCTGCAGTAGGTAAAGGGGTTTTGACACAAAATGAATGTGATTACATCAACATAAAAAACCCGTCAATACCCACCATATATATTTTACCAAAAATACATAAAGACCATGTACATCCCCCCGGAAGACCAATAATTTCTGGGACAAACAGCATCATTAGTAATCTTTCTGCTGTAATTGATGGATTTCTACAACCTCTGGTTAAAAATACTAGAGCATACCTTAAAGATACGACTGATGTCCTGACTAAAATTAATAACATAAAGTGGGATGAAGAGTATATTCTAGGTAGTGCTGATGTCAGTACGTTATATACCATCATTGACTCTGCAAAAGGTCTGGAAGCTGTTTCTTTCTTCTTGGATCAAAGTGACTTGGATTTAGAAACCAAGGAATTTATTCTGAAAGGAATAGATTTTATTCTGAAGAATAACTATTTCCTTTTTGATAGTAATTATTATATTTAATTGATCGGGACCGCCATGGGTACCAGGTTCGCCCCCAGCTACGCCAACCTCTTCATGTCCTATTGGAAGGGAGGATCGGTTTGGCCGATTGGTGAGCTGAGGGCGGGCCTGGCATCCTGGCAAAGGTTCATTGATGACGTGTTGTTCATCTGGAATGGTTCCCATGAAAGTCTTACCATTTTCTGTGACTCTTTAAATCAAAATGATTGTAATATCAATCTGACGTTTCAACTTAGTAAGATCGAGATAACTTTTTTAGACCTCTGTATCTATATAAAAAATGGAGAAATCCATACAAAAAACTATCGTAAGCCAACAGATTGAAATAGCTATATATATATAGAAATAGCCTCCATCATGACAACTGGTTGAGTGGGATCCCTTTCGGACAATTTAGCCGTATTAAGAGGAATTGCTCTGAACCAGAGGTCTGTCAAGCATTAATGGAAGAAACTAAACTAAGATTTGTAGAAAAGGGCTACAGAATAATGGAATTGGAAAAAGCAGAGATGCGAATTAATCAGACAAATAGATCTGAATTACTTAAATGTAAAAATCAAACCTCTGAATCCAATCGTGATAGATACATGTGGTCCTTTATTAGTAGGTACAGTTCTAATCATAAGGAAATAGAAAACTGTATTAAAAGGAACTGGTCTTTATTATTGAAGGACCCAGTAATTGGAAAAGAACTTCCTGAAAAACCATCATTCATTTACAGAAGGGCCCCAAACCTAAAAAATAAGTTAGTTCGAAGTAGTATAGAAGAAGAAAAACGGACCAGTCTAAGAATACAAGGTTTCCATCGCTGTGGTCTGTGCCTTATGTGCAGAACAACTACGAAAGATAATCCATCTAAAATTAAGGATTTCACAGTAAATGGAAAGATATATCCAATAAAGGACTTTATCACTTGTTGTTCTAAGAACATGGTGTATGCGGTGCAATGCACATGTAACCTATTATATATAGGTAAAACTACAAGAAATCTTAAAACTCGTTTAGCAGAACATATCTATAATATTAAAAAGGGCCTTGACTCCCATACCCTCTCCGCACACTTTAAGGAGAAACATAATTCTAAGGAATGCTACATTAAGTCTTTTTGGGGTATTCAGCAGGTTCAGGCCAGCTGGAGATCTAAAGATGTTGATTTAAGACTCTCTAAAGCAGAGATGAAATGGATCTTCCAACTGAAAACTCTAGTCCCCAGAGGTCTAAATGGGGAATTCGAGTTGAAACATTTCTTGTAGTTTTCCTATTTCAATCCTCACTCTTCTCCTCCTTGTTTGCAAAGTTTGTTTTTTGCTTAAAATACTGTTTAATTTGTTATATATATATATATATATCCTTTTCATGTTTTAGGTATCTCACCGTCTGTGGTACTGGAAGCGTCCGGCTATTCAAACCCAGTTGCTATGGAGATGCGCCGCTATTCTAGTTCTCTTCCGCATTCAAGTGGAACGCAATAAGCGACGGATTCACCGACCGGAAGTGACGTAACGAGACTCCAGAAGCCGTCCTTCCGGATCTTGAAACGCAGTGGAACGCAAGAAGCTGTTTCCTGTGACTAAGCGGAAGTGACGTCGCGTCAAGTAACACGCGATTCGGTGGTTTGAATGTTCTTTGTGGCGCCCGGAAACACAGAGGGTGGGAGGCCGTTTTAGGGTTGAGCCTTTGGTTAATCACCCAGGGTATAAATAGTTGAATAATGCACCATACCACCATGCTTCTGATGAAGGACGCACAAAGTCCGAAACGCGTTAAGCAGGTGGTTTTTGACTCTCGTGGGACCAGCACTGTGTTGAAATATCCCTTTGACGAGGACTTTTGACTTTTTCCATCCCGAATATACCAGTTTGTGGAAGCTGTTTCCCAGTGTGAGCCACTCCTTTTGGAGGAGATATGTTTTTATGTTTTTAACCAAATGTGAGTTACCTGGTAATTAAAAAATCCTATGTTTTTATGAAAAACAGTGTTGCACTATTTTTCTTCGTTTATTTTACATATTTTACTGGAGGAGGATATTTGACGTCATCACATTCAAATTGGTGGATGATGAGCTTTATTTATTCCAACTGAATGTGAGTGTGTTACCTATTTCTCATTGGTTCATTAAATTTCCAAACGGTGTTACACTAAATATCTTTCTCTTATTTGAGATTCTATTGGATGAAGGAATGTCAAGTTATCACTCCCAATTTGGTTGATGATGAGCATTTATTACTTTAACTCAATGTGAGTGTGCTACCTATCATTAACACTAGTTTTTTGAAATTTCCAAACGGTGTTACACTAAGTGTCTTTCCCTTATTTGAGATTCTACTGGAGGAAGATACCTGAAGTTAATACTCTCAAATTGGGTGGATGACGAGCACTAATTATCTTAAGTCCATGTGAGTGTGCCATTTTATCATTGGTTCCATACATTTCCCTACGGTGTTACACTAAGTGTCTCTCTCCTATTTTTGAGGTACTACAAATCGAGAAACACTTTTGGAGGACCAAAGACGAAAGGGACTGTATTGACTTCTTTATTTATTACCTTTTTCTGGTTGTACATGGAACATCTTCTTTGCGCCACAGGGATCTCTCTTTTTGTTTTTGTATTTCTGTAAGGGTTTGGTGGACCTAGAGGTACCCAGGCTGCATTGTTGAGTTTATTGCGCAGTGGTTAAGGTTTTTCTCTCTTTACTATTGTCACCCCCACTTTTCACCTGAACCTTGCTGCAAACATGTTCACCTTTCGTGATAATAGAAATATCTCTGTAAAAGAATTATTTCAAATTTCCAATATAGAGGATAATTGTTGTGATGAAGATCTCAATAGCATATGTAAGAAATTGGAACTAGCTATGCTTAAAGAAAATAGGCTGTGGTGGGAGGTTGTCACTCTAGATAAGTATCAGACTGATAATTTAATCCCCAAAGGTCTACAAATAACAAAACCTCCATCTTTTAATGGTACTGATACTAGTTTTCAGAATGAATGGCAAATGACCCTTGATCATTGCTCACATAAATTAATAGATCTAATTTTGAGAGAACGTAAGAGATCTCTCAATTTGGTTAATGACGACATTAACCAATTGTTCATTCTGATTGAACCATTTAAAGAAATAGAAGATTTCAAAAAAGCAGAAGAAGAAATTATGAGGAAAATTAACAAAGAAACTAGAGAACTAAGAGATAGAAAGATTCGGAAATATAATAGAGATCTCAATGCCTCTAAAATTACTACAGAGGGACAGAGTGACAAGGATCCCATTAATTTACCGATTGTTAAAAATGTAAGTGTGAGAGAAAAAGTGTTGCCTTCAAAAGCATCCATGAAAATATCCAAAGATTTAGAAACCCCTAAATATCAAAGATATACACAAAAAAGGAGAAATAACCATGGAGATAGATATGGATATAGACAAACATTAGACAGACAAACATGGAGGAAAAATACTAGTAATGGGGAAAATTGGAATGATAGAGGACAAGGGCCCATAATGTATAATCGTGATCAGCACCAGAGAGATATCAGAACCACTGATAATAGATACCTACCATTACAGGATGATTGGAATGGAACCAATCCAACTTCCCCTTTTCCAGAGCGGGATTTCAGATACAAAAGAAAGTTCTGAAAATAGCAGCCCCAACTAAAAGGGGTAAGAGAGGAGGCCAAAAAAAACCCCAAAATAAACCTTTAATTGCAGAGTCCATAGAACCTTTAGTAGAGAGAGATAGGATGAAAATTTTCAACCTAAGTAAGAGACAATTATCTGACGATGAGGAGAGAGTTTTGATGAAAGGTTTAAAATACGCCCCAAGCATAAAAGCAGACCCATTTGATACATATATTGATTTTCAAAAATTCATACGTAAAATAACTGTAAAAAAAATATTTTTAACTAAAGATAATGGTAATATTGAGGAAAATATTGAAGCCTCAGCTAGACCAGTTTATAAAAATAAATCTACTTTTTATCCTTCTTTCTGTAAGGGAAGTTTCATTGAGTGTTTCAACAAAATTGTTAGTGAAGAATTAGAAGAACTTACATCTCCTCCAAAGAAACATCAAAGATGCAACCTCACTAAGAGGGAATACATGGCCTTAAAAAACCTTCAGGAGGACAAGAACCTTATTATTAAGCCCGCTGATAAAGGGGGGAGTGTGGTCTTGCTGGATAGAGAGGTATATATGGGAGAGATTTATAAACAACTAAATTCTGGTAATACCTATAAAAAATTAAAAACTGATCCCACAAATAGAATAATAAAAGAACTTTTTGAATTTACTACATCTGCAGTAGGTAAAGGGGTTTTGACACAAAATGAATGTGATTACATCAACATAAAAAACCCGTCAATACCCACCATATATATTTTACCAAAAATACATAAAGACCATGTACATCCCCCCGGAAGACCAATAATTTCTGGGACAAACAGCATCACTAGTAATCTTTCTGCTGTAATTGATGGATTTCTACAACCTCTGGTTAAAAATACTAGAGCATACCTTAAAGATACGACTGATGTCCTGACTAAAATTAATAACATAAAGTGGGATGAAGAGTATATTCTAGGTAGTGCTGATGTCAGTACGTTATATACCATCATTGACTCTGCAAAAGGTCTGGAAGCTGTTTCTTTCTTCTTGGATCAAAGTGACTTGGATTTAGAAACCAAGGAATTTATTCTGAAAGGAATAGATTTTATTCTGAAGAATAACTATTTCCTTTTTGATAGTAATTATTATATTTAATTGATCGGGACCGCCATGGGTACCAGGTTCGCCCCCAGCTACGCCAACCTCTTCATGTCCTATTGGAAGGGAGGATCGGTTTGGCCGATTGGTGAGCTGAGGGCGGGCCTGGTATCCTGGCAAAGGTTCATTGATGACGTGTTGTTCATCTGGAATGGTTCCCATGAAAGTCTTACCATTTTCTGTGACTCCTTAAATCAAAATGATTGTAATATCAATCTGACGTTTCAACTTAGTAAGATCGAGATAACTTTTTTAGACCTCTGTATCTATATAAAAAATGGAGAAATCCATACAAAAAACTATCGTAAGCCAACAGATTGTAATAGCTATATATATAGAGATAGCCTCCATCATGACAACTGGTTGAGTGGGATCCCTTTCGGACAATTTAGCCGTATTAAGAGGAATTGCTCTGAACCAGAGGTCTGTCAAGCATTAATGGAAGAAACTAAACTAAGATTTGTAGAAAAGGGCTACAGAATAATGGAATTGGAAAAAGCAGAGATGCGAATTAATCAGACAAATAGATCTGAATTACTTAAATGTAAAAATCAAACCTCTGAATCCAATCGTGATAGATACATGTGGTCCTTTATTAGTAGGTACAGTTCTAATCATAAGGAAATAGAAAACTGTATTAAAAGGAACTGGTCTTTATTATTGAAGGACCCAGTAATTGGAAAAGAACTTCCTGAAAAACCATCATTCATTTACAGAAGGGCCCCAAACCTAAAAAATAAGTTAGTTCGAAGTAGTATAGAAGAAGAAAAACGGACCAGTCTAAGAATACAAGGTTTCCATCGCTGTGGTCTGTGCCTTATGTGCAGAACAACTACGAAAGATAATCCATCTAAAATTAAGGATTTCACAGTAAATGGAAAGATATATCCAATAAAGGACTTTATCTCTTGTTGTTCTAAGAACGTGGTGTATGCGGTGCAATGCACATGTAACCTATTATATATAGGTAAAACTACAAGAAATCTTAAAACTCGTTTAGCAGAACATATCTATAATATTAAAAAGGGCCTTGACTCCCATACCCTCTCCGCACACTTTAAGGAGAAACATAATTCTAAGGAATGCTACATTAAGTCTTTTTGGGGTATTCAGCAGGTTCAGGCCAGCTGGAGATCTAAAGATGTTGATTTAAGACTCTCTAAAGCAGAGATGAAATGGATCTTCCAACTGAAAACTCTAGTCCCCAGAGGTCTAAATGGGGAATTCGAGTTGAAACATTTCTTGTAGTTTTCCTATTTCAATCCTCACTCTTCTCCTCCTTGTTTGCAAATTTTGTTTTTTGCTTAAAATACTGTTTAATTTGTTATATATATATATATATATATATATATATATCCTTTTCATGTTTTAGGTATCTCACCGTCTGTGGTACTGGAAGCGTCCGGCTATTCAAACCCCGTTGCTATGGAGACGCGCCGCTATTCTAGTTCTCTTCCGCATTCAAGTGGAACGCAATAAGCGACGGATTCACCGTCCGGAAGTAACGTAACGAGACTCCAGAAGCCGTCCTTCCGGATCTTGAAACACAGTGGAACGCAAGAAGCTGTTTCCTGTGACTAAGCGGAAGTGACGTCGCGTCAAGTAACACGCGATTCGGTGGTTTGAATGTTCTTTGTGGCGCCCGGAAACACAGAGGGTGGGAGGCCGTTTTAGGGTTGAGCCTTTGGTTAATCACCCAGGGTATAAATAGTTGAATAATGCACCATACCACCATGCTTCTGATGAAGGACGCACAAAGTCCGAAACGCGTTAAGCAGGTGGTTTTTGACTCTCGTGGGACCAGCACTGTGTTGAAATATCCCTTTGACGAGGACTTTTGACTTTTTCCATCCCGAATATACCAGTTTGTGGAAGCTGTTTCCCAGTGTGAGCCACTCCTTTTGGAGGAGATATGTTTTTATGTTTTTAACCAAATGTGAGTAACCTGGTAATTAAAAAATCCTATGTTTTTATGAAAAACAGTGTTGCACTATTTTTCTTCGTTTATTTTACATATTTTACTGGAGGAGGATATTTGACGTCATCACATTCAAATTGGTGGATGATGAGCTTTATTTATTCCAACTGAATGTGAGTATGTTACCTATTTCTCATTGGTTCATTAAATTTCCAAACGGTGTTACACTAAATATCTTTCTCTTATTTGAGATTCTATTGGATGAAGGAATGTCAAGTTATCACTCCCAATTTGGTGGATGATGAGCATTTATTACTTTAACTCAATGTGAGTGTGCTACCTATCATTAACACTAGTTTTTTGAAATTTCCAAACGGTGTTACACTAAGTGTCTTTCCCTTATTTGAGATTCTACTGGAGGAAGATACCTGAAGGGAATACTCTCAAATTGGGTGGATGACGAGCACTAATTATCTTAAGTCCATGTGAGTGTGCCATTTTATCATTGGTTCCGTACATTTCCCTACGGTGTTACACTAAGTGTCTCTCTCCTATTTTTGAGGTACTACAAATCGAGAAACACTTTTGGAGGACCAAAGACGAAAGGGACTGTATTGACTTCTTTATTTATTACCTTTTTCTGGTTGTACATGGAACATCTTCTTTGCGCCACAGGGATCTCTCTTTTTGTTTTTGTATTTCTGTAAGGGTTTGGTGGACCTAGAGGTACCCAGGCTGCATTGTTGAGTTTATTGCGCAGTGGTTAAGGTTTTTCTCTCTTTACTATTGTCACCCCCACTTTTCACCTGAACCTTGCTGCAAACATGTTCACCTTTCGTGATAATAGAAATATCTCTGTAAAAGAATTATTTCAAATTTCCAATATAGATGATAATTGTTGTGATGAAGATCTCAATAGCATATGTAAGAAATTGGAACTAGCTATGCTTAAAGAAAATAGGCTGTGGTGGGAGGTTGTCACTCTAGATAAGTATCAGACTGATAATTTAATCCCCAAAGGTCTACAAATAACAAAACCTCCATCTTTTAATGGTACTGATACTAGTTTTCAGAATGAATGGCAAATGACCCTTGATCATTGCTCACATAAATTAATAGATCTAATTTTGAGAGAACGTAAGAGATCTCTCAATTTGGTTAATGACGACATTAACCAATTGTTCATTCTGATTGAACCATTTAAAGAATTAGAAGATTTCAAAAAAGCAGAAGAAGAAATTATGAGGAAAATTAACAAAGAAACTAGAGAACTAAGAGATAGAAAGATTCGGAAATATAATAGAGATCTCAATGCCTCTAAAATTACTACAGAGGGACAGAGTGACAAGGATCCCATTAATTTACCGATTGTTAAAAATGTAAGTGTGAGAGAAAAAGTGTTGCCTTCAAAAGCATCCATGAAAATATCCAAAGATTTAGAAACCCCTAAATATCAAAGATATACACAAAAAAGGAGAAATAACCATGGAGATAGATATGGATATAGACAAACATTAGACAGACAAACATGGAGGAAAAATACTAGTAATGGGGAAAATTGGAATGATAGAGGACAAGGGCCCATAATGTATAATCGTGATCAGCACCAGAGAGATATCAGAACCACTGATAATAGATACCTACCATTACAGGATGATTGGAATGGAACCAATCCAACTTCCCCTTTTCCAGAGCGGGATTTCAGATACAAAAGAAAGTTCTGAAAATAGCAGCCCCAACTAAAAGGGGTAAGAGAGGAGGCCAAAAAAAACCCAAAAATAAACCTTTAATTGCAGAGTCCATAGAACCTTTAGTAGAGAGAGATAGGATGAAAATTTTCAACCTAAGTAAGAGACAATTATCTGACGATGAGGAGAGAGTTTTGATGAAAGGTTTAAAATACGCCCCAAGCATAAAAGCAGACCCATTTGATACATATATTGATTTTCAAAAATTCATACGTAAAATAACTGTAAAAAAATTCTTTTTAACTAAAGATAATGGTAATATTGAGGAAAATATTGAAGCCTCAGCTAGACCAGTTTATAAAAATAAATCTACTTTTTATCCTTCTTTCTGTAAGGGAAGTTTCATTAAGTGTTTCAACAAAATTGTTAGTGAAGAATTAGAAGAACTTACATCTCTTCCAAAGAAACATCAAAGATGCAACCTCACTAAGAGGGAATACATGGCCTTAAAAAACCTTCAGGAGGACAAGAACCTTATTATTAAGCCCGCTGATAAAGGGGGGAGTGTGGTCTTGCTGGATAGAGAGGTATATATGGGAGAGATTTATAAACAACTAAATTCTGGTAATACCTATAAAAAATTAAAAACTGATCCCACAAATAGAATAATAAAAGAACTTTTTGAATTTACTACATCTGCAGTAGGTAAAGGGGTTTTGACACAAAATGAATGTGATTACATCAACATAAAAAACCCGTCAATACCCACCATATATATTTTACCAAAAATACATAAAGACCCTGTACATCCCCCCGGAAGACCAATAATTTCTGGGACAAACAGCATCACTAGTAATCTTTCTGCTGTAATTGATGGATTTCTACAACCTCTGGTTAAAAATACTAGAGCATACCTTAAAGATACGGCTGATGTCCTGACTAAAATTAATAACATAAAGTGGGATGAAGAGTATATTCTAGGTAGTGCTGATGTCAGTACGTTATATACCATCATTGACTCTGCAAAAGGTCTGGAAGCTGTTTCTTTCTTCTTGGATCAAAGTGACTTGGATTTAGAAACCAAGGAATTTATTCTGAAAGGAATAGATTTTATTCTGAAGAATAACTATTTCCTTTTTGATAGTAATTATTATATTCAATTGATCGGGACCGCCATGGGTACCAGGTTCGCCCCCAGCTACGCCAACCTCTTCATGTCCTATTGGGAGGGAGGATCGGTTTGGCCGATTGGTGAGCTGAGGGCGGGCCTGGTATCCTGGCAAAGGTTCATTGATGACGTGTTGTTCATCTGGAATGGTTCCCATGAAAGTCTTACCATTTTCTGTGACTCCTTAAATCAAAATGATTGTAATATCAATCTGACGTTTCAACTTAGTAAGATCGAGATAACTTTTTTAGACCTCTGTATCTATATAAAAAATGGAGAAATCCATACAAAAAACTATCGTAAGCCAACAGATTGTAATAGCTATATATATAGAGATAGCCTCCATCATGACAACTGGTTGAGTGGGATCCCTTTCGGACAATTTAGCCGTATTAAGAGGAATTGCTCTGAACCAGAGGTCTGTCAAGCATTAATGGAAGAAACTAAACTAAGATTTGTAGAAAAGGGCTACAGAATAATGGAATTGGAAAAAGCAGAGATGCAAATTAATCAGACAAATAGATCTGAATTACTTAAATGTAAAAATCAAACCTCTGAATCCAATCGTGATAGATACATGTGGTCCTTTATTAGTAGGTACAGTTCTAATCATAAGGAAATAGAAAACTGTATTAAAAGGAACTGGTCTTTATTATTGAAGGACCCAGTAATTGGAAAAGAACTTCCTGAAAAACCATCATTCATTTACAGAAGGGCCCCAAACCTAAAAAATAAGTTAGTTCGAAGTAGTATAGAAGAAGAAAAACGGACCAGTCTAAGAATACAAGGTTTCCATCGCTGTGGTCTGTGCCTTATGTGCAGAACAACTACGAAAGATAATCCATCTAAAATTAAGGATTTCACAGTAAATGGAAAGATATATCCAATAAAGGACTTTATCACTTGTTGTTCTAAGAACGTGGTGTATGCGGTGCAATGCACATGTAACCTATTATATATAGGTAAAACTACAAGAAATCTTAAAACTCGTTTAGCAGAACATATCTATAATATTAAAAAGGGCCTTGACTCCCATACCCTCTCCGCACACTTTAAGGAGAAACATAATTCTAAGGAATGCTACATTAAGTCTTTTTGGGGTATTCAGCTGGTTCAGGCCAGCTGGAGATCTAAAGATGTTGATTTAAGACTCTCTAAAGCAGAGATGAAATGGATCTTCCAACTGAAAACTCTAGTCCCCAGAGGTCTAAATGGGGAATTCGAGTTGAAACATTTCTTGTAGTTTTCCTATTTCAATCCTCACTCTTCTCCTCCTTGTTTGCAAATTTTGTTTTTTGCTTAAAATACTGTTTAATTTGTTATATATATATATATATATCCTTTTCATGTTTTAGGTATCTCACCGTCTGTGGTACTGGAAGCGTCCGGCTATTCAAACCCCGTTGCTATGGAGACGCGCCGCTATTCTAGTTCTCTTCCGCATTCAAGTGGAACGCAATAAGCGACGGATTCACCGACCGGAAGTGACGTAACGAGACTCCAGAAGCCGTCCTTCCGGATCTTGAAACGCAGTGGAACGCAAGAAGCTGTTTCCTGTGACTAAGCGGAAGTGACATCGCGTCAAGTAACACGCGATTCGGTGGTTTGAATGTTCTTTGTGGCGCCCGGAAACACAGAGGGTGGGAGGCCGTTTTAGGGTTGAGCCTTTGGTTAATCACCCAGGGTATAAATAGTTGAATAATGCACCATACCACCATGCTTCTGATGAAGGACGCACAAAGTCCGAAACGCGTTAAGCAGGTGGTTTTTGACTCTCGTGGGACCAGCACTGTGTTGAAATATCCCTTTGACGAGGACTTTTGACTTTTTCCATCCCGAATATACCAGTTTGTGGAAGCTGTTTCCCATTGTGAGCCACTCCTTTTGGAGGAGATATGTTTTTATGTTTTTAACCAAATGTGAGTAACCTGGTAATTAAAAAATCCTATGTTTTTATGAAAAACAGTGTTGCACTATTTTTCTTCGTTTATTTTACATATTTTACTGGAGGAGGATATTTGACGTCATCACATTCAAATTGGTGGATGATGAGCTTTATTTATTCCAACTGAATGTGAGTGTGTTACCTATTTCTCATTGGTTCATTAAATTTCCAAACGGTGTTACACTAAATATCTTTCTCTTATTTGAGATTCTATTGGATGAAGGAATGTCAAGTTATCACTCCCAATTTGGTGGATGATGAGCATTTATTACTTTAACTCAATGTGAGTGTGCTACCTATCATTAACACTAGTTTTTTGAAATTTCCAAACGGTGTTACACTAAGTGTCTTTCCCTTATTTGAGATTCTACTGGAGGAAGATACCTGAAGTTAATACTCTCAAATTGGGTGGATGACGAGCACTAATTATCTTAAGTCCATGTGAGTGTGCCATTTTATCATTGGTTCCGTACATTTCCCTACGGTGTTACACTAAGTGTCTCTCTCCTATTTTTGAGGTACTACAAATCGAGAAACACTTTTGGAGGACCAAAGACGAAAGGGACTGTATTGACTTCTTTATTTATTACCTTTTTCTGGTTGTACATGGAACATCTTCTTTGCGCCACAGGGATCTCTCTTTTTGTTTTTGTATTTCTGTAAGGGTTTGGTGGACCTAGAGGTACCCAGGCTGCATTGTTGAGTTTATTGCGCAGTGGTTAAGGTTTTTCTCTCTTTACTATTGTCACCCCCACTTTTCACCTGAACCTTGCTGCAAACATGTTCACCTTTCGTGATAATAGAAATATCTCTGTAAAAGAATTATTTCAAATTTCCAATATAGAGGATAATTGTTGTGATGAAGATCTCAATAGCATATGTAAGAAATTGGAACTAGCTATGCTTAAAGAAAATAGGCTGTGGTGGGAGGTTGTCACTCTAGATAAGTATCAGACTGATAATTTAATCCCCAAAGGTCTACAAATAACAAAACCTCCATCTTTTAATGGTACTGATACTAGTTTTCAGAATGAATGGCAAATGACCCTTGATCATTGCTCACATAAATTAATAGATCTAATTTTGAGAGAACGTAAGAGATCTCTCAATTTGGTTAATGACGACATTAACCAATTGTTCATTCTGATTGAACCATTTAAAGAATTAGAAGATTTCAAAAAAGCAGAAGAAGAAATTATGAGGAAAATTAACAAAGAAACTAGAGAACTAAGAGATAGAAAGATTCGGAAATATAATAGAGATCTCAATGCCTCTAAAATTACTACAGAGGGACAGAGTGACAAGGATCCCATTAATTTACCGATTGTTAAAAATGTAAGTGTGAGAGAAAAAGTGTTGCCTTCAAAAGCATCCATGAAAATATCCAAAGATTTAGAAACCCCTAAATATCAAAGATATACACAAAAAAGGAGAAATAACCATGGAGATAGATATGGATATAGACAAACATTAGACAGACAAACATGGAGGAAAAATACTAGTAATGGGGAAAATTGGAATGATAGAGGACAAGGGCCCATAATGTATAATCGTGATCAGCACCAGAGAGATATCAGAACCACTGATAATAGATACCTACCATTACAGGATGATTGGAATGGAACCAATCCAACTTCCCCTTTTCCAGAGCGGGATTTAAGATACAAAAGAAAGTTCTGAAAATAGCAGCCCCAACTAAAAGGGGTAAGAGAGGAGGCCAAAAAAACCCCAAAAATAAACCTTTAATTGCAGAGTCCATAGAACCTTTAGTAGAGAGAGATAGGATGAAAATTTTCAACCTAAGTAAGAGACAATTATCTGACGATGAGGAGAGAGTTTTGATGAAAGGTTTAAAATACGCCCCAAGCATAAAAGCAGACCCATTTGATA
The DNA here is from genome assembly GCF_028390025.1 of Pseudophryne corroboree. Lineage (NCBI taxonomy): Eukaryota > Metazoa > Chordata > Amphibia > Anura > Myobatrachidae > Pseudophryne > Pseudophryne corroboree. The sequence continues at coordinate 151,503,408 of NC_086451.1, read as the reverse complement.
CATATATTGATTTTCAAAAATTCATACGTAAAATAACTGTAAAAAAAATATTTTTAACTAAAGATAATGGTAATATTGAGGAAAATATTGAAGCCTCAGCTAGACCAGTTTATAAAAATAAATCTACTTTTTATCCTTCTTTCTGTAAGGGAAGTTTCATTGAGTGTTTCAACAAAATTGTTAGTGAAGAATTAGAAGAACTTACATCTCCTCCAAAGAAACATCAAAGATGCAACCTCACTAAGAGGGAATACATGGCCTTAAAAAACCTTCAGGAGGACAAGAACCTTATTATTAAGCCCGCTGATAAAGGGGGGAGTGTGGTCTTGCTGGATAGAGAGGTATATATGGGAGAGATTTATAAACAACTAAATTCTGGTAATACCTATAAAAAATTAAAAACTGATCCCACAAATAGAATAATAAAAGAACTTTTTGAATTTACTACATCTGCAGTAGGTAAAGGGGTTTTGACACAAAATGAATGTGATTACATCAACATAAAAAACCCGTCAATACCCACCATATATATTTTACCAAAAATACTTAAAGACCATGTACATCCCCCCGGAAGACCAATAATTTCTGGGACAAACAGCATCACTAGTAATCTTTCTGCTGTAATTGATGGATTTCTACAACCTCTGGTTAAAAATACTAGAGCATACCTTAAAGATACGACTGATGTCCTGACTAAAATTAATAACATAAAGTGGGATGAAGAGTATATTCTAGGTAGTGCTGATGTCAGTACGTTATATACCATCATTGACTCTGCAAAAGGTCTGGAAGCTGTTTCTTTCTTCTTGGATCAAAGTGACTTGGATTTAGAAACCAAGGAATTTATTCTGAAAGGAATAGATTTTATTCTGAAGAATAACTATTTCCTTTTTGATAGTAATTATTATATTTAATTGATCGGGACCGCCATGGGTACCAGGTTCGCCCCCAGCTACGCCAACCTCTTCATGTCCTATTGGAAGGGAGGATCGGTTTGGCCGATTGGTGAGCTGAGGGCGGGCCTGGTATCCTGGCAAAGGTTCATTGATGACGTGTTGTTCATCTGGAATGGTTCCCATGAAAGTCTTACCATTTTCTGTGACTCCTTAAATCAAAATGATTGTAATATCAATCTGACGTTTCAACTTAGTAAGATCGAGATAACTTTTTTAGACCTCTGTATCTATCTAAAAAATGGAGAAATCCATACAAAAAACTATCGTAAGCCAACAGATTGTAATAGCTATATATATAGAGATAGCCTCCATCATGACAACTGGTTGAGTGGGATCCCTTTCGGACAATTTAGCCGTATTAAGAGGAATTGCTCTGAACCAGAGGTCTGTCAAGCATTAATGGAAGAAACTAAACTAAGATTTGTAGAAAAGGGCTACAGAATAATGGAATTGGAAAAAGCAGAGATGCGAATTAATCAGACAAATAGATCTGAATTACTTAAATGTAAAAATCAAACCTCTGAATCCAATCGTGATAGATACATGTGGTCCTTTATTAGTAGGTACAGTTCTAATCATAAGGAAATAGAAAACTGTATTAAAAGGAACTGGTCTTTATTATTTAAGGACCCAGTAATTGGAAAAGAACTTCCTGAAAAACCATCATTCATTTACAGAAGGGCCTCAAACCTAAAAAATAAGTTAGTTCGAAGTAGTATAGAAGAAGAAAAACGGACCAGTCTAAGAATACAAGGTTTCCATCGCTGTGGTCTGTGCCTTATGTGCAGAACAACTACGAAAGATAATCCATCTAAAATTAAGGATTTCACAGTAAATGGAAAGATATATCCAATAAAGGACTTTATCACTTGTTGTTCTAAGAACGTGGTGTATGCGGTGCAATGCACATGTAACCTATTATATATAGGTAAAACTACAAGAAATCTTAAAACTCGTTTAGCAGAACATATCTATAATATTAAAAAGGGCCTTGACTCCCATACCCTCTCCGCACACTTTAAGGAGAAACATAATTCTAAGGAATGCTACATTAAGTCTTTTTGGGGTATTCAGCAGGTTCAGGCCAGCTGGAGATCTAAAGATGTTGATTTAAGACTCTCTAAAGCAGAGATGAAATGGATCTTCCAACTGAAAACTCTAGTCCCCAGAGGTCTAAATGGGGAATTCGAGTTGAAACATTTCTTGTAGTTTTCCTATTTCAATCATCACTCTTCTCCTCCTTGTTTGCAAATTTTGTTTTTTGCTTAAAATACTGTTTAATTTGTTATATATATATATATACATATATATATATCCTTTTCATGTTTTAGGTATCTCACCGTCTGTGGTACTGGAAGCGTCCGGCTATTCAAACTCCGTTGCTATGGAGACGCGCCGCTATTCTAGTTCTCTTCCGCATTCAAGTGGAACGCAATAAGCGACGGATTTACCGACCGGAAGTGACGTAACGAGACTCCAGAAGCCGTCCTTCCGGATCTTGAAACGCAGTGGAACGCAAGAAGCTGTTTCCTGTGACTAAGCGGAAGTGACGTTGCGTCAAGTAACACGCGATTCGGTGGTTTGAATGTTCTTTGTGGCGCCCGGAAACACAGAGGGTGGGAGGCCGTTTTAGGGTTGAGCCTTTGGTTAATCACCCAGGGTATAAATAGTTGAATAATGCACCATACCACCATGCTTCTGATGAAGGACGCACAAAGTCCGAAACGCGTTAAGCAGGTGGTTTTTGACTCTCGTGGGACCAGCACTGTGTTGAAATATCCCTTTGACGAGAACTTTTGACTTTTTCCATCCCGAATATACCAGTTTGTGGAAGCTGTTTCCCAGTGTGAGCCACTCCTTTTGGAGGAGATATGTTTTTATGTTTTTAACCAAATGTGAGAAACCTGGTAATTAAAAAATCCTATGTTTTTATGAAAAACAGTGTTGCACTATTTTTCTTCGTTTATTTTACATATTTTACTGGAGGAGGATATTTGACGTCATCACATTCAAATTGGTGGATGATGAGCTTTATTTATTCCAACTGAATGTGAGTGTGTTACCTATTTCTCATTGGTTCATTAAATTTCCAAACGGTGTTACACTAAATATCTTTCTCTTATTTGAGATTCTATTGGATGAAGGAATGTCAAGTTATCACTCCCAATTTGGTGGATGATGAGCATTTATTACTTTAACTCAATGTGAGTGTGCTACCTATCATTAACACTAGTTTTTTTAAATTTCCAAACGGTGTTACACTAAGTGTCTTTCCCTTATTTGAGATTCTACTGGAGGAAGATACCTGAAGTTAATACTCTCAAATTGGGTGGATGACGAGCACTAATTATCTTAAGTCCATGTGAGTGTGCCATTTTATCATTGGTTCCGTACATTTCCCTACGGTGTTACACTAAGTGTCTCTCTCCTATTTTTGAGGTACTACAAATCGAGAAACACTTTTGGAGGACCAAAAACGAAAGGGACTGTATTGACTTCTTTATTTATTACCTTTTTCTGGTTGTACATGGAACATCTTCTTTGCGCCACAGGGATCTCTCTTTTTGTTTTTGTATTTCTGTAAGGGTTTGGTGGACCTAGAGGTACCCAGGCTGCATTGTTGAGTTTATTGCGCAGTGGTTAAGGTTTTTCTCTCTTTACTATTGTCACCCCCACTTTTCACCTGAACCTTGCTGCAAACATGTTCACCTTTCGTGATAATAGAAATATCTCTGTAAAAGAATTATTTCAAATTTCCAATATAGAGGATAATTGTTGTGATGAAGATCTCAATAGTATATGTAAGAAATTGGAACTAGCTATGCTTAAAGAAAATAGGCTGTGGTGGGAGGTTGTCACTCTAGATAAGTATCAGACTGATAATTTAATCCCCAAAGGTCTACAAATAACAAAACCTCCATCTTTTAATGGTACTGATACTAGTTTTCAGAATGAATGGCAAATGACCCTTGATCATTGCTCACATAAATTAATAGATCTAATTTTGAGAGAACGTAAGAGATCTCTCAATTTGGTTAATGACGACATTAACCAATTGTTCATTCTGATTGAACCATTTAAAGAATTAGAAGATTTCAAAAAAGCAGAAGAAGAAATTATGAGGAAAATTAACAAAGAAACTAGAGAACTAAGAGATAGAAAGATTCGGAAATATAATAGAGATCTCAATGCCTCTAAAATTACCGTATTTTTCGGACCATAAGACACACTTTTTCTCAAAAAAAATATGGGGGAAAAAGTACATGCGTCTTATGGTCCGAATATGCGTCTTATGGTCCGAATAACATGGTCCGAGTAACATAAAAACATATAGGTAACAGTAAAAACCTTATGGAGAGCTCTCAATGCGCTCTCAATGTGCTGGGTGGGAGCGCACTGCGTGGGAGAGGCAGCAATTACGAGTGCGGGAAGCGGCGGGTCTGCTGCTGCTGCTGCTGCTTAGCCGTCATCTGAGGCGGCATCACGTGGTTCCCCCGCTCCCTCCCCTCGCCTCCTCCAAAGTACGGTACTGCTGCTGCTGCCGCCTAGCCGTCATCTGAGGCGGCATCACGTGGTTCCCCCGCTCCCTCCCCTCGCCTCCTCCAAAGTACGGTACTGCTGCTGCTGCCGCCTAGCCGTCATCTGAGGCGGCATCACGTGGTTCCCCCGCTCCCTCCCCTCGCCTCCTCCAAAGTACGGTACTGCTGCTGCTGCCGCCTAGCCGTCATCTGAGGCGGCATCACGTGGCTCCTCCGCTCCCTCCCCTCGCCTCCTCCAAAGTACGGTACTGCTGCTGCTGCCGCCTAGCCGTCATCTGAGGCGGCATCACGTGGCTCCTCCGCTCCCTCCCCTCGCCTCCTCCAAAGTACTGCTGCCTCGCCGTCATCTGAGAGGCGGCATCACATGGCTCCCCCGCTCCCTCCCCTCACCTCCTCCGAGTCCTCAGAGTAGTGTGCTTCGGGCTGGATGCTGGGAACCATCTGTACACATTTGCCACAATAAAGTGACTCCCCCCCCCCTCACCTCTTTCTTAAGGTACCCATATACTACCATACAGTACTGGTATAGTAGTGGTAGTAAGTGAAGAGCCATGATGCTGCTTCACTTTATAATGAATGGGGATTTTTTTTAAAGTTCCTAATACTGTATGTTGTGAGGTAAAAAGGTTCTCGTCTGCTCTGTACTGTGTACTATGGCTGTGCTTGTGTAGCTGCCTCTGTCACACACTGTCCAAGAAAAATCTGTGTACCATATTCTCTGTAAATGGCCTGTAAAGCTGATGTCTGTGTCTACAGTATAGATTGTAAGCTTGCAGCAGGGCCCTCTTACCTCCAAGTCTGTCTGTTGTTACCCAATTTGTTTTATCTCTATTTACAATTGTAAAGCGCAAAAGAATTTGCTGCGCTATATAAGACACTGTAACGGAATCTGCTGCGCTATATGAGACACTGTAACGGAATCTGCTGCGCTATATAAGACACTGTAACGGAACCTGCTGCGCTATATAAGACACTGTAACGGAATCTGCTGCGCTATATAAGACACTGTAACGGAATCTGCTGCGCTATATAAGACACTGTAACGGAATCTGCTGCGCTATATAAGACACTGTAACGGAATCTGCTGCGCTATATACGATGAGGGATGAAGGAGGGTGGCAGAGATGCAGCGGTTGCTGTGATAGATACCGTAGATTCTGTTTGTGCTATCATATTCTAGTTGAGCTGAACCCAGCCACATTAGACACTGAGGCAGGCTTATCTTCTGTATTGTAGGAGTCGGTGAAAACTAGGGAGGCCAATCCGCGACCATTGCAAGGATGATAAAGCAGAAAAGGCTAGCATATAAAAATCCTTTTAAACTAGAGGTAGTAAAATATGCTAAGGAGCATGGAAACAGAGCAGCGGAGAGACATTTTGGACCTCCTCCAACTGAAAAAATGATTAGAGAGTGGAGGAAACAGGAGGATCAGCTGCAAAAAGCAGATAAAAGTAAGCACACTTTCCGTGGGCATGTTGCAAAGTGGCCACAGTTGGAGGTGGACATGAAAGAATGGATCATACGTCACCGGAATAATGGCTTCTCTGTCTCAACAAAAATGATCATATTTGAAGCGAAACGCATTTCTATAGAGAAAGGCATTCAGGATTTTACAGGATCACCATCATGGTGCTACAGATTTATGAAGCGATGTGGTCTTGCTATGCGGACCAAAACTAGAATTGCGCAAAAAATGCCAAAAGAGTATGAATCTAAAATTCTGTCCTTTCATAAATTTGTTATTGATGCTAGGAAGAAAAATGGCTTTGAAATTGGCCAGATTGGGAATATGGATGAAGTCCCACTAACCTTTGATGTGCCATCTAATAGGACTGTAGATCTGAAGGGTGCCAAAACCATCACTGTGAAAACTTCAGGGCATGAGAAGACCCATTACACTACTGTGTTGTCCTGCTGTGCCGATGGCACCAAATTGCCACCCATGTTGATTTTCAAGAGGAAAACATTTCCAAAAGAAGTGATTCCGCGAGGAGTTGTTGTACATGTACATGACAAAGGATGGATGGATGAAAATGGAATGAGAATATGGGTTGAAAAGGTGTGGGCCAAACGTCCTGGAGGACTTCTGAAAAAACCTGCTTTATTAGTGCTTGACCAGTTTAGAGCACATATTAGCGAACCAACAAAAAAGTGCTTCAGAGAAGTGAAGACTCATCTAGCTGTAATTCCCGGAGGTCTTACCAGCCAGTTGCAACCTCTTGATGTTTCCATCAACAAGCCATTTAAGGTCTTTATGAGAGAAGAGTGGAACAAATGGATGGCTGCTGGTAATCATGATCTGACACCTACTGGACGAATGAAGAGGCCCACCATCACTCAAGTTTGTGAATGGGTAAAAAGATCATGGGACTCAATGAAGGAGGAGATTGTTGTATATTCATTCAAAAAATGTGGCATTACCAATGCCTTAGATGGAAGTGAAGACGGTATCTTATATGAAGACAGCGAAGAAAGTGATGTCAGTGATTGTGAGCAAATGAGCTTCATAAATTCTGACTCTAGCGATGATGAGTTCTTGGGGTTTCCATAAAACTAGAGTACCGTACTCAAACCGTTCTTAATGACAGTGATAATGGTTCTTAATGCCACTGTTGAGTTCAAATGCTATTCTGTTATAGTTTATTAAATATTATATTACACTATTTGGTTCAGAATATTTTTTTTCCTGTTTTCCTCCTCTAAAAACTAGGTGCGTCTTATGGTCAGGTGCGTCTTATGGTCCGAAAAATACGGTACTACAGAGGGACAGAGTGACAAGGATCCCATTAATTTACCGATTGTTAAAAATGTAAGTGTGAGAGAAAAAGTGTTGCCTTCAAAAGCATCCATGAAAATATCCAAAGATTTAGAAACCCCTAAATATCAAAGATATACACAAAAAAGGAGAAATAACCATGGAGATAGATATGGATATAGACAAACATTAGACAGACAAACATGGAGGAAAAATACTAGTAATGGGGAAAATTGGAATGATAGAGGACAAGGGCCCATAATGTATAATCGTGATCAGCACCAGAGAGATATCAGAACCACTGATAATAGATACCTACCATTACAGGATGATTGGAATGGAACCAATCCAACTTCCCCTTTTCCAGAGCGGGATTTCAGATACAAAAGAAAGTTCTGAAAATAGCAGCCCCAACTAAAAGGGGTAAGAGAGGAGGCCAAAAAAAACCCAAAAATAAACCTTTAATTGCAGAGTCCATAGAACCTTTAGTAGAGAGAGATAGGATGAAAATTTTCAACCTAAGTAAGAGACAATTATCTGACGATGAGGAGAGAGTTTTGATGAAAGGTTTAAAATACGCCCCAAGCATAAAAGCAGACCCATTTGATACATATATTGATTTTCAAAAATTCATACGTAAAATAACTGTAAAAAAAATATTTTTAACTAAAGATAATGGTAATATTGAGGAAAATATTGAAGCCTCGGCTAAACCAGTTTATAAAAATAAATCTACTTTTTATCCTTCTTTCTGTAAGGGAAGTTTCATTGAGTGTTTCAACAAAATTGTTAGTGAAGAATTAGAAGAACTTACATCTCCTCCAAAGAAACATCAAAGATGCAACCTCACTAAGAGGGAATACATGGCCTTAAAAAACCTTCAGGAGGACAAGAACCTTATTATTAAGCCCACTGATAAAGGGGGGAGTGTGGTCTTGCTGGATAGAGAGGTATATATGGGAGAGATTTATAAACAACTAAATTCTGGTAATACCTATAAAAAATTAAAAACTGATCCCACAAATAGAATAATAAAAGAACTTTTTGAATTTACTACATCTGCAGTAGGTAAAGGGGTTTTGACACAAAATGAATGTGATTACATCAACATAAAAAACCCGTCAATACCCACCATATATATTTTACCAAAAATACATAAAGACCATGTACATCCCCCCGGAAGACCAATAATTTCTGGGACAAACAGCATCATTAGTAATCTTTCTGCTGTAATTGATGGATTTCTACAACCTCTGGTTAAAAATACTAGAGCATACCTTAAAGATACGACTGATGTCCTGACTAAAATTAATAACATAAAGTGGGATGAAGAGTATATTCTAGGTAGTGCTGATGTCAGTACGTTATATACCATCATTGACTCTGCAAAAGGTCTGGAAGCTGTTTCTTTCTTCTTGGATCAAAGTGACTTGGATTTAGAAACCAAGGAATTTATTCTGAAAGGAATAGATTTTATTCTGAAGAATAACTATTTCCTTTTTGATAGTAATTATTATATTTAATTGATCGGGACCGCCATGGGTACCAGGTTCGCCCCCAGCTACGCCAACCTCTTCATGTCCTATTGGAAGGGAGGATCGGTTTGGCCGATTGGTGAGCTGAGGGCGGGCCTGGCATCCTGGCAAAGGTTCATTGATGACGTGTTGTTCATCTGGAATGGTTCCCATGAAAGTCTTACCATTTTCTGTGACTCTTTAAATCAAAATGATTGTAATATCAATCTGACGTTTCAACTTAGTAAGATCGAGATAACTTTTTTAGACCTCTGTATCTATATAAAAAATGGAGAAATCCATACAAAAAACTATCGTAAGCCAACAGATTGAAATAGCTATATATATATAGAAATAGCCTCCATCATGACAACTGGTTGAGTGGGATCCCTTTCGGACAATTTAGCCGTATTAAGAGGAATTGCTCTGAACCAGAGGTCTGTCAAGCATTAATGGAAGAAACTAAACTAAGATTTGTAGAAAAGGGCTACAGAATAATGGAATTGGAAAAAGCAGAGATGCGAATTAATCAGACAAATAGATCTGAATTACTTAAATGTAAAAATCAAACCTCTGAATCCAATCGTGATAGATACATGTGGTCCTTTATTAGTAGGTACAGTTCTAATCATAAGGAAATAGAAAACTGTATTAAAAGGAACTGGTCTTTATTATTGAAGGACCCAGTAATTGGAAAAGAACTTCCTGAAAAACCATCATTCATTTACAGAAGGGCCCCAAACCTAAAAAATAAGTTAGTTCGAAGTAGTATAGAAGAAGAAAAACGGACCAGTCTAAGAATACAAGGTTTCCATCGCTGTGGTCTGTGCCTTATGTGCAGAACAACTACGAAAGATAATCCATCTAAAATTAAGGATTTCACAGTAAATGGAAAGATATATCCAATAAAGGACTTTATCACTTGTTGTTCTAAGAACATGGTGTATGCGGTGCAATGCACATGTAACCTATTATATATAGGTAAAACTACAAGAAATCTTAAAACTCGTTTAGCAGAACATATCTATAATATTAAAAAGGGCCTTGACTCCCATACCCTCTCCGCACACTTTAAGGAGAAACATAATTCTAAGGAATGCTACATTAAGTCTTTTTGGGGTATTCAGCAGGTTCAGGCCAGCTGGAGATCTAAAGATGTTGATTTAAGACTCTCTAAAGCAGAGATGAAATGGATCTTCCAACTGAAAACTCTAGTCCCCAGAGGTCTAAATGGGGAATTCGAGTTGAAACATTTCTTGTAGTTTTCCTATTTCAATCCTCACTCTTCTCCTCCTTGTTTGCAAAGTTTGTTTTTTGCTTAAAATACTGTTTAATTTGTTATATATATATATATATATATCCTTTTCATGTTTTAGGTATCTCACCGTCTGTGGTACTGGAAGCGTCCGGCTATTCAAACCCAGTTGCTATGGAGATGCGCCGCTATTCTAGTTCTCTTCCGCATTCAAGTGGAACGCAATAAGCGACGGATTCACCGACCGGAAGTGACGTAACGAGACTCCAGAAGCCGTCCTTCCGGATCTTGAAACGCAGTGGAACGCAAGAAGCTGTTTCCTGTGACTAAGCGGAAGTGACGTCGCGTCAAGTAACACGCGATTCGGTGGTTTGAATGTTCTTTGTGGCGCCCGGAAACACAGAGGGTGGGAGGCCGTTTTAGGGTTGAGCCTTTGGTTAATCACCCAGGGTATAAATAGTTGAATAATGCACCATACCACCATGCTTCTGATGAAGGACGCACAAAGTCCGAAACGCGTTAAGCAGGTGGTTTTTGACTCTCGTGGGACCAGCACTGTGTTGAAATATCCCTTTGACGAGGACTTTTGACTTTTTTTATCCCGAATATACCAGTTTGTGGAAGCTGTTTCCCAGTGTGAGCCACTCCTTTTGGAGGAGATATGTTTTTATGTTTTTAACCAAATGTGAGTAACCTGGTAATTAAAAAATCCTATGTTTTTATGAAAAACAGTGTTGCACTATTTTTCTTCGTTTATTTTACATATTTTACTGGAGGAGGATATTTGACGTCATCACATTCAAATTGGTGGATGATGAGCTTTATTTATTCCAACTGAATGTGAGTGTGTTACCTATTTCTCATTGGTTCATTAAATTTCCAAACGGTGTTACACTAAATATCTTTCTCTTATTTGAGATTCTATTGGATGAAGGAATGTCAAGTTATCACTCCCAATTTGGTGGATGATGAGCATTTATTACTTTAACTTAATGTGAGTGTGCTACCTATCATTAACACTAGTTTTTTGAAATTTCCAAACGGTGTTACACTAAGTGTCTTTCCCTTATTTGAGATTCTACTGGAGGAAGATACCTGAAGTTAATACTCTCAAATTGGGTGGATGACGAGCACTAATTATCTTAAGTCCATGTGAGTGTGCCATTTTATCATTGGTTCCGTACATTTCCCTACGGTGTTACACTAAGTGTCTCTCTCCTATTTTTGAGGTACTACAAATCGAGAAACACTTTTGGAGGACCAAAGACGAAAGGGACTGTATTGACTTCTTTATTTATTACCTTTTTCTGGTTGTACATGGAACATCTTCTTTGCGCCACAGGGATCTCTCTTTTTGTTTTTGTATTTCTGTAAGGGTTTGGTGGACCTAGAGGTACCCAGGCTGCATTGTTGAGTTTATTGCGCAGTGGTTAAGGTTTTTCTCTCTTTACTATTGTCACCCCCACTTTTCACCTGAACCTTGCTGCAAACATGTTCACCTTTCGTGATACAGGTTGAGTATCCCATATCCAAATATTCCAAAATACGGAATATTCCGAAATACGGACTTTTTCGCGTGAGAGTGAGATAGTGAAACCTTTGTTTTTTGATGGCTCAATGTACACAAACTTTGTTTAATACACACAGTTATTAAAAATATTGTATTAAATGACCTTCAGGCTGTGTGTATAAGGTGTATATGAAACATAAATGAATTGTGTGAATGTACATACACTTTGTTCAATGCACTAAGTTACAAAAAATATTGGCTAAAATTACCTTCAGGCTGTGTGTATAAGGTGTATATGTAACATAAATGCATTCTGTGCTTAGATTTAGGTCCCATCACCATGATATCTCATTATGGTATGCAATTATTCCAAAATACGGAAAAATCCCATATCCAAAATACCTCTGGTCCCAAGCATTTTGGATAAGGGATACTCAACCTGTAATAGAAATATCTCTGTAAAAGAATTATTTCAAATTTCCAATATAGAGGATAATTGTTGTGATGAAGATCTCAATAGCATATGTAAGAAATTGGAACTAGCTATGCTTAAAGAAAATAGGCTGTGGTGGGAGGTTGTCACTCTAGATAAGTATCAGACTGATAATTTAATCCCCAAAGGTCTACAAATAACAAAACCTCCATATTTTAATGGTACTGATACTAGTTTTCAGAATGAATGGCAAATGACCCTTGATCATTGCTCACATAAATTAATAGATCTAATTTTGAGAGAACGTAAGAGATCTCTCAATTTGGTTAATGACGACATTAACCAATTGTTCATTCTGATTGAACCATTTAAAGAATTAGAAGATTTCAAAAAAGCAGAAGAAGAAATTATGAGGAAAATTAACAAAGAAACTAGAGAACTAAGAGATAGAAAGATTCGGAAATATAATAGAGATCTCAATGCCTCTAAAATTACTACAGAGGGACAGAGTGACAAGGATCCCATTAATTTACCGATTGTTAAAAATGTAAGTGTGAGAGAAAAAGTGTTGCCTTCAAAAGCATCCATGAAAATATCCAAAGATTTAGAAACCCCTAAATATCAAAGATATACACAAAAAAGGAGAAATAACCATGGAGATAGATATGGATATAGACAAACATTAGACAGACAAACATGGAGGAAAAATACTAGTAATGGGGAAAATTGGAATGATAGAGGACAAGGGCCCATAATGTATAATCGTGATCAGCACCAGAGAGATATCAGAACCACTGATAATAGATACCTACCATTACAGGATGATTGGAATGGAACCAATCCAACTTCCCCTTTTCCAGAGCGGGATTTCAGATACAAAAGAAAGTTCTGAAAATAGCAGCCCCAACTAAAAGGGGTAAGAGAGGAGGCCAAAAAAATAAAATAAATAAACCTTTAATTGCAGAGTCCATAGAACCTTTAGTAGAGAGAGATAGGATGAAAATTTTCAACCTAAGTAAGAGACAATTATCTGACGATGAGGAGAGAGTTTTGATGAAAGGTTTAAAATACGCCCCAAGCATAAAAGCAGACCCATTTGATACATATATTGATTTTCAAAAATTCATACGTAAAATAACTGTAAAAAAAATATTTTTAACTAAAGATAATGGTAATATTGAGGAAAATATTGAAGCCTCAGCTAGACCAGTTTATAAAAATAAATCTACTTTTTATCCTTCTTTCTGTAAGGGAAGTTTCATTGAGTGTTTCAACAAAATTGTTAGTGAAGAATTAGAAGAACTTACATCTCCTCCAAAGAAACATCAAAGATGCAACCTCACTAAGAGGGAATACATGGCCTTAAAAAACCTTCAGGAGGACAAGAACCTTATTATTAAGCCCGCTGATAAAGGGGGGAGTGTGGTCTTGCTGGATAGAGAGGTATATATGGGAGAGATTTATAAACAACTAAATTCTGGTAATACCTATAAAAAATTAAAAACTGATCCCACAAATAGAATAATAAAAGAACTTTTTGAATTTACTACATCTGCAGTAGGTAAAGGGGTTTTGACACAAAATGAATGTGATTACATCAACATAAAAAACCCGTCAATACCCACCATATATATTTTACCAAAAATACATAAAGACCATGTACATCCCCCCGGAAGACCAATAATTTCTGGGACAAACAGCATCACTAGTAATCTTTCTGCTGTAATTGATGGATTTCTACAACCTCTGGTTAAAAATACTAGAGCATACCTTAAAGATACGACTGATGTCCTGACTAAAATTAATAACATAAAGTGGGATGAAGAGTATATTCTAGGTAGTGCTGATGTCAGTACGTTATATACCATCATTGACTCTGCAAAAGGTCTGGAAGCTGTTTCTTTCTTCTTGGATCAAAGTGACTTGGATTTAGAAACCAAGGAATTTATTCTGAAAGGAATAGATTTTATTCTGAAGAATAACTATTTCCTTTTTGATAGTAATTATTATATTTAATTGATCGGGACCGCCATGGGTACCAGGTTCGCCCCCAGCTACGCCAACCTCTTCATGTCCTATTGGAAGGGAGGATCGGTTTGGCCGATTGGTGAGCTGAGGGCGGGCCTGGTATCCTGGCAAAGGTTCATTGATGACGTGTTGTTCATCTGGAATGGTTCCCATGAAAGTCTTACCATTTTCTGTGACTCCTTAAATCAAAATGATTGTAATATCAATCTGACGTTTCAACTTAGTAAGATCGAGATAACTTTTTTAGACCTCTGTATCTATATAAAAAATGGAGAAATCCATACAAAAAACTATCGTAAGCCAACAGATTGTAATAGCTATATATATAGAGATAGCCTCCATCATGACAACTGGTTGAGTGGGATCCCTTTCGGACAATTTAGCCGTATTAAGAGGAATTGCTCTGAACCAGAGGTCTGTCAAGCATTAATGGAAGAAACTAAACTAAGATTTGTAGAAAAGGGCTACAGAATAATGGAATTGGAAAAAGCAGAGATGCGAATTAATCAGACAAATAGATCTGAATTACTTAAATGTAAAAATCAAACCTCTGAATCCAATCGTGATAGATACATGTGGTCCTTTATTAGTAGGTACAGTTCTAATCATAAGGAAATAGAAAACTGTATTAAAAGGAACTGGTCTTTATTATTGAAGGACCCAGTAATTGGAAAAGAACTTCCTGAAAAACCATCATTCATTTACAGAAGGGCACCAAACCTAAAAAATAAGTTAGTTCGAAGTAGTATAGAAGAAGAAAAACGGACCAGTCTAAGAATACAAGGTTTCCATCGCTGTGGTCTGTGCCTTATGTGCAGAACAACTACGAAAGATAATCCATCTAAAATTAAGGATTTCACAGTAAATGGAAAGATATATCCAATAAAGGACTTTATCACTTGTTGTTCTAAGAACGTGGTGTATGCGGTGCAATGCACATGTAACCTATTATATATAGGTAAAACTACAAGAAATCTTAAAACTCGTTTAGCAGAACATATCTATAATATTAAAAAGGGCCTTGACTCCCATACCCTCTCCGCACACTTTAAGGAGAAACATAATTCTAAGGAATGCTACATTAAGTCTTTTTGGGGTATTCAGCAGGTTCAGGCCAGCTGGAGATCTAAAGATGTTGATTTAAGACTCTCTAAAGCAGAGATGAAATGGATCTTCCAACTGAAAACTCTAGTCCCCAGAGGTCTAAATGGGGAATTCGAGTTGAAACATTTCTTGTAGTTTTCCTATTTCAATCCTCACTCTTCTCCTCCTTGTTTGCAAATTTTGTTTTTTGCTTAAAATACTGTTTAATTTGTTATATATATATATATATATATATATACTTTTCATGTTTTAGGTATCTCACCGTCTGTGGTACTGGAAGCGTCCGGCTATTCAAACCCCGATGCTATGGAGACGCGCCGCTATTCTAGTTCTCTTCCGCATTCAAGTGGAACGCAATAAGCGACGGATTCACCGACCGGAAGTGACGTAACGAGACTCCAGAAGCCGTCCTTCCGGATCTTGAAACGCAGTGGAACGCAAGAAGCTGTTTCCTGTGACTAAGCGGAAGTGACGTCGCGTCAAGTAACACGCGATTCGGTGGTTTGAATGTTCTTTGTGGCGCCCGGAAACACAGAGGGTGGGAGGCCGTTTTAGGGTTGAGCCTTTGGTTAATCACCCAGGGTATAAATAGTTGAATAATGCACCATACCACCATGCTTCTGATGAAGGACGCACAAAGTCCGAAACGCGTTAAGCAGGTGGTTTTTTACTCTCGTGGGACCAGCACTGTGTTGAAATATCCCTTTGACGAGGACTTTTGACTTTTTCCATCCCGAATATACCAGTTTGTGGAAGCTGTTTCCCAGTGTGAGCCACTCCTTTTGGAGGAGATATGTTTTTATGTTTTTAACCAAATGTGAGTAACCTGGTAATTAAAAAATCCTATGTTTTTATGAAAAACAGTGTTGCACTATTTTTCTTCGTTTATTTTACATATTTTACTGGAGGAGGATATTTGACGTCATCACATTCAAATTGGTGGATGATGAGCTTTATTTATTCCAACTGAATGTGAGTGTGTTACCTATTTCTCATTGGTTCATTAAATTTCCAAACGGTGTTACACTAAATATCTTTCTCTTATTTGAGATTCTATTGGATGAAGGAATGTCAAGTTATCACTCCCAATTTGGTGGATGATGAGCATTTATTACTTTAACTCAATGTGAGTGTGCTACCTATCATTAACACTAGTTTTTTGAAATTTCCAAACGGTGTTACACTAAGTGTCTTTCCCTTATTTGAGATTCTACTGGAGGAAGATACCTGAAGTTAATACTCTCAAATTGGGTGGATGACGAGCACTAATTATCTTAAGTCCATGTGAGTGTGCCATTTTATCATTGGTTCCGTACATTTCCCTACGGTGTTACACTAAGTGTCTCTCTCCTATTTTTGAGGTACTACAAATCGAGAAACACTTTTGGAGGACCAAAGACGAAAGGGACTGTATTGACTTCTTTATTTATTACCTTTTTCTGGTTGTACATGGAACATCTTCTTTGCGCCACAGGGATCTCTCTTTTTGTTTTTGTATTTCTGTAAGGGTTTGGTGGACCTAGAGGTACCCAGGCTGCATTGTTGAGTTTATTGCGCAGTGGTTAAGGTTTTTCTCTCTTTACTATTGTCACCCCCACTTTTCACCTGAACCTTGCTGCAAACATGTTCACCTTTCGTGATAATAGAAATATCTCTGTAAAAGAATTATTTCAAATTTCCAATATAGAGGATAATTGTTGTGATGAAGATCTCAATAGCATATGTAAGAAATTGGAACTAGCTATGCTTAAAGAAAATAGGCTGTGGTGGGAGGTTGTCACTCTAGATAAGTATCAGACTGATAATTTAATCCCCAAAGGTCTACAAATAACAAAACCTCCATCTTTTAATGGTACTGATACTAGTTTTCAGAATGAATGGCAAATGACCCTTGATCATTGCTCACATAAATTAATAGATCTAATTTTGAGAGAACGTAAGAGATCTCTCAATTTGGTTAATGACGACATTAACCAATTGTTCATTCTGATTGAACCATTTAAAGAATTAGAAGATTTCAAAAAAGCAGAAGAAGAAATTATGAGGAAAATTAACAAAGAAACTAGAGAACTAAGAGATAGAAAGATTCGGAAATATAATAGAGATCTCAATGCCTCTAAAATTACTACAGAGGGACAGAGTGACAAGGATCCCATTAATTTACCGATTGTTAAAAATGTAAGTGTGAGAGAAAAAGTGTTGCCTTCAAAAGCATCCATGAAAATATCCAAAGATTTAGAAACCCCTAAATATCAAAGATATACACAAAAAAGGAGAAATAACCATGGAGATAGATATGGATATAGACAAACATTAGACAGACAAACATGGAGGAAAAATACTAGTAATGGGGAAAATTGGAATGATAGAGGACAAGGGCCCATAATGTATAATCGTGATCAGCACCAGAGAGATATCAGAACCACTGATAATAGATACCTACCATTACAGGATGATTGGAATGGAACCAATCCAACTTCCCCTTTTCCAGAGCGGGATTTCAGATACAAAAGAAAGTTCTGAAAATAGCAGCCCCAACTAAAAGGGGTAAGAGAGGAGGCCAAAAAAAACCCCAAAATAAACCTTTAATTGCAGAGTCCATAGAACCTTTAGTAGAGAGAGATAGGATGAAAATTTTCAAACTAAGTAAGAGACAATTATCTGACGATGAGGAGAGAGTTTTGATGAAAGGTTTAAAATACGCCCCAAGCATAAAAGCAGACCCATTTGATACATATATTGATTTTCAAAAATTCATACGTAAAATAACTGTAAAAAAATTCTTTTTAACTACAGATAATGGTAATATTGAGGAAAATATTGAAGCCTCAGCTAGACCAGTTTATAAAAATAAATCTACTTTTTATCCTTCTTTCTGTAAGGGAAGTTTCATTGAGTGTTTCAACAAAATTGTTAGTGAAGAATTAGAAGAACTTACATCTCTTCCAAAGAAACATCAAAGATGCAACCTCACTAAGAGGGAATACATGGCCTTAAAAAACCTTCAGGAGGACAAGAACCTTATTATTAAGCCCGCTGATAAAGGGGGGAGTGTGGTCTTGCTGGATAGAGTGGTATATATGGGAGAGATTTATAAACAACTAAATTCTGGTAATACCTATAAAAATTTAAAAACTGATCCCACAAATAGAAAAATAAAAGAACTTTTTGAATTTACTACATCTGCAGTAGGTAAAGGGGTTTTGACACAAAATGAATGTGATTACATCAACATAAAAAACCCGTCAATACCCACCATATATATTTTACCAAAAATACATAAAGACCCTGTACATCCCCCCGGAAGACCAATAATTTCTGGGACAAACAGCATCACTAGTAATCTTTCTGCTGTAATTGATGGATTTCTACAACCTCTGGTTAAAAATACTAGAGCATACCTTAAAGATACGACTGATGTTCTGACTAAAATTAATAACATAAAGTGGGATGAAGAGTATATTCTAGGTAGTGCTGATGTCAGTACGTTATATACCATCATTGACTCTGCAAAAGGTCTGGAAGCTGTTTCTTTCTTCTTGGATCAAAGTGACTTGGATTTAGAAACCAAGGAATTTATTCTGAAAGGAATAGATTTTATTCTGAAGAATAACTATTTCCTTTATGATAGTAATTATTATATTCAATTGATCGGGACCGCCATGGGTACCAGGTTCGCCCCCAGCTACGCCAACCTCTTCATGTCCTATTGGGAGGGAGGATCGGTTTGGCCGATTGGTGAGCTGAGGACGGGCCTGGTATCCTGGCAAAGGTTCATTGATGACGTGTTGTTCATCTGGAATGGTTCCCATGAAAGTCTTACCATTTTCTGTGACTCCTTAAATCAAAATGATTGTAATATCAATCTGACGTTTCAACTTAGTAAGATCGAGATAACTTTTTTAGACCTCTGTATCTATATAAAAAATGGAGAAATCCATACAAAAAACTATCGTAAGCCAACAGATTGTAATAGCTATATATATAGAGATAGCCTCCATCATGACAACTGGTTGAGTGGGATCCCTTTCGGACAATTTAGCCGTATTAAGAGGAATTGCTCTGAACCAGAGGTCTGTCAAGCATTAATGGAAGAAACTAAACTAAGATTTGTAGAAAAGGGCTACAGAATAATGGAATTGGAAAAAGCAGAGATGCGAATTAATCAGACAAATAGATCTGAATTACTTAAATGTAAAAATCAAACCTCTGAATCCAATCGTGATGGATACATGTGGTGCTTTATTAGTAGGTACAGTTCTAATCATAAGGAAACAGAAAACTGTATTAAAAGGAACTGGTCTTTATTATTGAAGGACCCAGTAATTGGAAAAGAACTTCCTGAAAAACCATCATTCATTTACAGAAGGGCCCCAAACCTAAAAAATAAGTTAGTTCGAAGTAGTATAGAAGAAGAAAAACGGACCAGTCTAAGAATACAAGGTTTCCATCGCTGTGGTCTGTGCCTTATGTGCAGAACAACTACGAAAGATAATCCATCTAAAATTAAGGATTTCACAGTAAATGGAAAGATATATCCAATAAAGGACTTTATCACTTGTTGTTCTAAGAACGTGGTGTATGCGGTGCAATGCACATGTAACCTATTATATATAGGTAAAACTACAAGAAATCTTAAAACTCGTTTAGCAGAACATATCTATAATATTAAAAAGGGCCTTGACTCCCATACCCTCTCCGCACACTTTAAGGAGAAACATAATTCTAAGGAATGCTACATTAAGTCTTTTTGGGGTATTCAGCAGGTTCAGGCCAGCTGGAGATCTAAAGATGTTGATTTAAGACTCTCTAAAGCAGAGATGAAATGGATCTTCCAACTGAAAACTCTAGTCCCCAGAGGTCTAAATGGGGAATTCGAGTTGAAACATTTCTTGTAGTTTTCCTATTTCAATCCTCACTCTTCTCCTCCTTGTTTGCAAATTTTGTTTTTTGCTTAAAATACTGTTTAATTTGTTATATATATATATATCCTTTTCATGTTTTAGGTATCTCACCGTCTGTGGTACTGGAAGCGTCCGGCTATTCAAACCCCGTTGCTATGGAGACGCGCCGCTATTCTAGTTCTCTTCCGCACTCAAGTGGAACGCAATAAGCGACGGATTCACCGACCGGAAGTGACGTAACGAGACTCCAGAAGCCGTCCTTCCGGATCTTGAAACGCAGTGGAACGCAAGAAGCTGTTTCCTGTGACTAAGCGGAAGTGACGTCGCGTCAAGTAACACGCGATTCGGTGGTTTGAATGTTCTTTGTGGCGCCCGGAAACACAGAGGGTGGGAGGCCGTTTTAGGGTTGAGCCTTTGGTTAATCACCCAGGGTATAAATAGTTGAATAATGCACCATACCACCATGCTTCTGATGAAGGACGCCCAAAGTCCGAAACGCGTTAAGCAGGTGGTTTTTGACTCCCGTGGGACCAGCACTGTGTTGAAATATCCCTTTGACGAGGACTTTTGACTTTTTCCATCCCGAATATACCAGTTTGTGGAAGCTGTTTCCCAGTGTGAGCCACTCCTTTTGGAGGAGATATGTTTTTATGTTTTTAACCAAATGTGAGTAACCTGGTAATTAAAAAATCCTATGTTTTTATGAAAAACAGTGTTGCACTATTTTTCTTCGTTTATTTTACATATTTTACTGGAGGAGGATATTTGACGTCATCACATTCAAATTGGTGGACGATGAGCTTTATTTATTCCAACTGAATGTGAGTGTGTTACCTATTTCTCATTGGTTCATTAAATTTCCAAACAGTGTTACACTAAATATCTTTCTCTTATTTGAGATTCTATTGGATGAAGGAATGTCAAGTTATCACTCCCAATTTGGTGGATGATGAGCATTTATTACTTTAACTCAATGTGAGTGTGCTACCTATCATTAACACTAGTTTTTTGAAATTTCCAAACGGTGTTACACTAAGTGTCTTTCCCTTATTTGAGATTCTACTGGAGGAAGATACCTGAAGTTAATACTCTCAAATTGGGTGGATGACGAGCACTAATTATCTTAAGTCCATGTGAGTGTGCCATTTTATCATTGGTTCCGTACATTTCCCTACGGTGTTACACTAAGTGTCTCTCTCCTATTTTTGAGGTACTACAAATCGAGAAACACTTTTGGAGGACCAAAGACGAAAGGGACTGTATTGACTTCTTTATTTATTACCTTTTTCTGGTTGTACATGGAACATCTTCTTTGCGCCACAGGGATCTCTCTTTTTGTTTTTATATATACAGCGCTGACACACTGAAGGAGACGCTGAGACGCTGATACACGGCCCGTGAACCAGAACCGGAAGTGACACAGTGCGGGGGTCAGGCACGCGTGCGAACGCGTGTGTGAATGTGTGTGTGTGAGTGAGAGAAGCTGCCGGATCGGGCCAGAGGGGGTGCCGGATCGGGCCAGAGGGGGTGCCAGATCGAGGGGTGCCGGATCGGGCCAGAGGGGGTGCCGGATCGGGATAGAGGACAAAGGTATTGAGTGCCGGATTGCGGGATAGGGAGCCGGTCAGAGCGGAGAACAGCAAGGGGGATCAGAGCGGAGCGCAGCAAGTCTAACAGCTGCTGCTGCCGCTCTCAGTGTAATAAGTGTAATAAGTAAAAAAAAAAAAAAGGACATCAAGGGCGTTTAATCTTGTGTGAGTGAGGGACAGAGTGTAGTGTGTGACTGAGGGGCTGAGAATTGTGTGTGAGAGAGGGAAAGAGAGCAGTGTGTGACTAAGGGGCTGAGATTACTGTGTGTGTGTAAGGGGTTGCAACTAGTGTGTGAGCAAGGGGGTGAGTCTTGAGAGTGTGTGAGGCGCAGAGTTTTTTTTTTTTGGTGTGTAGGGTGCCTGTTCTGTTTTGTTTCTGTGTTTTTGTGTGTGTACTAGAAATCTTCGGGAACGCTGCTGCATATTGTATTTCACCACAACTAGCCTGTGGGGTCAGTACCCTCTACTGAGCTGCACAAGGGGACGAGGAAGTCTGCTGCTGCAGTCATCAGAGGAGAGGACAGAAGGGGACGGAGACTGCTACCATTACAACTGCTGCCATTGGAGGAACTGGGGACTACGGCTGCATAAAAGCGAAGGATCAAGGACAGCACAAAGATAGATAAGTATAAGCCCAACTTAATTATTGTATAAGTAAGTGTTTTCTCTCAGATTGTTTTGCTTCTTCTTTATTTCATTTTTTGCTTCTTTTCTGTTGAGAGTAACAGGGAGTTATACCTTACAAACACTATGGGTGGGGCTGTGATTGGGGACCTCACTCAGTGCATGTCGTGCAAGATGTACGCGCACCTGGAGCAACCGTCCCAGTGTGATTACAGCTGCACGAGATGTGTGCGAACGGTTGCCCTGGAAGCCCAGGTAACGGATCTAGAGCAAACCGTTACGCGACTGAGGGAGATTCACAATCTCGAGCAAGAACTAGATAGAACGGTGGAGGAGCTGCGGGAAGGGTCACTGGTAGAAGAGGAAAATCAGGTAGCCAGCTGGGTCACAGTTAGAAGGAAGAAAAAGAGGGGGAGGCTCGACATCTCCGGACTATCAAACCTGAATAAATTTGCACGACTGGACGAGGATTCGGAGGATGATAGTGAGGAAGTGACGGTGCCGGAGGGGACTGTTTCCTCTAGCATCCAGAGGAGCGGCCCCTCTGGCGCAGTTGGGACAAAAGATAGTGAGGTACCTAGTCAGATTGTGGTGGTAGGGGATCCTATCATCAGGTATGCAGATAGGGCAATCTGCTACCGGGACCGTGATCGCCGTACAGTCTGTTGTCTCCCAGGTGCTCGGGTGCGGCACATCGCGGACCGGGTAGATAGATTGTTGGGAGGGGCTGGGGAAGACCCGGCGGTCTTGGTGCATGTTGGCACCAATTACAAAGTCAGCGGAAGGTGGGATATCCTTAAGAAAGACTATAGGGAATTAGGCAAGAAACTTAAGGCAAGGATATCTAAGGTAATATTCTCTGAAATATTACCCGTGCCACGCGCTAGTCCAGGGAGGCAGAGGGAGATTAGGGAGGTAAATGTGTGGCTTAGAGACTAGTGCAGGAAAGAGGGGTTCGTGTTCCTGGAACACTGGGCGGACTTCTCAGTCAGGCGCCATCTTTTTTGTTGTGATGGATTGCACCTGAATGAGGAGGGGGCAGCGCTGCTGGGGGGAAGGATGGTTAGAAGGTTGGAGGAGATTTTAAACTAGGAGCCTGGGGAGAGGGTTTAGCTAGAAACTATGGGGCGTGCAGTGAGAATAGTGTGGATGGCGGTAGTAAACGATATGGGGGAGAAGTTGGGGGGAGGGTAAGAGCAGCTGGTAAAGGTATTAACATGGGTACTAAAATAGGTTTTACCAAAGCACTAACTAATAACGATTACAGGTCATCGTTGCTATATAAGGTGAAAGATGTCCCTAACGCAAGGGGAAATACTTATCTTAGTTGTATGTATGTGAACGCTAGAAGCCTTACTGGTAAAAAGGGCGAACTAGAAATACTTGCAGCAAGCAAACAGTATGATATTATAGGCATTACTGAAACTTGGTGGGACGAATCTCATGATTGGATAGTCAATCTAGAATTCTATACGCTGTTTAGGAGACAGACTAAATAAAAAGGGTGGAGGGGTGTGTCTTTACGTAAAACCATTTTTAAAACCTGATATACGGGAGGATTTGCAGGAGGGGACTGTAGACACTGTCGAGACGCCTAGGGTAGAAATTGCATGCGGCGAAAAGGGAATAAAAAAGTTAGTATTGGGGGTATGCTACAAACCGCCTGGTATTAATGTATCTGACGAAGAATTGTTACTGAAGCAAATTGAAAGAGCAGCAGGGGTAGGTGACATAGTAGTGATGGGAGATTTTAACTATCCAGAGATAAACTGGAAAAACGATTCATGTGATACTGCTAGGGGTAATAAGTTTTTAAACACACTAAATGATAACTACTTAGTTCAACTAATTGAGGAACCCACCAGGTACAATGCAATCTTAGACCTGGTATTACCAAACAATGGGGAATTGGTATCAGATATTATAGTGGGGGAGCCCATAGGAAACAGCGACCACAATAAGGTCACATTCAATATAAGTTTTCATAAAGAGTCCTATACTGGCTCAACTAGGACTCTAAACTTTAGCAAAGCCAACTTTGAAATGATGAGGGAAATTTTAAGGGATATTGATTGGGAGGGTTTGTTTCTAGGAAAAAATACTACAGAGAAATGGGATGTATTAAAATCACTACTAGCTAAAAATACTCTAAAATTTATTCCAACGAGCAGCAAAAAAAGGATTAAAAATAATAAACCGATGTGGCTTAATGAAAAAAATAAAGGAACTTATGGGCAAGAAAAGCATTTAAAAAATACAAATCTGATGGGAATGCGGAATCATTTCAGCAATATAAGGACTGTAACAAAATAAGCAAAAAAGAAATAAGAGCGGCTAAAGTAGAAACAGAAAAACTAGTAGCAAAGGAAAGCAAATCAAATCCCCAAAAATTATTTAAATACATTAATAGCAAGAGATTAAAGAAGGAGAGTATAGGCCCTGTAAAAGACAAGTTGGGAGTCTTAATCAAAAATGATAATGACATAGCGGACATACTTAATGAGTTTTTTTCAACAGTATTTACTAGAGAGGACCCAATTCAGGGACTAACACACAATCTCAATAATGAGAATATCCCACTGATAGGTACTTATTTAAGTGAGGAGGTAGTCTGTGACCGATTAAAACATTTAAAGATTAATAAATCACCGGGCCCGATGGAATTCACCCAAGGGTTCTAATGGAGCTTCACTCTGAACTTGCAAAACTGCTATTTTTGATCTTTAAGGATTCAGTTATATAAGGTATGGTTCCCAAAGACTGGCATATAGCGGAAGTAGTGCCTATATTCAAAAGGGAAGTAAAGCTGAACTGGGTAACTATAGACCAGTACAAAAAAATGGTGAGCTCCTCAATCAGATAGTGATGTCACTCAGGTGCTAAAAGGGAGGGGTAATTCTGTGTAGAAAAAAACAATGGTTCCCTAATGCACACCGAGTGAAAATTATTACTACATAATAGTCAGATAATACGGAGATCTTGGTTGCGTATATCTGCAGATATAGGGTTAAGCCCCCAGGCCGATCGACAAGGCCTCTCCGTCACTGGGGGTCCCTAATACTAGGTATGGGTCTGGGGTGCAGGACCCCATAACGTCGGCACAGGTCGGCTACCCCAGTTCAACACACAGGTGAGAGTTAATAAGGGTTAATAAGAAGCACAGAAGTGCTATGTAAGTGGTGTGATTAAAATAATACAAAAATATATACAAAGTGATAGGGAAAATCATAAGTGTTAATAAAGTGTTAGGGTGTGCCGACCTGAGGTGGATGTAATCTTTTTAGACTTTGCCAAAGCTTTCGACACAGTACCACACATGCGACTTATCTACAAGCTACAAGAAATATGGCTAGGAAGCACAATATGCACTTGGGTCAAGAATTGGTTAGATAATAGAGAGCAGAGCATTGTGGTTAATTGATCTCTTTCAAATTGGACTGAAGTGTTAAGTGGTGTGCCACAAGGCTCGGTATTAGGACCGCTATTGTTCAACATTTTCATTAACGACCTAACAGAAGGTCTAGAGAGCATGGTGTCAATTTTTGCAGATGATACCAAATTGTGTAAGGCTATAAATACGGGGGAGCATGCTGAGTCTCTTCAGAATGACTTAGTTAAATTAAAAGCATGGGCAGCCAAATGGAGAATGCGCTACAACACAGACAAGTGTAAGGTAATGCACTGTGGTAGCAAAACCAAAAATAACACCTACATACTGAATGGGGTAAAATTAGGGGATGCTGTACTGGAAAAAGACTTAGGTGTTCTCATAGATAGCAAACTAAGCAGCAGTACCCAAAGTAGGATGGCAGCAAAGAAGGCTAATAAGATATTAGCATGCATAAAATGGGGAATTGATGCAAGGGACGAGGGTGTTATACTCCTATTATATAAATCACTAGTGAGGCCACACCTTGAATACTGTGTACAATTCTGGGCACCGTACTACAAAAAGGATATCCTGGAGCTAGAAAAGGTTCAGAGGAGGGCGACCAAACTAATTAAGGGCATGGAGACGATGGAATACAAGGAAAGGCTTGAAAGACTAGGCATGTTTACATTGGAAAAGAGGAGACTAAGAGGGGACATGATCAACATCTACAAATATATAAGGGGACAATACACAGAGCTTGCGCAGGACCTGTTTTTGGCCAGATCAACACATAGGACTCGCTCAGGTTAGAGGTGAGGAGATTCTGCACAATACGTCGTAAAGGCTTTTTCACGGTAAAGAGAATACGTGTTTGGAATTCCCTGCCTGAGGGAGTTGTAATGGCGGACTCTGTCAACACCTTTAAGAATGGGTTAGATAAATTCCTAATGGATAAGGATATCCAGGGTTATGGTGCATAGTCACGCACTATAGTTAGTATAAAAAGGGATAAAATGCAACGGCTGACATCAGCATCAGTCAAAATTTTAGACAAATCATCATGCATAGGAGACCACAAATAGGTTGAACTCGATGGACAATTGTCTTTTTTCAACCTTAGATACTATGTTACTATATATATATATATATATATATATATATATAATACAGGGATAGGCGGCACTCAAGAGGGCCTTGCAAGCATAAAAAACACACTGCGGCTGATGTGTATGTATATGTGAGAAACATACACATCAGCCGCAGTGTGTTTTTTATGCTTGCAAGTCCCTTTTCAGTGCCGCCTATCCCTGCATTATATCTCTACTTCTACTTGGATGGCACCGGGGCCCCTATTGCGTCAATGCTGAGTGATGGCCATTGGAACTTACTATCGTAAGAAACTGATCCCCAGGGGTTTTAGGGTTAAGAACACCCCCACCATCGGTAAATTCAACCCGGAGTTTTGCCGACGGTGGGTGGCTGTTCTTAACAAATGTAGTTTTGATCTGCTCTTGTTAGTGATTGAAGAGTCCCAACGAGAATTAACTCGCATTAAGGCTAACATCTTTGAAGTTGAAAAAAACATTGATGACACGTTCAGCAAGGACCCAGAAACCGACTGGATGAGGAAACTACAAGAGCAGACGGATAAATATCGTCAGGATCTTCTCAGATTTAAACGCGAGAAACTGTCTACGGTCCAGAGGGACTATCAACAATGCACTGTTTATCCCTGGGTCAATAATCCGGGAATTTCATCCAAACCGAATAGATCTTCAAGATGGCGTCAACCACGTGACCGCACCAACGATTCATCTGGCACTCAATCTTCCCAGAGTGAGCGGGACAGTGATTCAAACAAAATCTCTGGTAAGCCCCCTTTAGGGGTACGCACCCGCGCACAGCGCGGTATCCCCCCCAAAAAAAGCAAACAAACAAGAAGCGCGCAGCAAAAAAACGGACATAGTGTTCAATTTGTCCAAAAGGACTCTAACAGATCAAGAAATCAGTGTACTAGACAGGGGTCTTTCGTTTATTCCTACATCTGAATTTGATTTATTCAATTGGACAGTGGATCTCCACAAATTCTCTCGACAGATTCGTCTGAAAGAATTTTTTGATAAACAACCGGTCCAACTTCCATCTTCACAGATACAAAGGTTTAGAACTAAATCACTGTTTGATCCCTCTTCATCTAACAATTCCTTAAAAGTTTTCACAAGAACTCTCAATCAATTTGTTACTGAACATGTGAGTAATTCTCCACCACCTAGAAATAACCTCACGAAGGCAGAGCGTTTAGCTTTAAAGAATTTACAAAGTTATAAGGACATAGTCATTCGCCCCGCCGATAAAGGTGGGGGCGTTGTGGTCCTGGACCTAGAATATTACCGACATGACATCCTTCAACAACTGAATGACACCGAGGTCTACAAACTATTAAGATCGGATCCAACTGTAACTTTCAAGAAGGAACTGGATTCAGTTCTACAAGAAGCAACTCAGAGTGGTTTCATTACTGATAAGGTCTGTCAAGCACTATCTACAGACCATCCAAAAACTCCAATCCTATATTCAATTCCAAAGCTTCATAACAACTCCACACATCCACCTGGACGTCCCATCATCAGTGCACGGGACTCCATCTACTACATCATTTCACAATATCTGGACAGTTTTTTACAAGAACTTATTCAGGATCAACCGACCTACCTCAAGGATTCGTCAACCTTTCTCAGGAAACTGGCAGATTTACCGACCTTGCCGGAGGGATGCTTCTTATGCACGTTGGATGTTACATCACTTTACACCAATATCCCTCACAACCGAGGAGTACAAGCAGTCCGTAGATTCCTTACAGGGAACTTGGCCTACAGAGGTCCTGATATCAATTTCTTCTGTGAATTGCTAATGCTGTCCCTTACTAGGAACTATTTTCTATTCGACCGACAATGGTATGTTCAACAACGGGGCTGTGCGATGGGGTCTTGTGTCGGACCATCCCTAGCTAACATCTTTATGTTTGAGCTGGACAAGGATCTCTTTCTCTTAAATCCAAGTATGCAATCCAAAATCCTGTACTTAACCAGATATATAGATGACTTGTTCATCATCTGGACAGGTACCAGCCTAGAATTCGAACTGGCGATGCAGCAAATCAATGGGATGGATGCTGATATACAGTTCACTTATCAAATAAGTGACACAGTGGTCCAATATTTGGATGTAGAGGTGTCCATACAAGATGGGCAGGTGGCCACAGACCTATATAAGAAACCCACGGACCGCTATACCATTTTGAGGGCAGACAGCCAACATCCGGGCTTCGTTACAGGTAGCCTACCAAAATCCCAGTTCCTACGAGCTGTCTGCACTTGTGACACTCTGGCAAAGGCGGAAAAACGCATTGATATGATGATACAGGACTTTGTGGTCCTGGGCTATGATATTACCCAGTTACAGTCAACCAAAGAGTATGTGCTGGACATTCCGAGACAAGAACTTCTTGCTATCAAGACATCAAGTCATACCGATGACAATAGGATACCATTTGTACAGGAATATCACCCTTTCAATCAGAAAAATATGCAGATGGACAAAAGTTTATGGCCCGTACTCACCGCTGATCCTGATCTTAAATCTATCAAACATTGCAAGCTGATGCCCAGCTATAAACGTAAACGGAACCTTCAGGACATTTTAGTCAGAAATGACATTTCTCAAATGGAAAACACCACTCAAAAAACTTTTTTGTCCCGGCAGCCGGGGTGCTATAAGTGCTTAGGCTGTACTACTTGTAGGTCAATGGAATGTGGTTCCACCTTTAGTCATCCACATTCTGGCAAGAAAATTTGCATCAAACATATCCTGTCATGTCAAAGTACTTATGTAATCTATTACATCAAGTGTCCATGCGGACTACTATACATTGGCAAGACCATCCGCCAATTTAGGGAAAGAATGGCATTACATCGCCAAGCCATCCGCTCAGCATTGGAGGGTACCCACCAAGAACAGCCGGTAGCTCGGCACTTCCGTGAGGCCAAACATTCTTTGGCCAGTTTGCGACATAAAATTATTGATCACGTCCCTTGTGACATGCGAGGGGGTGACCGAGGAGCAGTATTACTTCGCAAAGAAGCTCATTGGATTTTTGAATTACGTACTTTGGCCCCATATGGGCTCAATGAATCCAATAATTTAAGTTGTTTTTTTTAACTTTTTCTGACTCTATATTGAGTCAGTTCTTTTGTCTTCTTTGTTCTTTGTTACAGCTCTGAATACTGCATCTTACCATTATCATCAAGTTCAGGGTTGGAGTTACGTAATTAACTATTTGGAACCTATTGGTATATTTACTCCACTTTATGCATGGGTTCTGTTTTATACTGGGGTAATCTCCTGATACCTCTGTTTTTTGCTTATTGTATGGGTCTGGGATCCGTTTTTGGCCTCTGGACACATACAATAAGTATGATAATTTTAATGAC
The DNA here is from genome assembly GCF_028390025.1 of Pseudophryne corroboree. Taxonomy (NCBI): domain Eukaryota; kingdom Metazoa; phylum Chordata; class Amphibia; order Anura; family Myobatrachidae; genus Pseudophryne; species Pseudophryne corroboree. Next base: position 151,473,333 of record NC_086451.1, on the reverse strand, counting down.
ATCAGTCGATAGTAATTATTTACCCTATGCTCAGTTCTCACCATATTGCTGATCTAGTTTATTTTCTTCTCTAAGGTGTTTGCTATATGGTTATATTGTTCTATGTGTGATCGTTATGTATTGTTTTCACTCTCAGCATTGGTGCGGCTAACCCTGGCGGGTTGCTATGACTACGGCTCCGGAGGGCGCACGTCGCTTGACCGTGACGTCATCAGTCCCCGTCCAGGACCCGCACGTGTTGTACGGATTATCTGTATGTGGTGTATTTAAGGTAAGCTGTTTTGTTTTACACTTTGATACTGTCCTGACGAAATTTAAGCAATTAAATGAAACGTTGACACAACTATGCTGCGCCGTCAGCTTTGTCTTTTGCTGCCTGAAGGCATGTTATATCAGTCCTGGAGTGCCATATTTCTCTTTTTGGACTGTCTCATTGTTTACTGGCACCTGGGCACTACGTACCGGATGGAGCATAGGAGTGCCAGTCCTTGCTTTGGTTTATATATATATATATATATATATATACAAAATATCTGATGTTACTTTATTTTACTTTACATTTATTATGGTCGGTGCATTGCTGCTCACCTCTGCAGCTGCTCGCAGTGTTTGTAAGATCACCATCTCCGATGCTCTACACCACACAGAGGAGGGTTGACACTGCGGGAGGACCAACCACGCTGAGGTGGCTCACAGGAGGGGTGACAGGGGCGATTATCTCAGGGCCCCCTCAGCCGATGAGTGCAGGGTGTGGGTGACAACCCTACGGGGTGTGGGAGGAACTGCTGGGGCCATGACAGGGCATTGTTAAAGAAACCTGGAATAGAGGACCAACCACGCTGAGGCGGCTCACAGAAGGGGCGATTATCTTGGGGCCCCCTCAGCCGATGAGTGTAGGGTGCGGGTGACAACCCTACAGGGGGGGTGGGAGGAACTGCTGGGGCCATGACAGGGCATTGTTAGACACCTGGTATAGAGGGCTGAACATATGGAGGGGAGGGGGGGAGGGGTTAAGTAGGAGCGAAGGAGGCTGCCAGTTAGGAAAATACCCACCCTGGGGGAAGGCAGAGAGGAAAGTGGAATAGGGCCCAATGAGAAAGGGGGGGGGGGCAGACCAATAGGGAAGGACAACCTGCAGAAGTGAAGGCAGGGAAGGCAGAAAAACCTGCCCTGTATGGTGGACCTGTCTGACACTGCAGTGACAGAGGAAACCCTCAGCGGCACCCAGTATGTGCTTGCACCGCAGTCCATTAGCAAGGAGCAGGCACAGGCTGTGCCATAGCTTGAGGCAAAATGCAGCTGGGCCCTAAAATGGCACGGTAGCTGCATATACACCATCCCCCATAGAGTTCCATGCTGGTCAGGAACAGGCAGCTGCACAAGCGGCACCACTGATCAAGGTGCCAGAGGTAGCAAATCACGGGGGTTGCGGGGGAGACCAGCGACAGCAGGATAGAAGACGGAGTGAGGGAGGGAGACTGCAGTATGGAGTGGAGCCCCAGCGGGACCGGGAGATACACTGCGCTTGGCAAGGGATTGCAGATGCCGGTACTGTGAGGTGACCAGTGGGGCACAGGTCTCCAATGTGGCCAGAGACAGGCTTCTCTGACTCAGCTCTTCTGGCAGCGTCGCCCAGCCGCGGCTCTGGACAATCACTGTCTCGCAAGATTTTGTCATCATCCTGCGAGACTGACTGCAGTGAAGCTCCTCAGCGGCAGCTGTAAGGGAACAGCTGAGCTGCGGAAGAGGAAGAAACTGGAGATAGCTAAATGCTGTACTCCGGTTTCATGTTACTAGCAGTAAAGAGTCTTGGGGTCAGTGTGTGGGAACCCCTAATGTGTAGGGGCCCCAGGGCGACTGCCCATGTCGCCCCTTCTTTAATCCGGCCATGGATAAGGCGCTGACCTGTAGCCCCTCCCCCAGCTCCAGGCGCCATTTACTGCTGGTGTTCCCACCCTGGAGCTGCATTTCTCTCTCTCCCTCACTCCCTGAAGAGATTTTGGCGCCATTACATAGCTGGGCTGATCTCCGGGACTGCTGGGCACTGTCTCCTCTGTAAAGCCACCTGTATCATCAGCGCTGTGCATTTACAGACACTTAAGTATTCTACATGTCATTTTAGACAGTGTTAGTTAAGAAAAAGTGTACTGCTATCTGAATATTTAGTACAAGTATTCTGTGATATACAGCCAGTGTTTACTGTGCATTATATCTGTATACATACTGTACATATCTATATGTAATTACTAGTGCAGTTTTATTGTTTAGATGTAATAATTTCTCCATTGTACTTGTGACTGTGTGTGCCTGTAGCTGCTGTGTGGATTCCATTCTTGTGTATCACACGTTTGCTATCACTATATTCTGTACCCTGGGAAACTAGGTGCGTCAGGGTCTCCTATAATATATAGTGCTACACAGGATATACTGTTTGTATTTCTCACTGTGTTTTTCAGTCACCCCATACCACTTAAATCCTCTGTTTGTGCTCTGTATTTATTGTCACAAAACACAGGGGATTATTTGCTGGTTTTTGTGTTTGTCTGGCTATATTGTACTGTTAAGTCCTAAAGCTACATCCCATACAATGTCTGCTACACAGGGCGGGACATCCGCAGATGCTCCTGCATCGTGCAGTGCTGTCGCCACGGATTCACCAGTGGGGGAAGTGTTAGCTGCTGGTTCAGGCGCTGGGTGTCATACATCTCCCAGTCCGCCTGCGGCACCTGTGGCCAATCAGGACCCACCTTGGGCAGCGTTTTCAAATATGCTGACTACGCTTGTAACACATCTTACGCCCCCTATGGGACCTCCTGTGCCATTAAAGCCACATATTGTCCCTGTAGTTAATCCGCCATGGGCGGATACTGTCTACCCAGTTACAGCAATTAAATAAGTCTTTGGTTAGACAAAAGTCCACCCCACGCCCCTCTGGGGCCAAGGAGTCATCGAATCGGGCCATTTATTTTTCACAATCCACTAATACTTTGGATAATTCTTCCGATGAGGATGGGGAATATACTGATCCATCAGACACTGATACAGTTGCTTCTGATGAGGAATCTACAATGCAGGTTGATGTTCCTGACCCTTTGGAGGCTATCAAGCTGATTCTCCAAATTAGTGATGACACTGAGCCCCCTGCTACGTCTAAGAAACCTTATACGTTCAAACGTCAGAAGGTTGCTAAAGTAGTTTTACCACATTCTGACCTTTTAATTGACATACGACAGGAATCCTGGTCATCGCCAGGAAAGAAGTTTTCCCTGTCTAACAAGATGCTAGCTCTTTATCCTATCCCTGCGGAGTTGAGTAACAAGTGGGAAACTCCACCGCCGGTGGACTCTCATGCCGCCCGTCTTGTGGTGCCATCTACTCTCAAACACACAATACACAACAAAGTGACCCCCTGGCGCTAATACAATGACTCAATTAGTGTGTATGTCACATAGATTTTCAAAGAAATCTTTAAAAAAGGATCCACATGCAGCTTACTGTAGAAAGGGACCTTCTCTTGCCCCTTTAAAATGCACTAAAAGAAAAAGAAAAATACAGACAGCGCTATCAGATTCCTTATTAAAAATATTTCTTTTTTTATTTTTATTTTTATCAACTTTTATATAAAAAAATAATAATAAAAAGAATTCCTTTTCTTACCCCTACTGCGCTTTTTTAAAGAAATATCTAAAAAACATGGCAATATTATACATAAAACAGCAATGATAACACACACAGCTTTGTGGAGTGGTTCCTTTCCCCTGACACCCACAGCAGTCAGCTGGATACAATTAGCTCACACTGTTAAGCTGCAGCTGCCTGCCTGCTCATCATACTTGTTGTATATTGTACATTTTTATAGAAAAAAAAAATAGTGTTTGGGACTGGGAAGGGAGTGGGAGGAGGACATGAATGCAATTTTGTTGTCCAGGGCTTCCATTAACTTAATGGAGAAGGGTCTGAATGGGTTAAAAAATGTAAAAAAAAAACGCGTGAGGTCCCCCCTCCTAAGTATAACCAGCCTCGGGCTCCTTGAGACGGTCCTGGTTGTTTAAATACTGGGAAAAAAATTGGACAGGGGTTCCCCGTATTTTGACAACCAGCACCGGGCTCTTAGTCCGGTCCTGGTTCCAAAAATACGGGGGACAAAAGATGTAGGGGTCCCCCATATTTTTTAAACCAGCACCAGGCTCCACTAGCCAGGTACATAATGCCACAGCCGGGGGACACATTTATGTAGGTCCCTGCGGCCGTGACATTACCCCCCCAACTAGTCACCCCTGGCCGGGGTTCCCTGGAGGAGTGGGGACCCCTTAAATCAAGGGGTCACCCCCCTTCAGGCACCCAAGGGCCAGGGGTGAAGCCCGAGGCTGTCTCCAGCACCCCTGGGCGGTGGGTGCCGGGCTGATAGCCATGTGTGTAAAAAAAAGAATATTGTTTTTTGTTGTGGAACTACAAGGCCCAGCAAGCCTCCCCCGCTTGCTGGTACTTGGAGAACCTCAAGTACCAGAATGCGGGGAAATAATGGGCCCGCAGGTACCTGTAGTTCTACAACAACAAAAAATACCCAAATAAAAACACAACTCACACACCGTGAAAGTAAAAATTTATTAAAACACACTTACACACTCACACATACTTACCTACATCCCACGCTGGTCACGTCCACTTGTCCAGTAGAATCCAATAGGGGTACCTGTAAAAATGAGAGACAGATTACTTACCTACATCCCACGCCGATCACGTCCACCTGTCCAGTAGAATCCAATAGGGTAGGGGTACCTGTAAAAATGAACATTATAAACTTACAAACTGAGAGAGAGAGAGTGTGAGGGCGGGATGTACTAAGCAGTAATATAGCGGTAAAACCTGTTACCGTCCCGATGTCTTTTCCCCGTATGTTCTATTAATCCTCAGCCTACTGCGCTGTCAGTTGCTTCCGCATCTCCTGTTACACGTGACTTCTTCGTCACGGTACCTGCTGTCATAGGTAGCCTATTATTCCACCACGGGCACTGTATGTACGAACGTACAGGACCCGTCACCTCCAGGCATATGTGCCATTGTTTAATGATCGGAGGTGATGGGTCCTGTACGTTCGTACATACGGTGCCCGCGGTGGACCAATAGGCTACCTATGAGAGCAGGTATCGTGCAGAAGTCACGTGTAACAGGTGCAAGTGACAGCGTGGCAGGCTGGGGGTTAATTAAATACGGGGAAAAGATATTGAGCTGGTAAGACACACACACACAAAGGCTAACAGCAATAAACCAGCATTTTAGCACCTTGTGATAGATGCAGCAAGTGGCGGTTCTCCATGACGGCTGCCAGCTTCTCTTCTTAGGTGGCCCAGGTAGCAGCAGCAGGAAAAAGCAGAGAAGGGCTGGTGCAGCGTCATGCGCAATGACTTTGCAATGTAATTCAACAACAATGCAGCAAGGACCGCCAGGGGTTGGGATCATGCCAAATGACAGGGATAAGCAGGAAGGTGGGGGGGATGTGCAGCTTGAAAAATGTGTTTTTCCGTTGGCAGCATAGTTAATTTGTGTGCGGCCAGCTCAGTTACTTAAAATTTTTTTTAAAAATTGTATTAGGCAACGCATGTATGGGTGTCCCCTTTGTGAGACACACACACACACACACACCTACCTGCCGGAGGAGAGGGAGAGTAGCTCCGGTCAGCGGGGAGAGCCGCACACCACCGCTCGGGTCAGCGGGAGGACGGAGGAGAGCCGCACACACTCCAGGGCCACTGCTCCCTCCCGGCTACCTCCGGCGACACTCACCGCCGGGACCCAACGCCTCCACCGCCGCATGTCTGTGATTGGACAGCGGATCCAGCACCGGATCCGCTGTCCAATCACAGGTGCCTCGCTGACAGGGGGGTGGTGTCCCTGTCAGCGAGGCACTTGTTTAAGTGCCGCTTTCCATATATTTTTTAATGGGCTTTTACAGCCCCGTGCTTGGCCCCGCCCCCCGCACTGTCCCGTTCCCATTATCCACGGGAGGCACTGCTATCAGTGCCTCCCAAAGTACTTGAAGGACCTACAATTATTAGAATAAAATAAAGAACATACTTATGACACAGAATATGTGTCATAAGTATCTTCTTTATATTATTTTAATAATTAATCACAGGGGAGGCACTGCCTCCCCTGCCTCCCCTGACTGCACGTCCCTGGACCCAGGAGGTACGTCAAATATCTCTTCAGCTCACTGAGCATACCACCTGTGTTGGGCAAGGTGTGGCTGAAATCAGGCAAGGTCTATCCGAGCTCACCTCCTCTGTCCAACAATTAGCTATCTCAGTTGGACAAGGTCTACAGGACATCGCTGGCCTTCTTTCCCACATTGGCAGGGAGCCACCAACACCTGCTCCCTCCCCTACACCTGCCCAGGAAGAAGAGCCCACTGGGCAGGTCCCTCGAAGGTCACTTCGCAGACCTACCAGTGACCATCCACGTCAGGCGGGGTGAAAGAAGAAAAATTAAAGTCTCTCCAGATGCGGCCACATTTCCCAGCACCCATGTTTACAATGTTTCCATAATGTATTTTCTATGGCTTGTGGGGCCAGAATGGGCAACTCCTTCATGCTGAAAGGGGTTTGGTGTGTTCTCTTTTTGTTAGTTGCCTGTGATGCTTTTTCCTGTAAACTTGATCCACCTTCCTCTTCCTAGCGTGCTGTGGCTATTTGGGTTTGGGTATTGTGGCCCGATTCTTCCTCAGTTTGACCAACAGGATCCTCTGGCTGGGTATTAACACCAGTCTCTTATAGTGTTTGCTGGCCAGTAGATGGGGGTCCCTGACTACTGGCTTCTGTGATCCTAATTTCTGCACTGGCAGGTGTTTGTTGCTATGGCATGTTTGCTGATTGTATTGTTTTCAAATTTTTGATAGACAAAAGTAAAATTACTTTATTCAGGTGTTTGTTGCTATGGCATGTTTGCTGATTGTATTTTTTCCTTTTTTTTTCCCAAACAAAAGTAAAATTACTTTATTTAAATCGTCTTTGTGTGGATATTGGTGGTCATTCCGAGTTGTTCGCTCTGTAATTTTCTTCGCATCGCAGCGATTTTCCGCTTATTGCGCATGCGCAGTGTTCGCATTGCGACTGCGCCAAGTAGATTTGCTATGCAGTTAGGTATTTTACTCACGGCTTTTTCTTCGTTCAGGCGATCGGAGTGTGATTGACAGGAAGTGGGTGTTTCTGGGCAGAAACTTGCCGTTTTATGGGTGTGTGTGAAAAAACGCTACCGTTTCTGGGAAAAACGCGGGAGTGGCTGGAGAAACGGAGGAGTGTCTGGGCGAACGCTGGGTGTGTTTGTGACGTCAAACCAGGAACGACAAGCACTGAGCTGATCGCAGATGCCGAGTAAGTCTGGAGCTACTCAGAAACTGCTAAGAGAGGTCTAATCGCAATATTGCGAATACGTCGTTCGCAATTTTAAGAAGCTAAGATTCACTCCCAGTAGGCGGCGGCTTAGCGTGAGTAAATCTGCTAAAAGCAGCTTACGAGCGAACAACTCGGAATGAGGGCCCTAATTTCTGCACTGGCAGGTGTTTGTTGCTATGGCATGTTTGCTGATTGTATTGTTTTCAAATTTTTGATAGACAAAAGTAAAATTACTTTATTCAGGTGTTTGTGTTGCTATGGCATGTTTGCTGATTGTATTTTTTCCTTTTTTTTTTCCCAAACAAAAGTCAAATTACTTTATTTAAATCGTCTTTGTGTGGATATTGGCCCTCATTCCGAGTTGATCGGTCGCAAGGCGAATTTAGCAGAGTTACACACGCTAAGCCGCCGCCTACTGGGAGTGAATCTTAGCTTCTTAAAATTGCGACCGATGTATTCGCAATATTGCGATTACTAACTACTTAGCAGTTTCTGAGTAGCTCCAGACTTACTCTGCCTGTGCGATCATTTCAGTGCTTGTCGTTCCTGGCTGACGTCACAAACACACCCAGCGTTCGCCCAGGCACTCCCACCGTTTCTCTGGCCACTCCTGCGTTTTTTCCGGAAACGGTAGCGTTTTCAGCCACACGCCCCTGAAACGCCGTGTTTCCGCCCAGTAACACCCATTTCCTGTCAATCACATTACGATCGCCGGAGCGAAGAAAAAGCCGTGAGTAAAAATACTTTCTTCATAGTAAAGTTACTTGGCGCAGTCGCAGTGCGAACTTTGCGCATGCGTACTAAGCGGATTTTCACTGCGATGCGATGAAAAAGAACGAGCGAACAACTCGGAATGAGGGCCTTTGTGTGTTCCTTATTGTTAGTTCCTGCATTTTTTTTAAATGTATAGTTACTAAAATGTTGCAAAAATCTTACATTTGGGGACAAAGGGCACAAACATTGCATATCTCATAGTTAAAATAGCTTTGCATTAACAACAGTTTACTGTGCCTACAAACACAATATATTGCCACAAAGCAGTTTGGTTACTAGGGGCAACATGACATAGTTGTAGAAACAGACAAGTGAACAAAATCACACTTAACAATGTGTTAGGCACATCAGTATGAAAAAACATTAGAGCGTAGCCTGCATTATGTGGGTAATGTTGGTATATGAGTGTCCAAAGGAAGGATGGAATGTGGAAAACATGGCATGCTTGTGGGAAGCACTTTTACTATGAAAATGGGCTAGGAATCACTTAGCCAATGGCAATACGTTGTACACAAAGCAGACATATGGAACATACCAAATACTCATGCATTGTATAAAAAAACACGTGTGATACTTGTCAGTGTGTCAGATTTGTTAATGGTATAGTAAATGGACATTTGCAAGGAGTTTAAAGGCACATACTGTCTGTCAGTGTGTCAGTTGCAATTGCAGTGTTGAGCAATTAGCTGCTCGCCAGCTGCATTTTATTGCCAATTATCAGCTAGCTACGCCCTGCCAGCCACTTGTTGCCCGAGTTCGCTTGATCTACGTAACTCAAGACCTACTCCTGTGCTACGTTTGTATCGTGAACGCTTGTTGTGTATCCACTGCCATCAGCTGCGCAGTGGTGCGAAAACCACACCTACTACCCTTTGCACACTCCCACAGTAGACACCCAACTTCACGCCCCTTTTCGCTAGCTAGCGAAGCCATTCCCCCGCACCACCTTCAACACGCCTCTTTGTCATTGGACTTCTACGACCACAAAAAGCGTTTGCATTTCTGCACATTCATCGCAAGGTTGACTTTGCACATGCGCATTGTAGCTGTTGTGCGTGCGCATTTGGCTAAATTCCGCGGCTTGCTATGCAATGAGCCGCTGCGAACAACTCGGAATGAGGGCCATAGTCTGCTTAGAAGCAGGACACCCAATTTTCTTGGGATCATACAGGACAAACAGAGAGTCCGATTTTCTGTGATGAGCAGTCCTCTTCACATAGATCTTCAGAGCCCTTACAACATCCAAGAACTTTGATGAAATTGAGGAGTCAGTAGCAACTGGCACCACAATAGGTTGATTGATATGAAATGCCAACACAACCTTCGGAAGGAACTGCTGACGTGTCCGGAACTCAGCCCTATCTTCAGCCCTAGCCTTCCATCCGCTCATCTCTATTAGAAACTCGACCTCAACTTCCGGTAGAGGACTCGAACCAATCCGATTGGAGGAACTGTAACACCACGTTAAGATCCCAGGGTGCCGTAGGTGGCACAAAGGGAGGTTGGATGTGCAGAACCCCTTTCAAGAAAGTCTGATCCTCAGGGAGAGAAGCCAGTTGTTTCTGGAAGAAAATGGATAGGGCCGAAATCTGGACCTTTACGGATCCCAACCTCAGGCCCATATCCACACCTGCTTGCAGGAAGAGGAGAAACCGTCCCAGTTGAAACTCCACGCGATGGTAATGTTTAGATGTTACTCCTTTCATAGCCTGTATCAGGGTAGGAATAACCTTGTTCGGAATGCCCTTCCGAGCTAATATCTGGCGTTCAACTTCTATGCTGTCAAACATAGCTGTGGTAAGTCTTGATAAGCGAACGGCCCCTGTTGCAGTAGGTCCTCCCGAAGAGGAAGAGGCCTCGGATCTTCCAACAGAAGACCCAGAAGATCCGCGTACCAAGCCCTTCTTGGCCAGTCCGGAGCAATGAGGATTGCATGAACTCTTGTTCTCCTTATGAGTTAGAACTCTTGGAATGAGTGGAAGTGGAGAAAACACGTACACCGACTGGAACACCCACTGAGTCACCAGGGCGTCCACCACCACGGCCTGTGGGTCTCTTGACCTGGAGCAATACCTCCGAAGCTTCTTGTTGAGACGGGAGGCCATAATGTCTATTTGAGGTACACCCAAAGATCTGTCACCTCCGTGAACTCCTCCGGATGGAGGCCCCACTCTCTTGGATGGAGATTGTGTCTGCTGAGGAAGTCCGCTTCCCAGTTGTCTACTCCCGGGAATGAAGATTGCTGACAGTGCCAACGCATGTTTTTCTGCCCAGAGGATGACTCTTGTTACCTCTGACATTGCAGCTCTGCTCTTCGTTCCACCCTATCGGTTTATGTAGGCCACCGTCGTTACATTGTCTGACTGCACTTGAATGGCTCGATCTCGCAGAAGATGAGCCGCTTGGAGAAGACCGTTGTAGACGGCTCTTAGTTCCAGAATTTTTATTGGGAGACTGGATTCCAGGCTTGACCACCTTCCTTGACAGGTTTCCCCTTGAGTGACTGTGCCCCATCCACGGAGACTTGCATCCGCGGTTAGAAGGATCTAGTCCTGAATCTCGAACCTGCGGCCCTCCAGAAGGTGAGGCATTTGCAGCCACCAGAGAAGTGAAATCCTGGCTTACGGCCATAGACGTATCCTCTGGTGCATGTGTAGATGAGATCCCGACCACTTGTCTAGGAGATCCAGTTGGAATGACCGAGCATGAAATCTTCCGTACTGTAGAGCCTCGTAGGAGGCAACCATCTTCCCCAGAAGGTGAATGCACTGATGAACCGATACCCAGGTTGGCTTCAGGACCTCCCGGACCATTGTTTGAATCACCAATGCTTTCTCCTCCGGCAGAAACACCCTCTGCACTTCCGTGTCGAGGATCATCCCCAGAAAAGACAACCTCCTTGTTGGCTCCAAATGTGACTTTGGAAGGTTCAGGATGAAACCGTGTTCCCTGAGCAGATGAGTTGTGAGAGCAATGGACTGCAACAACGTCTCCCTGGACGATGCCTTTATCAGATCGTCCAGATATGGAATTATGGTCACCCCCTGTCTGCGGAGGAGAACCACCATCTCTGCCATCATCTTGGCAAACACCCTCGGTGCTGTGGAGAGGCCGAATGGCAGTGCCTGAAATTGATAGTGACTGTCTAACAGTGCAAATCTGAGATAAGACTGGTGCGGCGGCCAAATCGGAATGTGGAGGTACGCATCCTTGATATCCAGGGATACCTGAAACTCTCCCTCCTCCAGACCTGAGATCACTGCTCTGAGAGACTCCATTTTGAATTTGAACACCCTCAGGTAAGGGTTCAATGATTTCAAGTTGAAAATTGGTCTGACCGAACCATCCGGTTTCGGTACCACGAAAAGGTTTGAATAATAACCCTTGTTTTGCATATGAGGTGGAACTGGGATAATGACCTGTGACTTTTTCAATTTTAGAATGGTATCCTGTAGGATAGCCCTGTCTGTCAGTAAAGCTGGCAAGCCTGATTTGAAGAATCGGTGAGGCGGGAGTTCTTGAAACTCCAGTCTGTACTCCTGGGACACAATATCCTGTACCCAGGGATCCAGGCCGGATGACACCCAGACGTGGTTGAAACGTCTGAGCCTCACACCCACCAGCCCGTCCTCCAGGCTTTGAGGTCCACCGTCATGCTGAGGATTTTGAGGAACCAGAAGCAGGTTTCTGGTCCTTGGAGCCTGCGGGTGCAGGCTTCTTGCATTTTACACGACCACCCGTGAAGAAGGTGGTAGGAGGCTTGTATTTTTTTGCCTTAGCGGTCCGAAAGGACTGCGATGTAGCTGAAGAAAATGGTTTCTTCGTAGAAAGCGTAGCAGAAGGAAGGAAAGGTGACTTACCTGCGGTTGCCATGGAAATCCACGCATCCAATGCTTCCCCAAATAGAGCCTGACCTGTGTAGGGTAGGTTCTCCACACTTCTCCTGGGTTCCGCGTCTGCAGACCATTGGCGTAGCCAGAGTTCCCTGTGAGCTGATACTGACATGGAAGATATCCGTGCAGTCAGCGTACCCAGGTCCTTCATGGATTCCACCATGAACCCCGCAGAATCCTGTATGTTACGTAAAAGCAATTCAATGTCACTTCTATCCATTGTATCCAAATCCTCTAGTAATGTCCCTGGCCACTTTACTATAGCTTTAGAAATCCATGCACAGGCAATAGTGGGCCTTAACACCACTCCTGAAGCAATGTATATAGATTTGAGCGTAGTGTCAATCTTACGATCAGCTGCTTCCTTTAACGTGGTAGATCCAGGGACAGGTAAAACCATCTTTTCTGAAAGTCTGGAGACAGATGCATCCACTATGGGTGGGTTTTCCCATTTTTCCTATCCTCCTCAGGGAAGGGAAAAGCAACCAGAACCCTTTTTGGGATCTGGAATTTTTTCTCCGGGTTTTCCTAGGATTTTTCAAATATAGCGTTTAATTCTTTACATGCAGGTAAGGTTAGCGAGGCTTTCTAATTGTCAGTGAAGTAAGCCTCCTCAACCTGCTCAGGTGTTGTGTCAGCAATTTTTAACAAATCTCTAATGGCCTCAATCATGAGCTGCACCCCCTTTGCCAGGGATGTTGCCCCCTTCACCACAACCCCATCACCGTCTGCTGTATCAGAGTCGGTATCTGTGTCATCTTGCATAATCTGGACAAGAGCACGTTTCTGTGGGAACATGCTAGGGGATTTTGCAGGAATAGGAACAGAACCTGACCAAACTGCCATAGATTTCTTTAACACCTGAGTTTCAGTCTCAGTATGTGCTACCCTAGTAGAGATCTGAGAGATCATTCCCTTAATAGAGGTTAACCACTCAGGCTCATTAATAGGGATCTGAGACAAGACATTACATTCCTGTGTACATGGAATGGATTCCTCCTGAGAGCAAACATCCTCAGCAGCATAAGACACAGAGTCCCTAGACATGGCTATGGGAAATAACAAACACCCACACACACACAGGGAAATGTCAGACACAGTTTCCCCCCAAGTATGCCACAGAGAGACACAGAGATTGGAGCCAACCCACACAGACAGCGCTTCCTGAGGTAGAATTAATACAACTACCTAGCGCTTACTGTGTACCTTAATAGACTACACAGTATTTACACAGCCCCCCCCCCCTTCTACAACCCCCTGGTACCGCACAGGATAGCTGGAGTTGCTTGGAGGGACAGCTCTCCCTGTCAGCGTCTCTGTTAAGACCTGCAGGCAGGAAAATGGCGCTGAATACTGCTGGGTCCGCTCTGAGGAGAAGCTCCTCCCCCTGAACATGGCACTGCTTCCCGCTCTTCAGTTGTATTATACTGGCCTGAGGTTATTGCTGGCAGCGTTACCGAGGTCCCTGACAGACTTGTTGACCAGTGTAGGGTATCGGCACTGGCTCAGGGCGCCCCTCACAGCGCCGCACCATATACCGCTGAGCCTCCGGAGCGCAGTTAATACTGCGCTCCCACCCTGTTGCCGCCATCTCCACACCGGCTCCCCACTTGCCAGGGGGGCCGGTGACTCACTCGCCATCGGAATTCTTCTGGCTCTGTAAGGGGGTGGCGGCATGCTGCGGGAGTGAGCGGTCACCTGGGGCGGCTAACGATCATCACCCTCTGGAGCTCAGTGTCCTGTCAGCGGAGATAGTGGCTCAGACCCCTCACAGCGGACACTACTTCCCCCCCCCCCCCTTAGTCCCTCGAAGCAGGGAGGCTGTTGCCAGCAGCCTCCCTGTGCCTATACTAACTCTTAGAAAATAATAAAACTATAGAAGCTCTAGGAGCTCCCCTAGCTGTGACCGGCTACTCCGGGCACATTTTCTAAACTGAGTCGGGTAGGAGGGGCATAGAGGGAGGAGCCAGCCCACACTCTCAAACTCTTAAAGTGCCAGTGGCTCCTAGTGGACCCGTCTATACCCCATGGTACTAATGTGGACCCCAGCATCCTCTAGGACGTAAGGGAAAGTGCGCCATAAACATTCTGGCTCATGGACACTCCAAAACTCCCATAGTTTCCACACATAAGATAGTGGTAGACAGTGGCGATTTTACCTATGGGCTTCAGGGCTGCTGCTCCCCCCCCCCAGGTAAAATCCACCCTTTTAGTAAACAAGTTGCAGTTTGTGTGACTGCACCGGCTCAGTGACTTCCTATGGGAAGTCCTACCTCCCAGTCACCCGCAGGACAGGCAGTACCATTGGGAGGTTTTTCCTCCCCCTGGGACTGCCAGACCGGGCTGTGATTAGCAGAGAGATGGCTTCCTGTAGTAAGCCACTTCCTACCTGATTGTCTGCCCATTCTGGCCGCTATGGACTGCAGCCGATGCATTCATAGAAGCTGGGTTTTTATGCATGCGCAATCACACTGCCACATGTGTCGGTCCCGGCACCTGCCAGATCCATTGCACATGTGTTGGGACCCTGTTGTACAGGGCTGACTCTCTCCTCTATGGCATGAGTAGCGGCAGTCCCCCTACCCAAAAAAGGTAGGAACCACCGCTGGTGGTAGACCATGTGGCATGGTGAAAAAACTAATTTACAAAAGGTCCTACTTCTGCTGTTGAGGGTTTCATGTTATTGGCAATGAGATTTACATATACATGGTTTACAATGATTAAAGGATGAAGAAGCACCCTGCACTCTTGCACCACCTCCATCAGTATACTTTGCTGACGTGATCCTAGGCATCCAGTTAGTATATCACAGCTGGAATCAATCGTTGCTCGATCTTGCTAGGCCCAATGCAATTGTACCTTGTCTTTTTGTGGACACTTGTAGATATTTGCATGGTTATCATCTGGAACACCTCATTTTCCTTTAACATACTGGTGGCCAAACATGGTTCTCCAAGGCTGGGTACACACCTGGCCGACACTTACCAATCGGCCGTTCGATATGTCAGGCCAGGTGTCACAACCGGGCAGGCATTTAAATCTGGCCGTCAGGCTGTGATGTCAGTGTCGGCCGTCCCTGCAGACAGTGTATGGGCAGTCAGCGGATCCCCTGTACCATACCTCCCAACATGACCCTCTCCAGGAGGGACAGAATGCTCTGCTTCTGGACTTCCCTCTTAATTTATGATTGTCATCACCTGTGCTGAAACACCTTTCTTATCCACTAACCTGTGCAACACAGGTGCCGGCAATCATACATTAAGAGAAAAGTCCATGAGCAGAGCAGTGTGTCCCTCCTGGATAGGGTCATGTTGGGAGGTATGCTGTACACCACAGGTTCTCAAACTCGGTCCTCAGGACCCCACACGGTGCATGTTTTGCAGGTCTCCTGACAGAATCACAAGTTAAATAATTAGCTCCACCAGTGGACTTTTTAAAATGTGTCAGTGAGTAATGAATTCACCTGTGCACCTGCTGGGTTACCTACAAAACATGCACTGTGTGGGGTCCTGAGGACCGAGTTTGAGAACCTATGCTGTACACACATGCAGATATATTGATAGATCTTTCAGATATATCCACATCGGTTGTGCTGCATGGCCAATTAGATATGTCTGTGAACCAGTCTACACACCTGCAGAACCATTTGATGATATGATTAACTCATACTTGCCTACCTGACCCTCTCCATGAGGGAGAAAATGCTCTGTTCCTGGACTTTCCTGGTAATGTATGATTGCCATCACCTGTGGTGAGCTAGTTAATTGATAAGAAAGGTGTTTCACTACAGGTGATGGCAATCATACATTACCAGGAAAGTCCAGGAACAGAGCATTTTCTCCCTCATGGAGAGGGTCAGGTAGGCAAGTATGGATTAACTATATATATCGACCAGGCTGTACCCAGCATAACACAGTAGTTCTCAAACTTGGTTCTCAGTTCACATTTTCCAGGTCACCTAGCAGGTGCACTGGTGAATTCATTACTGACTGACACATTTTAAAAGATCAACAGTTAGAGCTAATTATTTCACTTGTGATTCTGTAAGGAGAGTTGGAAAACATGAAGTGTTTGGGGTCATGAGGACCAAGGTAATGGACCCAAGCATTAACACAATCACCAATCCAGGTTTTAGTGAAATACATGCTTGAGCACAGGAGACTTAATTACTAAAACCTGCACTATCAGTGTGCCTTTGAGGACCAAGGTTGGGAATGCCTGCTCTAAAGGCCCCTACACACTGGCCGATCCGCCGCCGAGCTGCCCGGCGGCGGGGGGGCAGTGACGGGGGGAGTGAAGTTTCTTCACTCCCCCCGTCACCTGGCTGCATTGAAGTGCAGGCAAATATGGACGAGATCGTCCATATTGGCCTGCATGTACAGCCGACGGGGGACCAGCGATGAACGAGCGCGGGACCGCGCATCGTTCATCGCTGGAGCCTCCACACTCCACACTCATCGTTCATATCTTTGACTGATGTCGGCCAGTGTGTAGGGCCTATAACATGTTTCCAATATCTTCTTGTTGGTGCACAGGTGTATTCATTACTAACACATTTCAAAACCTCTCCTTGATCAGTATTCTCATAGACTGGTGTTTGTATCAGCGACTCAACTTTACTAGTATTTCTAAAGAGGACCAGCTTTAAGAAAAAGCAGCATATAAAGTAGCTATAGAAGCTTTTTTATATCTTATCTCTATATCAAATGTCTTTCAATATACCCTCAATTTGCCAGTGTTAAATTCCTATGCTTTAATCTAAAATGGTGCTGTCCATAGTTTATCATTTAGTAACTGTAGTGTATAATATAGAGAACTTCTTATGAGCAAGTTCAGTGAAAAATAATGTATTAAAAACTCTATATTGGTATAAGGTTCTGTTTCTAAAGAGTTATAATCCCATTTTAATTTTAATTAATCCTTTACAGTCTCTGTTATATTAATATTTGTTACCTACAACTGTACACTGAAAGAGATTTTCCCAAACTCCACCATTAAACTCCAAGTTTTAAGGATATCCATGCTTGAGTCCAATGATTAAATCAAATTGACTGAGTCACCTGTGCTCAAGCATGGGCATTCTTGGCACCTGGACTGTAATGGCAGAGTTTGGGAAAGTACTATAGTTATTTCTTACAGTAAATTAAAATCTTTATGCAATTAGGAGTGAATTTTGCTTTGTTACATCACATCACATACAATACAGCTGTAAAACTCCCCTCCTGTGTATCGCAGATTGAACTCGTGTGTCGGAGTAGTTTCAGTCCTAAAACAGTACCGCCCACAAATCTGTGTTCCCTTCTACAGGAAGGGTGTAGTATGTTATGCCGGCGGTCGGGCTCCCGGCGACCAGCATACCTGCGCCGGAATCCCGACCGCCGGCATAACTACAGCTGGACGAGCGCAAATGAGTCCCTTGCGGGCTCGCTGCACTCACCACGCTGTGGGCACGGTGGCGCGCTATGCACGCTATCTATTCTCCCTCCAGGGGGGTCGTGGACCTCCAAGAGGGAGAACAGTCGGTATGCCGGCGGTCGGGATTCCGGTGCCGGTATGCTGGTCATCGGGAGCCCGGCTGCCGGCAAAGTGAAGACCACCCTACAGGAAGCTGCTATAAGAAATCTATCACTTTTTATTACACTTAAGGTGCATACACACGGTGAGATCCTTGCTATGGCCGATAGGCCCGGCAACAGAAATCTTGGGGCCCTGTATAGTGATAGCCGTGGGGCTCCCGAAGATTATTTCTCTTACGTCCTAGAGGATACTGGGGTCCACATTAGTACCATGGGGTATAGACGGGTCCACTAGGAGCCTTGGGCACTTTAAGAAATCAATA
The DNA here is from genome assembly GCF_028390025.1 of Pseudophryne corroboree. Classification (NCBI taxonomy): domain Eukaryota; kingdom Metazoa; phylum Chordata; class Amphibia; order Anura; family Myobatrachidae; genus Pseudophryne; species Pseudophryne corroboree. Next base: position 151,455,436 of record NC_086451.1, on the reverse strand, counting down.
GTGTGCATTGGCTCCTCCCTCTATGCCCCTCCTACCAGACTCAATTTAGAAAATGTGCCCGTAGGAGCCAGTCACACTTTGGAGAGCTCCTGAAGAGTTTTCTATATTTATTTTTTCTGTTTGTTATTTTCAGACAGTGCTGTTTGCCAACAGCCTGCCTGCTTCGTGGGACTTAGGGGGGAGATTGGCCCAACTTCCTAGAGAGTTAATGGTCCCGTTTCTCCGCTGACAGGACATAGCTCCTGAGGGAGTCATTCGCAAGCCCCACCACGGCGAGCATAGCCTCCCGCAGCATGCCGCCACCCCTAACAGAGCCAGAAGATAGAAGACTGGTGAGTACAGCGCCGGCGTCCCGGTTAGCAGGTCGCCGGCGGGAATGGCGGCACAAGGGTTGGAGCGTAGCTCTGAGTACAGGCTGCGCTCCGGAGGCTCAGTATGTGTTTCACTTGTAGTGGACATACTGTGAGGCAAGCGTGAGCCACCACTGACACCCGGACTGGCCGCCTACTTAACAGAGGACACCCGGACTGGCAGCCTACTTAACCCTCTGTTAGTCTAGTAAAGTCCTCAGGCCAGTATAATAAAGTGCGGGAAGCCGCACGCCATTAAGGGGGCGGGGCTTTAATCGGAGCAGATCTAGCAGCTCACCAGCGCCATTTTCCCTCTGCAGCTTGAACAGACAGGATACACAGGGAAGCGCAGCTCCTCCACAAGGACTCCACGTCTCCTCAGCAGTACCAGGGGGTCTTAGTGAAAGGGGGGAGCAATGTTAGAATACTAAGCCCTATTAAAGTGCTTAGTTTTGCGACCCAGCTGAGTTTTTACTTAGGCTAAAAGGGGCGCTGTGCGGCTGGCTTCTGTGTCTCTCTGCGGGCTCTGTGTGGGTTTAACTGTGTTTTCACCTTCTGTGTGTGTGGGTGTGTGTGTCCCTTTATGTTACCATGTCCAGGGACTGCGTTTCATGCACAGCAAAGTGTCTGTCCTCCCAAGGAGACTCACTACCCTGTACTCAGGATAGTGTACATTCTCAGACCAGTGGGGCTGAACCCCCATGGTTAGATTCCATTAAAGGGATGATATCTTGTATTTCTACTAAATTATCCCATACTGAGAAAGAGACGCAGTTCTTAAGATAGTCAAAGGATGACCTAATAGAGATTCAGTTCCCATACCAGTGTCTCAGACCCCCGCCATTTGCCCACAAAAGCGTTCTCTGGCCCAGCTCATGCAGGCTGATACTGATGATGATACATCAGACCCAAAGGAGGGTGAGGTGGATGCAAATGGGGCGGATGCTGTCCTGTCGCAAGGAATACAGGCCCTGATAGAAGCTATCAGAAATGTCCTGCACATTCCTTACAGGGTGGCGGAGGTCGAGGAGGAATCTTATTTTAATGTAAAAAATAAATCCTCAACAAGTTTTCCTGCATCCACAGAATTAAATGCCCTGTTTGAAGAAACTTAGGCTAATCCTGACAAAAAGTTTCAGATCTCTAAAAGATTAATTATATCCTTTCCCTTCCCTCTGGAAGATAGAAAGAAATGGGAAAATTCGCCGATTGTGGACGCTTCAGTGTCTAGGTTGTCACGTAAGATAGTCTTACCTGTTCCTGGGGCAGCTTCCTTAAAGGACACGGCTGACCGCAAGATTGAGACCACTCTCAAGTCGTTGTACACTGCTGTTGGGGGGGCCCAGAGACCCACTATTGCTTGTGCATGGATTACTAAAGCAATTGCTAAGTGGTCAGGTAACCTAATTGAGGATTTTGATTCCTTACCTAGGGGGGCGTAATTTTACTCCTACAGCATATTCAAGACTCTGCTAACTTTATGGTGGAGGCCATAAAGGAAATTGGTTTGCTCAACGCACGTAACACTGCCATGGCAGTGTCAGCACGCAGGGGCTTGTGGCTGCGCCAGTGGACTGCGGATGTGGATTCCAGGAAAGGCGTGGAAAGCCTACCTTTCACAGGTGAGGCCCTTTTTGGAGATGAACTGGATAAGTGGATATCCAAGGCTACGGCGGGTAAGTCTACATACCTTCCTTCCGCAGCTCCCCCAGCTAGAAAAACATACTCTGCTCCAACTCTGCAGTCCTTTCGGACCGCAAAGTTTAAAAGCAAAGCCAAGGGTTCTTTTACTTCCTTCAGAGGCAATAAAAGTAAACCCAGAAAACCAGCAGCTGCCAGCTCTCAGAAACAGACCTCCGGATCTGCTTCCTCAAAGCCTTCAGCATGACGGTGGACCGCACTGCCTGGAAGACAGGCAGGTGGGAGCTCGGCTACATTATTTCAGTCGCATTTGGGCAACATCTTGCCAGGATCCCTGGGTCATAGATCTTATCATCCAGGGATACAGACTGGAATTTCAGGAACTCCCGCCTCACAGATTCATCAAATCAAGCTTACCAGCTTCTCCGGAAGCAAGTATAACTTTACAGGCAGCAATTCACAAACTGGTTCAGACTCAGGTCATTGTCCCAGTTCCGCTTCTACTGCAAAAATAGGATTTTAATTACCTACCGGTAAATCCTTTTCTCGTAGACCGTAGAGGATGCTGGGGTCCACATTAGAGATGAGCGGGTTCGGTTTCTCTGAATCCGAACCCGCCAGAACTTCATGTTTTTTTTCACGGGTCCGAGCGACTCGGATCTTCCCGCCTTGCTCGGTTAACCCGAGCGCGCCCGAACGTCATCATGACGCTGTCGGATTCTCGCGAGGCTCGGATTCTATCGCGAGACTCGGATTCTATATAAGGAGCCGCGCGTCGCCGCCATTTTCACACGTGCATTGAGATTGATAGGGAGAGGACGTGGCTGGCGTCCTCTCCGTTTAGAATAGATTAGAGAGACACTTGATTTACTAATTTTGGGGAGCATTAGGAGTACTCAGTACAGTGCAGAGTTTTGCTGATAGTGACCAGTGACCACCAGTTTTATTTATAATCCGTTCTCTGCCTGAAAAAAGCGATACACAGCACACAGTGACTCAGTCACATACCATATCTGTGTGCACTGCTCAGGCTCAGGCCAGTGTGCTGCATCATCTATTATCTATATATAATATTATATATATCTGTCTGACTGCTCAGCTCACACAGCTTATAATTGTGGGGGAGACTGGGGAGCACTACTGCAGTGCCAGTTATAGGTTATAGCAGGAGCCAGGAGTACATAATATATTATATAGTGAGTGACCACCAGACACACAGTGCAGTTTATTTAATATATCCGTTCTCTGCCTGAAAAAAGCGATACACACAGTGACTCAGTCAGTCACATACCATATCTGTGTGCACTGCTCAGGCTCAGGCCAGTGTGCTGCATCATCTATATATATTATATATCTGTCTGACTGCTCAGCTCACACAGCTTATAATTGTGGGGGAGACTGGGGAGCACTACTGCAGTGCCAGTTATAGGTTATAGCAGGAGCCAGCAGTACATAATATTATATTAAAATTAAACAGTGCACACTTTTGCTGTAGGAGTGCCACTGCCAGTGTGACTAGTGACCAGTGACCTGACCACCAGTATATATAATATTAGTAGTATACTATCTCTTTATCAACCAGTCTATATTAGCAGCAGACACAGTACAGTGCGGTAGTTCACGGCTGTGGCTACCTCTGTGTCGGCACTCGGCAGCCCGTCCATAATTGTATATACCACCTAACCGTGTTTTTTTTTTCTTTCTTTATACATACATACTAGTTACGAGTATACTATCTCTTTATCAACCAGTCTATATATTAGCAGCAGACACAGTACAGTGCGGTAGTTCACGGCTGTGGCTACCTCTGTGTCGGCACTCGGCAGCCCGTCCATAATTGTATATACCACCTAACCGTGGTTTTTTTTTCTTTCTTTATACATACATACTAGTTACGAGTATACTATCTCTTTATCAACCAGTCTATATATTAGCAGCAGACACAGTACAGTGCGGTAGTTCACGGCTGTGGCTACCTCTGTGTCGGCACTCGGCAGCCCGTCCATAATTGTATATACCACCTAACCGTGGTTTTTTTTTCTTTCTTTATACATACATACTAGTTACGAGTATACTATCTCTTTATCAACCAGTCTATATATTAGCAGCAGACACAGTACAGTGCGGTAGTTCACGGCTGTGGCTACCTCTGTGTCGGCACTCGGCAGCCCGTCCATAATTGTATATACCACCTAACCGTGGTTTTTTTTTCTTTCTTTATACATACATACTAGTTACGAGTATACTATCTCTTTATCAACCAGTCTATATATTAGCAGCAGACACAGTACAGTGCGGTAGTTCACGGCTGTGGCTACCTCTGTGTCGGCACTCGGCAGCCCGTCCATAATTGTATATACCACCTAACCGTGGTTTTTTTTTCTTTCTTTATACATACATACTAGTTACGAGTATACTATCTCTTTATCAACCAGTCTATATTAGCAGCAGACACAGTACAGTGCGGTAGTTCACGGCTGTGGCTACCTCTGTGTCGGCACTCGGCAGCCCGTCCATAATTGTATATACCACCTAACCGTGGTTTTTTTTTCTTTCTTTATACATACATACTAGTTACGAGTATACTATCTCTTTATCAACCAGTCTATATATTAGCAGCAGACACAGTACAGTGCGGTAGTTCACGGCTGTGGCTACCTCTGTGTCGGCACTCGGCAGCCCGTCCATAATTGTATATACCACCTAACCGTGGTTTTTTTTTCTTTCTTTATACATACATACTAGTTACGAGTATACTATCTCTTTATCAACCAGTCTATATTAGCAGCAGACACAGTACAGTGCGGTAGTTCACGGCTGTGGCTACCTCTGTGTCGGCACTCGGCAGCCCGTCCATAATTGTATATATCACCTAACCGTGGTTTTTTTTTCTTTCTTTATACATACATACTAGTTACGAGTATACTATCTCTTTATCAACCAGTCTATATATTAGCAGCAGACACAGTACAGTGCGGTAGTTCACGGCTGTGGCTACCTCTGTGTCGGCACTCGGCAGCCCGTCCATAATTGTATATACCACCTAACCGTGGTTTTTTTTTCTTTCTTTATACATACATACTAGTTACGAGTATACTATCTCTTTATCAACCAGTCTATATATTAGCAGCAGACACAGTACAGTGCGGTAGTTCACGGCTGTGGCTACCTCTGTGTCGGCACTCGGCAGCCCGTCCATAATTGTATATACCACCTAACCGTGGTTTTTTTTTCTTTCTTTATACATACATACTAGTTACGAGTATACTATCTCTTTATCAACCAGTCTATATATTAGCAGCAGACACAGTACAGTGCGGTAGTTCACGGCTGTGGCTACCTCTGTGTCGGCACTCGGCAGCCCGTCCATAATTGTATATACCACCTAACCGTGGTTTTTTTTTTCTTTCTTTATACATACATACTAGTTACGAGTATACTATCTCTTTATCAACCAGTCTATATATTAGCAGCAGACACAGTACAGTGCGGTAGTTCACGGCTGTGGCTACCTCTGTGTCGGCACTCGGCAGCCCGTCCATAATTGTATATACCACCTAACCGTGGTTTTTTTTTCTTTCTTTATACATACATACTAGTTACGAGTATACTATCTCTTTATCAACCAGTCTATATATTAGCAGCAGACACAGTACAGTGCGGTAGTTCACGGCTGTGGCTACCTCTGTGTCGGCACTCGGCAGCCCGTCCATAATTGTATATACCACCTAACCGTGGTTTTTTTTTCTTTCTTTATACATACATACTAGTTACGAGTATACTATCTCTTTATCAACCAGTCTATATATTAGCAGCGGACACAGTACAGTGCGGTAGTTCACGGCTGTGGCTACCTCTGTGTCGGCACTCGGCAGCCCGTCCATAATTGTATACTAGTATCCAATCCATCCATCTCCATTGTTTACCTGAGGTGCCTTTTAGTTGTGCCTATTAAAATATGGAGAACAAAAATGTTGAGGTTCCAAAATTAGGGAAAGATCAAGATCCACTTCCACCTCGTGCTGAAGCTGCTGCCACTAGTCATGGCCGAGACGATGAAATGCCAGCAACATCGTCTGCCAAGGCCGATGCCCAATGGCATAGTACAGAGCATGTCAAAACCAAAACACCAAATATCAGTAAAAAAAGGACTCCAAAACCTAAAATAAAATTGTCGGAGGAGAAGCGTAAACTTGCCAATATGCCATTTACCACACGGAGTGGCAAGGAACGGCTGAGGCCCTGGCCTATGTTCATGGCTAGTGGTTCAGCTTCACATGAGGATGGAAGCACTCAGCCTCTCGCTAGAAAACTGAAAAGACTCAAGCTGGCAAAAGCACCGCAAAGAACTGTGCGTTCTTTGAAATCCCAAATCCACAAGGAGAGTCCAATTGTGTCGGTTGCGATGCCTGACCTTCCCAACACTGGACGTGAAGAGCATGCGCCTTCCACCATTTGCACGCCCCCTGCAAGTGCTGGAAGGAGCACCCGCAGTCCAGTTCCTGATAGTCAGATTGAAGATGTCAGTGTTGAAGTACACCAGGATGAGGAGGATATGGGTGTTGCTGGCGCTGGGGAGGAAATTGACCAGGAGGATTCTGATGGTGAGGTGGTTTGTTTAAGTCAGGCACCCGGGGAGACACCTGTTGTCCGTGGGAGGAATATGGCCGTTGACATGCCAGGTGAAAATACCAAAAAAATCAGCTCTTCGGTGTGGAGGTATTTCACCAGAAATGCGGACAACAGGTGTCAAGCCGTGTGTTCCCTTTGTCAAGCTGTAATAAGTAGGGGTAAGGACGTTAACCACCTCGGAACATCCTCCCTTATACGTCACCTGCAGCGCATTCATAATAAGTCAGTGACAAGTTCAAAAACTTTGGGTGACAGCGGAAGCAGTCCACTGACCAGTAAATCCCTTCCTCTTGTAACCAAGCTCACGCAAACCACCCCACCAACTCCCTCAGTGTCAATTTCCTCCTTCCCCAGGAATGCCAATAGTCCTGCAGGCCATGTCACTGGCAATTCTGACGAGTCCTCTCCTGCCTGGGATTCCTCCGATGCATCCTTGCGTGTAACGCCTACTGCTGCTGGCGCTGCTGTTGTTGCCGCTGGGAGTCGATGGTCATCCCAGAGGGGAAGTCGTAAGCCCACTTGTACTACTTCCAGTAAGCAATTGACTGTTCAACAGTCCTTTGCGAGGAAGATGAAATATCACAGCAGTCATCCTACTGCAAAGCGGATAACTGAGTCCTTGACAACTATGTTGGTGTTAGACGTGCGTCCGGTATCCGCCATTAGTTCACAGGGAACTAGACAATTTATTGAGGCAGTGTGCCCCCGTTACCAAATACCATCTAGGTTCCACTTCTCTAGGCAGGCGATACCGAGAATGTACACGGACGTCAGAAAAAGACTCACCAGTGTCCTAAAAAATGCAGTTGTACCAAATGTCCACTTAACCACGGACATGTGGACAAGTGGAGCAGGGCAGGGTCAGGACTATATGACTGTGACAGCCCACTGGGTAGATGTATGGACTCCCGCCGCAAGAACAGCAGCGGCGGCACCAGTAGCAGCATCTCGCAAACGCCAACTCTTTCCTAGGCAGGCTACGCTTTGTATCACCGCTTTCCAGAATACGCACACAGCTGAAAACCTCTTACGGCAACTGAGGAAGATCATCGCGGAATGGCTTACCCCAATTGGACTCTCCTGTGGATTTGTGGCATCGGACAACGCCAGCAATATTGTGTGTGCATTAAATATGGGCAAATTCCAGCACGTCCCATGTTTTGCACATACCTTGAATTTGGTGGTGCAGAATTTTTTAAAAAACGACAGGGGCGTGCAAGAGATGCTGTCGGTGGCCAGAAAAATTGCGGGACACTTTCGGCGTACAGGCACCACGTACAGAAGACTGGAGCACCACCAAAAACTACTGAACCTGCCCTGCCATCATCTGAAGCAAGAAGTGGTAACGAGGTGGAATTCAACCCTCTATATGCTTCAGAGGTTGGAGGAGCAGCAAAAGGCCATTCAAGCCTATACAATTGAGCACGATATAGTAGGTGGAATGCACCTGTCTCAAGTGCAGTGGAGAATTATTTCAACGTTGTGCAAGGTTCTGATGCCCTTTGAACTTGCCACACGTGAAGTCAGTTCAGACACTGCCAGCCTGAGTCAGGTCATTCCCCTCATCAGGCTTTTGCAGAAGAAGCTGGAGGCATTGAAGAAGGAGCTAAAAGGGAGCGATTCTGCTAGGCATGTGGGACTTGTGGATGCAGCCCTTAATTCGCTTAACAAGGATTCACGGGTGGTCAATCTGTTGAAATCAGAGCACTACATTTTGGCCACCGTGCTCGATCCTAGATTTAAAGCCTACCTTGGATCTCTCTTTCCGGCAGACACAGGTCTGCTGGGGTTGAAAGACCTGCTGGTGACAAAATTGTCAAGTCAAGCGGAACGCGACCTGTCAACATCTCCTCCTTCACATTCTCCCGCAACTGGGGGTGCGAGGAAAAGGCTCAGAATTCCGAGCCCACCCGCTGGCGGTGATGCAGGGCAGTCTGGAGCGACTGCTGATGCTGACATCTGGTCCGGACTGAAGGACCTGACAACGATTACGGACATGTCGTCTACTGTCACTGCATATGATTCTCTCAACATTGATAGAATGGTGGAGGATTATATGAGTGACCGCATCCAAGTAGGCACGTCACACAGTCCGTACTTATACTGGCAGGAAAAAGAGGCAATTTGGAGGCCCTTGCACAAACTGGCTTTATTCTACCTAAGTTGCCCTCCCACAAGTGTGTACTCCGAAAGAGTGTTTAGTGCCGCCGCTCACCTTGTCAGCAATCGGCGTACGAGGTTACATCCAGAAAATGTGGAGAAGATGATGTTCATTAAAATGAATTATAATCAATTCCTCCGCGGAGACATTGACCAGCAGCAATTGCCTCCACAAAGTACACAGGGAGCTGAGATGGTGGATTCCAGTGGGGACGAATTGATAATCTGTGAGGAGGGGGATGTACACGGTGATATATCGGAGGGTGAAGATGAGGTGGACATCTTGCCTCTGTAGAGCCAGTTTGTGCAAGGAGAGATTAATTGCTTCTTTTTTGGGGGGGGTCCAAACCAACCCGTCATATCAGTCACAGTCGTGTGGCAGACCCTGTCACTGAAATGATGGGTTGGTTAAAGTGTGCATGTCCTGTTTTGTTTATACAACATAAGGGTGGGTGGGAGGGCCCAAGGACAATTCCATCTTGCACCTCTTTTTTCTTTTCTTTTTCTTTGCATCATGTGCTGATTGGGGAGGGTTTTTTGGAAGGGACATCCTGCGTGACACTGCAGTGCCACTCCTAGATGGGCCCGGTGTTTGTGTCGGCCACTAGGGTCGCTAATCTTACTCACACAGTCAGCTACCTCATTGCGCCTCTTTTTTTCTTTGCGTCATGTGCTGTTTGGGGAGGGTTTTTTGGAAGGGACATCCTGCGTGACACTGCAGTGCCACTCCTAGATGGGCCCGGTGTTTGTGTCGGCCACTAGGGTCGCTAATCTTACTCACACAGTCAGCTACCTCATTGCGCCTCTTTTTTTCTTTGCGTCATGTGCTGTTTGGGGAGGGTTTTTTGGAAGGGACATCCTGCGTGACACTGCAGTGCCACTCCTAGATGGGCCCGGTGTTTGTGTCGGCCACTAGGGTCGCTAATCTTACTCACACAGCTACCTCATTGCGCCTCTTTTTTTCTTTGCGTCATGTGCTGTTTGGGGAGGGTTTTTTGGAAGGGACATCCTGCGTGACACTGCAGTGCCACTCCTAGATGGGCCCGGTGTTTGTGTCGGCCACTAGGGTCGCTAATCTTACTCACACAGCTACCTCATTGCGCCTCTTTTTTTCTTTGCGTCATGTGCTGTTTGGGGAGGGTTTTTTGGAAGGGCCATCCTGCGTGACACTGCAGTGCCACTCCTAGATGGGCCCGGTGTTTGTGTCGGCCACTAGGGTCGCTAATCTTACTCACACAGCTACCTCATTGCGCCTCTTTTTTTCTTTGCGTCATGTGCTGTTTGGGGAGGGTTTTTTGGAAGGGACATCCTGCGTGACACTGCAGTGCCACTCCTAGATGGGCCCGGTGTTTGTGTCGGCCACTAGGGTCGCTAATCTTACTCACACAGTCAGCTACCTCATTGCGCCTCTTTTTTTCTTTGCGTCATGTGCTGTTTGGGGAGGGTTTTTTGGAAGGGACATCCTGCGTGACACTGCAGTGCCACTCCTAGATGGGCCCGGTGTTTGTGTCGGCCACTAGGGTCGCTAATCTTACTCACACAGCTACCTCATTGCGCCTCTTTTTTTCTTTGCGTCATGTGCTGTTTGGGGAGGGTTTTTTGGAAGGGACATCCTGCGTGACACTGCAGTGCCACTCCTAGATGGGCCCGGTGTTTGTGTCGGCCACTAGGGTCGCTAATCTTACTCACACAGCTACCTCATTGCGCCTCTTTTTTTCTTTGCGTCATGTGCTGTTTGGGGAGGGTTTTTTGGAAGGGCCATCCTGCGTGACACTGCAGTGCCACTCCTAGATGGGCCCGGTGTTTGTGTCGGCCACTAGGGTCGCTAATCTTACTCACACAGCTACCTCATTGCGCCTCTTTTTTTCTTTGCGTCATGTGCTGTTTGGGGAGGGTTTTTTGGAAGGGCCATCCTGCGTGACACTGCAGTGCCACTCCTAGATGGGCCCGGTGTTTGTGTCGGCCACTAGGGTCGCTAATCTTACTCACACAGCTACCTCATTGCGCCTCTTTTTTTCTTTGCGTCATGTGCTGTTTGGGGAGGGTTTTTTGGAAGGGACATCCTTCGTGACACTGCAGTGCCACTCCTAGATGGGCCCGGTGTTTGTGTCGGCCACTAGGGTCGCTTATCTTACTCACACAGCGACCTCGGTGCAAATTTTAGGACTAAAAATAATATTGTGAGGTGTGAGGTATTCAGAATAGACTGAAAATGAGTGTAAATTATGGTTTTTGAGGTTAATAATACTTTGGGATCAAAATGACCCCCAAATTCTATGATTTAAGCTGTTTTTTAGTGTTTTTTGAAAAAAACACCCGAATCCAAAACACACCCGAATCCGACAAAAAAAATTCGGTGAGGTTTTGCCAAAACGCGTTCGAACCCAAAACACGGCCGCGGAACCGAACCCAAAACCAAAACACAAAACCCGAAAAATTTCAGGCGCTCATCTCTAGTCCACATTAGTACCATAGGGGTATAGACGGGTCCACTAGTAGCCATTGGCACTTTAAGAGTTTAATAGTGTGGGCTGGCTCCTCCCTCTATGCCCCTCCTACCAGACCCAGTCTAGAAACTGTGCCCGAGAAGACGGACAACTTCGAGAGAAGGATATTACACAGATAGTGGCGAGATTCACACCAGCTCACACAAATAAGGCAAACCAAGCTAACTAGCCTGAAAACTCAGCAATAGCTGAAAACATTACTGAACAAAGTAATAACGCAGTACTTAAGAGCAAAGCAGTACTGCACCAAGTAACCACTGCAGGATAACAAAGCGCTGGGCGGGCGCCCAGCATCCTCTACAGACTACGAGAAAAGGATTTACCGGTAGGTAATTAAAATCCTATTTTCTCTTACGTCCTAGAGGATGCTGGGGTCCACATTAGTACCATGGAGATGTACCAAAGCTCCCAGAACGGGAGGGAGAGCGCAGAGGTTCCTGCAGAACTGATTGACCAAACTTAAGGTCCTCAGAGGCCAAAGTATCGAACTTGTAGAACCTAGCAAATGTGTTTGACCCAGACCAAGTAGCCGCTCAGCAAAGCTGCAAAGCCGAGACACCCCGGGCAGCCGCCCAGGAAGAACCCACCTTACGAGTAGAGTGGGCCTTAACAGATTTTGGACACGGCAATCCTACCGTAGAATATGCATGCTGAATAGTGAACCTGATCCAGCAAGAAATCGTCTGCTTAGAAGCAGAACACCCAATTTTCTTGGGATCATACAGGACAAACAGAGTCCGATTTTCTGTGACGAGTCGTCCTCTTCACATAGATCTGCAAAGCCCTCACAACATCAAATGACTTTAATGTAATTGAGGAGTCAGTGGCTACTGGCACCACAATAGGTTGGTTGATATGAAAAGCCGACACAATCTTTGGAAGGAACTGCTGACGCGTCCTGAGCTCAGCTCTATCTTCATGGAAGATTAAGTAGGGACTTTTACAGGACAAAGCCCCCAATACCGACACACGTCGAGCAGAAGCTAAGGCCAACAAAGTGACAGCCTTCCACATGAGAAACTTGACCTCAGCCTCCTGTAAAGGCTCAAACCAATCCGATTGCAGGAAATGCAACACCACGTTAAGATCCCAGGGTGCCATCAGCGCCACAAAGGGAGGCTGGATGTGCAGAACCCCTTTCAAAAAAGTCTGAACCTCAGGGATGGCAGCCAATTGTTTCTGGAAGAAAATGGATAAAGCCGAGATCTGGACCTTTATGGATCCCAAACGCAGGCCCATATCCACACCTGCTTGCAGGAAGAGGAGAAACCGTTCAAGTTGAAACTCCACCGTAGGAAACTTCTTGGATTCACACCAAGAGACATATTTTTTTCAAATGCGATGCTAATGTTTAGACATTAGTCCCTTCCTAGCCTGTATCAGGGTAGGAATAACCTTGCTCAGAATACCCTTCCGAGCTAAGATCTGGTGTTCAGCCTCCATGCCGTCAAATGTTGCCGCGGGAAGTCTTGAGAAGCGAACGGCCCCTGTTGCAGAAGGTACTATCGAAGAGGAAGAGGCCTCGGATCTTCCAGCAATAACTCCAGTCCGGAGCAATGAGGATCGCCTGAACTCTTCTTTTTATTATTTTGAGAATCCTTGGGATGAGTGGAAGTGGAGGGAACATGTACACTGACTTGAACAACCACGGAGTTACCAGGGCGTCCACCGCCACTGCTTGTGGGTCTCTTGACCTGGAACAGTACCTCCGAAGCTTCTTGTTGAGGCGGGAGGCCATCATGTCTATTTGAGGTACACCCCCAAAGACTTGTCACCTCTGCGAACACCTCCGGATGAAGGCCCCACTCTTCCCAGTTGTCCACTCCCGGAATAAAGATTGCTGACAGCGCCACCGCGTGCCTTTCAGTCCAGAGGAAGATTCTTGTCACCTCTGACATTGCAGCTTTGCTCTTCATTCCGCCCTGCCAGTTTATGTAGGCCACCGCCGTTACATTGTCCGCCTGCACTTGAATGGCCTGATCTTGCAGAAGGTGTGCTGCTTGTAGAAGACTGTTGTACGTGGCTCTTAGTTCCAGGATGTTTATTGGTAGAAGGGATTCCTGACTTGACCACCTTCCTTGGAAGGATTCCCCTTGGGTGACTGCGCCCCAACCTCGGAGACTTGCATCCATGGTTAGAAGGGTCCAGTTCTGAACCCCGAACCTGCGGCCCTCCAGAAGGTGAGGCAATTGCAACCACCAGAGGAGTGAAATCCTTGCTTTCGGCGACAGACGTATCCTCTGGTGCATGTGTAGGTGAGATCCCAACCACTTGTCTAGGAGATCCAGTTGGAATGACCGAGCATGAAATCTTCCGTACTGTAGAGCCTCGTAGGAGGCAACATGTTTCCTAGATGGTGAATGCACTGATGAACCGATACCCGGGCAGGCTTCAAGACATCCCGGACCATTGATTGTATCACCAAAGCTTTCTCCACTGGCAGAAACACCGTCTGCATGTCCGTGTCGAGGATCATCCCCAGGAAAGACAATCTCCTTGTCGGCTCCAAATGTGACTTTGGAAGGTTCAGGATCCAACCATGTTCCCTGAGCAGATGAGTTGTGAGAGCAATGGACTGTAACAACGTCTCCCTGGACGATGCCTTTATCAACAGATCGTCCAGATATGGAATTATGTTCACTCCCTGTCTGCGGAGGAGAACCATCATCTCTGCCATCACTTTGGTGAGCACCCTCGGTGCCGTGGAGAGACCGAACGGCAGTGCCTGGAACTGAAAGTGACTGTCTAACAGTGAAAATCTGAGATAAGCCTGGTGTGGCGGGCAAATCGGAATGTGAAGGTACGCATCCTTGATATCAAGGGATACCAGAAACTCTCCCTCCTCCAGACCTGAGATCACGGCTCTCAGAGACTCCAATTTGAATTTGAACTCCCTCAGGGTTTAACGATTTCAAGTTCAAAATCGGTCTGACCGAACCATCCGGTTTCGTTACCACGAAAAGGTTTGAATAGTAACCCATGTGTTGCAGAAGAGGTGGAACTTGAACAATGACCTCTGACTTTTCCAATTTTTGGGTGGCTTCCTGTATGGCTTCCTGCCATCAGTAAAGCTGGCAAGCCTGATTTGAAGAATCGGGGAGGCGGGAGTTCTTGAAACTCCAGCCTGTACCCCTGGGACACAATATCCTGTATCCAGGGATACAGGCCGGACGACACCCAGATGTGGCTGAAACGTCTGAGTCTCGCACCCACCCACTCGTTCTCCAGGCTGTGCGGTCCACCGTCATGCTGAGGATTTTGAGGAACCAGAAGCAGGCTGGGAACCTGTAGGCACAGGCTTTTTGGATTTTGCCCGACCACCTCTAAAGAAGGTAGTAGGGGGCTTGGACTTCTTTGTCTTTGTGGTCCGAAAGGACTGCGATGGTGATGAAGAAAAGGCTTTCTTCGTAAAAGGAGCAGCTGAGGGAAGAAAGGTCGACTTACCCGCGGTTGCCGTGGAAATCCACGCATTCAACGCTACCCAAATTGAGCCTGACCTGTGAAGGGTAGGTTCTTCACACTTCTCCTGGATTCCACGTCTGCAGACCATTGGCGTAGCCAGAGTCCCCTGCATGCTGAGACAGCTATGGAAGATATCCTTGCATTCAGAGTACCCAGGTCCTTCATGGACTCCACCATGAAACCCGCAGAATCCTGTATGTTACGTAAAAACAGTTCAATGTCACTTCTATCCATCATATCTAAATCCTCCAGTAATGTGCCTGACCACTTTACTATGGGTTTAGAAATCCATGCACAGGCAATAGTGGGCCTTAACGCCACTCCTGAAGCAGTGTATATGGATTTGAGCGTAGTGTCAATCTTACGATCAGCCGGTTCTTTTAACGCGGTAGATCCAGGGACAGGTACAGTAAAACCACCTTTTTTGACAGTCTGGAGACAGATGCATCAACTATGGGTGGGTTTTCCCATTTTTTTCTATCCTCCTTAGGGAAGGGAAAAGCAACAAGAACCCTTTTCGGGACCTGGAATTTTTTCTCTGGGGTTTCCCAGGACTTTTCAAATAATGTGTTTAATTCCTTAGACGCAGGGAAGGTTAGCGAGGCTTTCTTATTGTCTGTGAAGTAAGCCTCCTCAACCTGCTCAGGTGATGTGTCAGTAATGTGTAACACATCCCTAATGGCCTCAATAATGAGCTGCACCCCCTTTTCAAGGGATGCTGCCCCCCTCAGCACATCCCCATCCAGGGGCGGATTGGGATCAAAAACCAGCCGGGGAAATTTATGGAAGCAGCCCTAATAGGGGTGGGGAACTGTTGAGGGGGTGGAGTCTGCCAAGTGGGAGGGATTACTTCTCATAAGGCCAGCACATACGAATGCATGTAAAGTGCGCGCCATAGGCGCGCCGCAAAATTTTACGGGTGTGGCTTAGTGGGGAAGGGGCGTGGCCACATAATAGTGCCAATTCACATTACACTACACAGTAGTGCCACTTATACACAGTGCACCAGGTAGAACCTCCTATACACACTGTGCCAGGTTGAGCACGTTATACATATTCCGCCAGATAGAGCACATTCTACACTTTGTGCAAGGTAGATCACGGTATACACTTTGCGCCAGGCAGAGCACATTATACACATTGCACCAGGTAAAGCACATTATACACTTTGCGTCAGGCAGAGCACATTATACACTTTGCTCCAGGCAGAGCACATTATACACTTTGCGCCAGGGAGAGCACATTATACACATTGCACCAGGTAGACCACGTTATACACATTGCACCAGGTAAAGCACATTATACACTCTGCGCCAGGTAGAGCAGATTATACACTTTGCGCCAGGTAGAGCACGTTATACACTTTGCGCCAGGTAGAGCACGTTATACATTTTGCACAAGGTAGAGCACATTACACACATTGCTTCAGGCAGAGCATGTTATACACATTGCCCCAGGTAAAGCACATTATACGTATTGCACCAGGTAGAGCACGTTATACACTTATACATATATATATTAGAGATGTGCAGCGGGCATTTTTCGTGTTTTGGTTTTGGATTCGGGTCCGCGGTCCGCGGTCATGTTTTGGATTCGGACGCGGTTTGGCAAAACCACCCGTTCGGGTTTTGGATTCGGATGCGTTTTGGATTCGGTGATTTTTAAAAAAACCTCAAAAACAGCTAAAATCATAGAATTTGGGGGTAATTTTAAACCTATAGTATTATTAAGCTCAATAACCATAATTTCCACTCATTTCCAGTCTATTCTGAACACCTCACATCTCACAATATTATTTTTAGTGCTAAAATTTGCACCGAGGTCGCAGGATGACTAAGCTAAGCGACCCAAGAGGGCGGCACAAACACCTGGCCCATCTAGGAGTGGCACTGCAGTGTTAGACAGGATGGCACTTAAAAATATAGTCCCCAAACAGCTCATGATGCAAAGATAAATAAAAAAAGAGGTGCAAGATGGAATTGTCCTTGTGCTTGTGCAAGGGCCTCCAAATTGCCTCTTTTTCCTGCCAGTATACGTACGGACTGTCTGACATGCCTACTTGGATGCTGTCACTCATATAATCCTCCACCATTCTTTCAATGGTGACAGAATCATATGCAGTGGCAGTAGACATGTCAGTAATCGTTGGCAGGTCCTTCAGTCCGGACCAGATGTCAGCACTTGCTCCTGACTGCCCTGCATCACCGCCAGCGGGTGGTTTGGGAAATTTTTTTTTTTCCTGGCAGCTCCAGTGGCGGTAGAAAATGAAGGAGGAGCTGTTGGCGGGTCATGTTCCGCTTGACTTGACAATTGTCTCACCAGCAGGTCTTTGAACATCTGCAGACTTGTGTCTGCCGGAAAGAGAGATACAACATAGGCTTTAAACCTAGGATCGAGCACGGTGGCCAAAATGTAGTGCTCTGATTTCAACAGATTAACCACCCATGAATCCTGGTTGACCGAATGAAGGGCTCCATCCACAAGTCCCACATGCCTAGCGGAATCGCTCCGTTTTAGCTCCTCCTTCAATCTCTCCAGCTGCTTCTGCAAAAGCCTGATGAGGGGAATGACCTGACTTAGGCTGGCAGTGTCTGAACTGAGTTCACGTGTGGCAAGTTCAAAGGGTTGGAGAAACTTGCACAACATGGAAATCATTCTCCACTGCGCTTGAGTCAGGTGCATTCCCCCTCCTTTGCCTATATCGTAGGCAGATGTATAGGCTTGAATGGCCTTTTGCTGCTCCTCCATCCTCTGAAGCATATAGAGTGTTGAATTCCACCTCGTTAAAACCTCTTGCTTCAGCTGATGGCAGGGCATGTTCGGGAGTGTTTGCTGGCGCTCCAGTCTTCGGCACGAGGTGGCTGAATGCCGAAAGTGGCCTGCAATTTTTCGGGCCACCGACAGCATCTCCTGCACGCCCCTGTCGTTTTTCAAAAAATTCTGCACCACCAAATTAATTGTATGTGCAAAACATGGGACGTGCTGGAATTTGCCCACATGTAATGCATGCACAATATTGGTGGCGTTGTCCGATATCACAAATCACCAGGAGAGTCCAATTGGGGTAAGCCATTCTGCGATGATGTTCCTCAGTTTCCGTAAGAGGTTGTTAGCTGTGTGCCTCTGTCAAAGTCAGAAAAATATCTCTAGGCACACTGCCATATTTGCACCTCACACAGGTCCGTGCTGCGCATGCGTACGCTCTCCCGTACGTGCGCATACTCACAGTCGCGGGCACCCGCAGGCGCACGGTATGCGTATTTACGGTAGAGTTTATGTGATCGTAGCGTGCGACTCAATCGTTACATATTTTCACTATATAATGTATTTTGTAGATCATGGTCCCTTTGATAGATTCTGAAAGTTTAGTTAATATAGCATGTTCCTGGACAGAGAGATCCCTCTTTGTTTGATACAAGGGGTCAGACAGGAGTAGTACAGTGGTGTTTAGTATCCATCGGAAGAATATTTAATTAGCAATATTCCGGTGTTGGTTTGAAGCGGATCAATCGCTCGTGCGAATAGTTATGGGCATAAGAAGTTTATGAACATTTACTGTATTTGCACTTTATTACCCATGCGGCGGGAAACTCAGTTTCCCTCCCACCTGAGCTGTTGGAAATAGTCACGGCCCACCTGTATGAATCAACCTATGACCTTTTGTTATAATGCGAGGAGGAATTCCTGTGTCCAATGAACAATGAGATTGTAGGGACCATTGAATTGCATTGTGTGTGGGGCATAAATAGAAAGGCCGATCACATCCAGCTCTCACTCTTCAACGGTTATCATTGCTGAAAATCGGGAGCTGGATGTCCAGAGGCGCATGCGATCGTTTCCTTTGTGCGTAAGTTTTTCTCCGTAATCATACTGTTTCTCTCTTGTTATTATGGGCCATATCTTTCTCTCTCTCTCTTCTCTTTCTCTCATTTTCTCTTAAACGTAATTGTATTGTATTTCCTGTGTAGTTATCTGGTTAGGTAGTCTATGTTATATTGTAGTGTATGATTTGTATTTGTATTAATTCTTTTGCAAGTATATCATTCATAATATATATATATTAGGCGTTGGACCCTAAGCCCAGGTATCTGTGTATTTCTTATAGTGTTAAGTACTCTCAGAGCGTCGGTGACGCTCAAACAGCTTTTAAGTTAATAAGGTTATACTGTGTTGCATTTACACCATATCACTACACAAAGGGTTTGCTGCATAATACACTGTTTATGGTTTAGATATAAAGGTTTAACATTGTGAGTGTCTGCGCCGCTGGTGATCTCCTCGTGGTCTCGAGCGTTCGCATCGCTATAGCGAATCATTACGGTAGTCGGCAGCCAATAGCGTGCCTGCCAAGTGATCTCTTGGCCGTGAGCGAACGTAACGCTTGAGCGTCTCGACCACGGCTAAGCGATTGTTACGCAACGTGCGTACCCTTACGGTACTTCATACGTAGATAGCGTACAGTGTTCTTAGACCTCATAAAGGGTATTATATACGATAAATATTCAGCTTTATCAATTGCGGGCTCGTCCTGTCCACATATCTGCACTAGGTAATTTCAGCAGACATTATCCAGCAGCAAAGGGCGGGAGATCATATTCCTCGTAGTGCTGTTTGGATAAGCGTCTGCTTCTCTTAGTAAAGGGTGCTGAAGGAATCCGGGAACCGGAGGTAAGAACAACACGCTAGTCTCTTTTAAAACTGTTTATTTTTCTGTCTTGCGTACACACGCACGCACACATATATATCTGCATTTCTTTTTTTCATTTGTGTATTTTCGTATATCACTCTCCTGTTTGCCAGTTTTATAGTTGATAAACGTGCTAAGAGAGATTTGCTGCTATTCTATAGTTTAAGAGTAAAAAGGTAATATAGTTAAAGTATAGACAAACACAGCTGTGCCTGAGAGACAAGGCGAAGTCTGTGTGGTGCGCGGTAGATGATCAAGGATCATCTACATTGATAAACGTATAAATTGTGTTACGGTGGATCTTTATTTTGCGTACACGTGTCTCTAACAAAGGACTGAGACTTGCGTACGCAAACCAAAGGCCGACGCACGCAGCGTATATCACGCAGCGGAGCGTCCGGGTACGCCCACGTAACTCAAATCACAAGTTTTTTTTCTCTTCTCAACGCGATAAATAGCGCAACGCGGTAAATAACGCAAGGCGATAAATCGCACAAATCTATTTTAACATTCAAAATTTAAATTAATAGATCCTTCTCCTAATTTGTAACACATCTGGTCTAAAGAGAAATTTCTGCGCAGAAATAGAAATAGAAACAAAAGTGTATATGTGGTGAGTGAGTGTTTGTTTTTATAATTTTGAGGTTGAACCACAAGAAAAGTCGAGTTCTCGTGAGGTACATGCGTGTAAGTGACGTACATGGTGGCTAGGGAGGCATCCCTGGTTAAAACATACAATTTGAGCATTAGAGTGTAGCAGACCAGGAGGTCATACTGTAACAGACCAGGAGGTCATAGCAGACCAGCAGGTTCAGGTACAGCAGACAAGGAAGTCCGCTATACAGTCCACAGGCACAACACCGAGAAAGGGTTGGTGCAACACCCATATAGGCCATACAAGCTCTGGCTGAAGGAATTCGCAGCCGTAATTTTCGATTCCACTGGTCGCTCCGTACATAAGATTAGTTGCTTATGTGCTGAACGATTGTACCGCACGTAATTGTGTACATTAGTAAACCTGACCGGTACTATTTGTGTACGAAGGTCATAAACGCTATTTGTACATTCTAACGTGATTTGTGTAATTTTTTTTATTTTAAGGGAGGTTCGCTGCTCACTCAGGAACTATCCAACAACCAATAGTTACTGGAAAGAGTAAGTGTTCTTCGGATCACCCTCACAGGTTCCAGTAAATAGAGGTTCAGGTCGCAGGGGCCCTGGGTCGAGTACGCCAGCACTATATCAGTGTGATCAGGTCGTATTGGTCGGCGTGGGCGAGTGAGTGGGGTACTCGGTAAACCGCCACCGTCAGCCTATTTTGAACATTTTGGTTTGCGTAAGGGTTGGCTGAATAAAGCAACACCTTCGAACTATGGGGGCCACTTGTTCAGGTAGGGGGCGATCAACCTCGGTTCGGGTTGATTCAGTGAACCGACCAGTCGGGTCGGCAAGGTACGTAATGTGTGAGAAATACGGAAGTCACACAGAAGCTTTATGTGATGAATGGGAGAGAATGACGGTACATGACGGGGAGAAATTCCCAAGAGTAGGTAGCTTCAGCACAGAAGTGTTAACGAATTTAAGGAGAAGGATATGTCTCATTAAATCAGCAAAGAGACGAATCAAGCATTATGATTATTTGCAGTTGTGGCAACAGGAGGGTGACATACAGAGAGGATTGGCTCAGGCGGCGGGATCTGGCTCAATCAGAAAACTGATAGCCACGGCCCCACCGCCACCATACATATCAGGAGAGAAATTGGTTGCGGAGAATGACGCACTAAGGTGTAACACACAAACACTTAGCAACTGTGTAAATGTTAAAGATAATGTTAACCAATTGACCAATGCAAGTATTAACCCGTGCAAGTTGTACCCTGTTTTGAACTTTCCTCAGGAGTGTGATCAAGAAGACGAATCGGCAACAATTTCAGCGCTCTCTCTAGCAGCCACCATAGCAGAGACCACAGTAGGCACAGCTCCACCCACGAGATTAGTAACAAGGGCCCCTAGCGGAGGGATAGGTGAGGTCGTATCTACAGGTAAGTACGGCACCATACACTATGCTGAAGCCATTTCACCACAGGCTGTAGAACCCACACAGAGTGATGTTGTTAGAGTTAATCCTGTTAGGGTAATAGCTGTTCCAAATGGGAAAACTGACACATCAGGAGTCACCCCTGTGAGGAACATTGCCATGTATAGCCCATTTTCCCGAATGGAATTAAGGACCATAGTGTCTGAATTCCCTGACCCCAGAAAAGACTTAGTTGCCAGCCAAAAATACATCAGAGACCTAGGTAACACGGTAGAGCCCAACAACAAAGACTGGCAGATATTGCTGAGAGCATGTTTACCCTCCAATGTTGACGCAACTCAATTTTTAACTGACTGTGGATTAGATCAGGATGTACTTCTTACAGATGTGTACAACAAAGATAATGTAAAAAGAATAAGCTTACAGTTAAAGGAGTATTTCCCAGCCGTAGTTAAATGGAACAAAATATTCTCCATTAAACAGAAGGAGTCAGAAACAGCTGCAGAGTATTTTCACAGAGCATTATCAGAAATGGCAAAATACACAGGCATAGAGGACATTAAAACAAACATAAACCATCGAGAAGTAGCAGTATCGGTACTGATGGATGGTTTAAAAGAGTCATTGAAGACTAGGGTACAGACCACACAACCATGTTGGCGAGGTCTGTCTGTGGCTACTTTGAGAGAGGCTGCTATTGATCACGATAGGAACATCACCAGACACAGGGAACAACAAGGTGATAAGTTAATGGCAGTAAGTATACAGGCCCTGACCACAAGGCAGCCTTTGTTTATATCACCAAACCCTGTGGGTAAGTCAAATGTGGTTACTTGTTATTCTTGTCATAAACAGGGACACATGGCACGAGATTGTAAAGTGAAGAATTCACGAAACTCATACCAACCCCCTAGACAACGACACGACACACGACATTGGGAGCAGGGTCCGCAGAAACGGAGTTATGAGCCACATGCAGGGGAAACAAAAAGATACCCCCCGAACAGAGACTGGCAAGCCTCTGGTAGCTCCCAATTAACTCCATCACAAGTAGTTGCTGCCAGCAGGATTCAGGGAGGTCACCATACCCAATAGGGATGTGGCCATACCTGTAATCTGCAGCCAGTAAAATTGATTGCAAGCCTTGGAAGTGAACCAGAAATTGCAATCAATGTAGCTGGTAAATCATTAAACTTTCTTGTAGACACAGGGGCGGCCAAATCAGTGATAAATTCGACAGTGGGCATGAGAACCACTGGTAAGACAATTCCAGCCATAGGGGTAACGGGAGTAGTCCAGCACTACCCTGTTAGCAAACCAGCCGAGATTACAGTAGGGCCGTTACATACCAAGCATTCCTTTTTGCTGGCTGCATCGGCACCGATCAATCTCCTGTGAAGAGACTTACTGTGTAAAATGGGGTGCGTCATTTATTGTACTCCTGAAGGTGTATTCTTGGACATACCTGAGAATCATGCTCAGGAAGTACGAGACATGTTAGACTCCCCGTCAAAATTAATGTCACATACCACTATGACAAATAGGACTCCATCCCAAGTAGAAGAAATGACATCTCAGATACCAGAGTCACTTTGGACTAAAGATGGACAGGACACTGGATTAATGGCAAACATAGCTCCGGTAGTTGTACAAGTAAAAGATGGTAGGATAGCTCCAAAAATCCCACAGTACCCTCTGAAGCCAGAGGTGGAGTTAGGAGTGTATCCCGTAATAGAGCGCTTGCTACAACAGGGCATTCTGGTAAGAACGTCCAGCACTGCCAATAGTCCCATCTTCCCTGTGAAAAAGAGTGGGGGGAGGGGTTACCGGCTAGTGCAGGATCTAAGGGGGATTAACAAAATAGTTGAGAGTCAGTTCCCCGTAGTGCCAAATCCAGCTGTCATCCTAATGCAAATCCCTCCCACTGCGAAATTTTTCACTGTTATTGACCTCTGCTCCGCTTTCTTTTCGGTACCTCTGCACCCTGACAGCCAATATTTGTTTGCATTCACATACAGAGGAGTCCAATACACATGGACTCGATTACCACAAGGATTCATAGATAGTCCAAGTATATTTTCCCAGGCTTTGCATGATTGTTTACAGTCTTTCCAACCAGTGAGTGGATCAGTATTAATACAGTACGTGGATGATCTACTACTGTGTTCTGATTCATTGGAAGCATCCCTGAAGGATACGAAACAGCTCCTGTTTCATCTTTCAGACACAGGACACAAGGTTTCCAAAGACAAGTTGCAATTATGCCAAACTAAGGTAAAATATTTGGGACACTGTCTAACACAAGGACTGAGACACCTGACCGCTGATAGAATTCAAGCAATTAGAGACATGACTCTGCCACAAACCCAGCAACAGATCAGAACATTTTTAGGAATGTGTGGGTATTGCCGTAACTGGATCCCAGGGTTTTCCATTCTAGCGTTACCCTTGCAGGAAATGGTCTCCTCAAACAAACCTGATCGGATTTCGCATACAGACGAGTCTGAGACAGCATTTGAGAGACTTAAACAGTGCCTAACGCAGGCACCAGCATTAGGTATGCCAGACTATGGGAAACCCTTTGAACTATACGGAACAGAAAGTGCTGGTTGCGCGGCAGGTGTACTAACCCAAAAGCACGGTGATGCCAGCAGGCCGGTAGCATACTACAGCGCTCAGCTAGATACGGTAGCGCGATCCCTCCCCACATGCTTGCGAAGCGTTGCTGCGATAGCATTGCTAGTAACGAAAAGCGAAGACGTCGTGCTAGGTCACAACCTCACAATTCATACACCACATGCAGTGTCAGCCTTGTTAAATTCTGCCCAAACCAGACACGTCTCATCAGCGCGGTTTACAAGATGGGAATTGGCACTAATGGCCCCCGTAAACATCACCATAAGGAGATGCAGTGCATTAAATCCTGCAACATATCTCCCGGGTGTGCCTGGACAGGCACAAAGGGTGGAAGATGAGAGTGGTGGGGAAGGAGGATTTAATACAAAGGAAGACACTCATGATTGTATGGAATATTTGACCCAAAATTTTACCGCAAGGCCTGACATCAGTGACAACCCACTGGAAGATGCAGAACTTACGTTCTACACGGACGGTAGTTGTCATAGACAGTCAGACTCGGGAGACTTGTGTACTGGATACGCAGTCGTAGATGACCAAGGCACCATAGAAGCGGAACCGCTAGGCCCACCTCACTCAGCCCAGGTTGCTGAACTGGTCGCCCTAACCAGAGCATGTGAATTGGCTAAGGGCAAATCAGCCAATATCTACACCGATTCTAGATACGCATTCGGGGTAGTCCATGATTTCGGAGCCCTATGGCGCCTCAGAAATTTCATGACGGCAGCTGGTACACCGGTAGCGCATGCAGCTCACATAAAAAGGCTTCTAACAGCAATACAGGAACCCGACAGAGTGGCTGTTATCAAATGTAAAGCACACACATATAGCCAAGACCCAGTATCACTTGGTAACAGCCGAGCAGACGAAGCTGCTAAATTAGCAGCTGCTACCCCCAGACAGACAGACACCACACAACTGATGGTATTTAATACCATCAACACACAGAAGTTGTGTGAGATGCAAAATTTGTGTTCCATACAGGAAAAGGCAGTCTGGAAGGCAAAAGGATATGGCCAGGAGTCCTCAGGACTCTGGACGGATGGACACGGTAAACCAGTGGCCCCCAGGGTATACCTTCCATGTTTAGCTGAGGCAGCTCACGGACTGACTCATCTGGGCAAGGAAGGGATGTGCAAGTTGGTAAGAGCATATTGGTGTGCCCCAGGATTTTCATCTCATGCGAGTAAAAGAGCAATGTCATGCCTTACCTGTCTGAGAAAGAACATCGGAAAGGCAATACCAACAGAACCATCCCATATCCCACCTGCAGGCGGTCCTTTCCAGGTAATACAGATTGACTTTATTCAATTACCCCCTTGTCGAAATTTGAAATATGTACTTGTTTGTATAGATGTTTTCTCAAATTGGGTCGAAGCATTTCCGGCGGCCACAAATACCGCTATGTTTACTGCTAAGAAAATTGTGCAGGAATTTGTATGTAGATATGGTATCCCTAGAATAATTGAGAGTGATAGGGGTACCCATTTTACAGGTGATGTCTTTCAAGGAATGTGTAAGTTGATGGGAATTGATAGCAAGCTGCACACTCCATACCGTCCACAGGCGAGTGCGAAAGTGGAAAGAGTGAACAGCACTATTAAAAATAAACTGAGTAAAGTGATGGCAGAGACAGGATTGACATGGCCAGAAGCTCTACCCATTGTACTGTACAGCATCAGAACCACTCCCAGGTCCCCTTTTAATCTGTCTCCCTTTGAAATCTTGTTTGGTCGACAACCACATGTTATGATTAACCCTCAGGATGATTTGAAGTGTAACAATGAAGTGACTGTAAAATACTTGATTAACATGAGTAAACAGTTAAGGAATCAAAATGATAATCTGAAGTTAGTGATTCCTGATTTACCAGATAGTAATTGTCATGACATTGAACCTGGGGATTATGTAATGATACGGAATTTTCTACGCTCAGGTTGCCTTATTGACAGATGGGAAGGACCATACCAGGTCTTATTGACTAGCACTACAGCATTGAAGGTTGCTGAGAGAGAGACTTGGGTTCATTCGTCCCACTGTAAGAAGGTCGCTGATCCAGAGAAGTCCTGTGATAAGGAACAGACGGTAGAGGTTGTATCACTGGAGTGTCTGTTCCAGGAGGACTAAGGCGGCACCTGAGCATCGAGAACCACAAGATCAAAAGCAGTTGTCGATCCCCTGTTCCCTTTTATTGTTTTTCTCCACTTCCCATCCCCTCTCCCTCAAATTATTTTTCCCCCCTTCTCATTCTTCTTCGTCTCCTCCTAAGATGGACTTGCCTCAAGAGACTGTGATCCGGATTTTCCTGTTGACCATGATGTTGACCAGAGCAGTCTGTTCCGGCGAGAGTACCATGGAGTTCGAGAGAGGTTCTGGAATGGGTTCTGATGACAGAGATGGAGGCGTAGTTTTCCAAGAACAACTTAACCAACAAGTAAAGGCGAGTATCAGAAAACGATCCGATAGCATTGACCATAGAAGGAATTGTGAAGGATTGTTAGCTGAAGAAAACTGTATCTGTCGGCTTTGTAACAATGTCATTGAGGATGGGTGCATAAAGAAATGCCAATCCAGTTTTAATATCCATATGGACCGGCATCCATTGAGTGACTATCACTCCTTAGTGGGTAGTGTGTTAAATAAAACAGATTGTTGGGTATGCTCTCAAGTACCTCAAGGTCATAGCAAATCAGGGCTAGTACCATTTCCTTTAACGATAGGGGAGGTACTTGAGTTAAGTGGTGGGAGACCGGTGGACAGGAGGTTTAATATCTCCAGCCCTCCTAGTTTGAAGCTCCACCAATACCATGTGGATAGGTCCCTATTATGCTTTAACATCTCCAATCCCCGAAAGCCGGGAAATTGGGAAGTGTCATGGAGTAACCAAACCATGACCTTTTCGCATAGAGCAGATAGAATGCCTACAGATACAGAGCTTATACGCCACATAGCCAGTAGAGGAAAATCTTTCCGGTATAGGTATACCTTAGGAAATAGGATTACGAGAGTTGGAGAGGTATCACCAGGATACTGTGCACATATCGTACAACCTGATACGTGTACTAAGCAGATGGAAGAATTAGGGTTAGGAGATTTCACATGGAAGGTGTGTAATATGGTTATGTCCTACTCCGTCCCATATGTTCTCCCCGATGATGCATATTTCATATGCGGGAGAAAGGCGTATAAGTGGCTTGCCCCAAACTCTGAAGGATTGTGTTATATTGGAAAAGTATTGCCTGAAGTAATGACTGTATCACATGACAAAATGAAAGACATACACCGTGTTGCCCAAACTCCTTATACTCATACTCATTACGAGCACATCGTTAAACGGCACCTGATAGAAAGAACAGAGCACCCGGCCTCTGACATGATCAGTGAATCCACCGGGATTCAGTTCCTACTTACGTTAGACATCACTCGCACCGCTAGAGGAGTGTTGAATTATAAATACATATCTGCGCTTGCAAATTTGTTAGATAATATCACTGAAATGTATGATGACACGTTTAGGTATACTGGAAGGGAACTTCAAGCTTACAAAACAGAACTAGTCCAGCATAGAATGGTTCTGTCACGATCCGGGTATCTGGACGCCATTTCTTACCCATCAGATGCCTCCTAAGGCTGGCTCAGCGCTCTAGGACCGGATCCCATCTGTTATCCTAATGTTCACATTCCTGCATCCTCTCCTGTCTCTCTGAGACGCTGTCACAGTAACGCCTTATTACATCTGGCATGGCGTCTCCCGCGGCCTCCGCCGCCGTCCCTGAGCTTCTGCATGCAGAGTGTCAGAGTGGCGATTACGTCAGCCGCGGCCTCCGCTGTGTCCGCGTGGTTGGATGTGCACTTGTCAGCCTGGCGTCTCCTGTCTCCAGTGGCCGGCGCCGCCATTACTGTTTTCATTACCACATGGATTACAAACCAAACTTCCCTCCAAGTGTCTGCATGGGCGCAGCCATCTTGGATTCTGTCAGCTGATCATTTCCTCCAATCTGTTGTCAGTATTGTTAATCTGCATAATTGCCTAGCCAATCCCTTCCTTGCTGCAGGTATAAATACACTGTGCCTGAGCAAGGAAGGCGTCAGTGCTTTGGTTGTCAAACCTAGTTCCTGTTTGTCTCTCTCCTGTGATTGTCTTCCAGGTTCCAGCTCCTGTCTCAAGACTTCCACCATAGAGACCCGCACCAGCATTCCACCTGCGGTGTAGCCTGACTCTCCAATCCATTGTGGATTCATCTGTTTCCAGCTACAACATTACCTGCTTCCAGCTCAGCTTCCAGCAGAGTACAGCTTCCCTTAAAGGGCCGGTGTCCTTTCTACACTTTACCACTCTCCACCGGTATTATTATTTCTCCGCTCTCAAGTTCTACATTTCAGTTCATATTTCATCGCTCCCAAGTTCATTTATTATTTAACTGGTTCCAGCCAGTATCCACTCCGTGCTAACAACAGTCTGGTTCCAGCCAGTATCCACAGCAGCTGTTTTACCTTCAGCAACCCAGCTTTTCCTGGAACACCAGCTGGCACAATCCTGGGTTATCTCCATTGCTACAGTCGGGCCTGGTAAGGACTTTCCATCTAGAAGATCATAAGAACTATCTCACACTACCAGTGCCCTGTGGCTCCTGCCATCCTGTAGTACCCAGGAACTGTATTTATTATTTGCTGACTTTTACGTTTTCTTTTACTGCTGTTGTGTTGCGGAGTTGTCATAATAAACATCATTGACTTTTATCTAAGTTGTCGTGGTCACGCCTTCGGGCAGTTATTATTCATGTTACTTACATGTCCAGGGGTCTGATACAACCTCCCAGGTTCCGGTACATCTCAGCCCCTACAACTGAGGCTGCCTCCCGTCAGCTCAGGCCCTCAGTTGTGACAGTAAGCACTGACCTAATGAATCCAGCCGGAGACCAGGATCAAGCGGCCAGGCCGATGCAAGAACTGGCAGCCCGACTAGAACATCAGGAGGCTGCACAGGGCCACATCATCCGCTGTCTCCAGGATCTCTCTACTCGGCTGGATGGGATTCAGACAACTCTCCGTGGATCAGGCGCATCTGGTGCGTCAACCACAGTGACTCCAGCTATAACCCCACCCACCTTACCCATGATACTGTTATTGCTCTAAGGACTCTACCAGTTCGTCTGAGAGTGGGAGTTCTTCATTCCGAACTTATTTCACTTCTAGTGATTCCAAGAGCCACACATCCTGTGGTCCTGGGCCTTCCATGGCTCCGTCTTCACAATCCTACAATTGATTGGACGACTACGCAAATCCTGGCATGGGGTTCCTCCTGTGCAGAGACATGTTTGTTTAAAGTATTGCCTGTCTGTTCTTCCTCCCCCAGGTCGTCTGATGTTCCACCTCCTCCATATCAAGATTTCACGGATGTGTTCAGTAAAGCTTCTGCTGATATCCTTCCTCCTCATAGAGAATGGGACTGCCCGATTGATCTCGTTCCAGGGAAGGTTCCACCTCGAGGCCGAACTTATCCGTTGTCTCTGCCTGAGACGCATTCTATGGAGGAATACATTAAAGAGAACCTAGCAAAGGGGTTCATTCGACCTTCTTCTTCCCCAGCCGGCGCAGGCTTCTTTTTTGTAAAAAAAAAAGATGGTGGTCTGCGGCCGTGCATCGACTACAGAGGTTTGAACGACATTACCATCAAGAACCGTTATCCTTTACCCCTGATTACTGAGCTCTTTGACAGAGTTAGCGGAGCTACCATCTTTACAAAGCAGGACTTGCGAGGTGCATACAATCTCATCCGGATCCGTGAGGGTGACGAGTGGAAGACCGCCTTTAACACCCGTGACGGACATTATGAGTACCTCGTCATGCCCTTCGGATTGAGCAATGCTCCAGCTGTCTTCCAGCATTTTGTCAATGAGATTTTCAGAGACATTCTATACCGTCATGTCGTGGTCTATCTAGACGATATCCTCATTTTTGCCAACGATTTAGAGGAACATCGTTTTTGGGTTAAAGAGGTTCTGTCCCGTCTCCGTGTCAATCATCTCTATTGCAAATTAGAAAAATGCGTCTTTGAAGTCAAGTCCATTCCGTTTCTAGGGTACATTGTGTCCGGTTCCGGACTAGAGATGGATCCTGAGAAACTACAAGCAATTCAGAATTGGCCGGTACCCTTAACCCTCAAAGGGGTCCAGAGGTTCTTAGGGTTCGCCAATTATTACCGAAAGTTTATACGAGACTTTTCCACCATTGTGGCGCCTATTACTGCTTTCACCAAGAAGGGTGCTAACCCGTCCAAGTGGTCTGAAGAAGCCATGCAAGCTTTTCATCTTTTAAAACAGAGGTTCATCTCTGCGCCTGTCCTGAAACAGCCTGACATCGACTCTCCTTTCATCCTAGAGGTGGATGCCTCCTCCGTTGGAGTAGGAGCGGTGTTATCTCAGAGGGCTAAAGATGGCCATTTACATCCTTGCAGTTTCTTCTCCCGGAAGTTCTCCCCAGCTGAGCGCAACTATGCCATTGGCGACCAGGAGTTGCTAGCCATCAAGCTCGCTCTAGAAGAGTGGAGGTATCTGTTGGAGGGAGCTTCTCATTTAATCACCATACTTACAGACCACAAGAACCTTTTATACCTGAAGGGCGCACAATGTCTCAACCCTCGTCAGGCCAGATGGGCACTTTTCTTTTCCAGGTTCGACTTTAAACTCCAGTTCTGTCCGGGCTCTCAGAATCGCAAGGCCGATGCCCTTTCCCGCTCATGGGAGCAAGAAAATGAGTCAGAGTCTTCAGACAAGCATCCTATTATAAATCCGTTGGCATTCTCCACGGTAGGGATGGACTCTACGCCCCCATCAGGGAAAAGTTTTGTGAAGCCGATGCTAAGGAAGAAGCTCATGCATTGGGCCCATGCTTCCCGTTTTGCCGGACATACAGGTATCCAAAAAACCCTGGAGTTTATCTCTAGGTCCTATTGGTGGCCAACTCTGAAAAAGGACGTCTTGGAGTTTATTGCATCTTGCCCAAAGTGTGCCCAACATAAAGTATCCCGCCAGTCGCCTGCGGGGCAACTGGTTCCACTATCCGTTCCCCGTCGACCATGGACCCACTTGTCGATGGATTTGATTACAGACTTACCCATGTGCAACAAGTTCAATACCATCTGGGTGGTAGTTGACCGGTTCACCAAGATGGCACACTTCATTCCTCTCACCGGTCTTCCGTCAGCTTCCAAGTTGGCTCAAGTATTCATACAAGAGATCTTCCGACTCCACGGTCTTCCTGAAGAAATTATCTCAGATCGAGGAGTTCAATTCACAGCCAAATTCTGGCGAAGTTTATGTCAAGTCCTCCAAGTCAAGCTAAAGTTTTCCACGGCTTACCATCCTCAGACCAATGGTCAAACCGAGAGGGTGAATCAGGACTTGGAGGCCTTCCTCCGCATCTATGTGTCCTCCTCTCAAGATGACTGGGTTCAATTACTTCCCTGGGCCGAGTTCTGTCATAACAACCAGTATCATTCTTCATCTGCTTCAACACCATTCTTCACTAACTTTGGATTCCACCCTAAAGTTCCTGAGTTCCAACCGCTTCCAGCAACTTCTGTTCCCGCAGTGGATATCACCTTGCATCAGTTTGCCAATATCTGGAAGAGCGTACGATCAGCTCTGCTCAAGGCATCGTTCAGGTACAAGAAGTTTGCGGATAAGAAGCGTCGAGCAGTTCCTGCTCTCAAGGTGGGTGATCGGGTATGGTTATCCACGAAGAATTTGAGGTTAAGAGTTCCCAGTATGAAGTTTGCACCTCGCTATATCGGTCCTTTCAAGATTGAACAAGTCATCAATCCTGTTGCTTACAGACTCCAGTTACCTCCCTTCTTAAAAATACCCAGGACATTCCATGTTTCCCTGTTGAAACCGCTGATCTTGAATCGGTTTCATTCCTCACTTCCTCCAACTCCGAAAGTCCAAACTCAACGAGGCGTTGAGTATGAAGTGGCCAAGATCCTGGACTCACGTCACCGTTACGGTCAACTACAGTATCTTATTGACTGGAAGGGTTACGGCCCTGAGGAACGTTCATGGACCAATGCTTCCGATGTCCATGCTCCTGCCTTGGTCCGGAGATTCCATTCCAAGTTTCCTCAAAAGCCAAAGAAGTGTCCTGGGGCCACTCCTAAAGGGGGGGGTGCTGTCACGATCCGGGTATCTGGACGCCATTTCTTACCCATCAGATGCCTCCTAAGGCTGGCTCAGCGCTCCAGGACCGGATCCCATCTGTTATCCTAATGTTCACATTCCTGCATCCTCTCCTGTCTCTCTGAGACGCTGTCACAGTAACGCCTTATTACATCTGGCATGGCGTCTCCCGCGGCCTCCGCCGCCGTCCCTGAGCTTCTGCATGCAGAGTGTCAGAGTGGCGATTACGTCAGCCGCGGCCTCCGCTGTGTCCGCGTGGTTGGATGTGCACTTGTCAGCCTGGCGTCTCCTGTCTCCAGTGGCCGGCGCCGCCATTACTGTTTTCATTACCACATGGATTACAAACCAAACTTCCCTCCAAGTGTCTGCATGGGCGCAGCCATCTTGGATTCTGTCAGCTGATCATTTCCTCCAATCTGTTGTCAGTATTGTTAATCTGCATAATTGCCTAGCCAATCCCTTCCTTGCTGCAGGTATAAATACACTGTGCCTGAGCAAGGAAGGCGTCAGTGCTTTGGTTGTCAAACCTAGTTCCTGTTTGTCTCTCTCCTGTGATTGTCTTCCAGGTTCCAGCTCCTGTCTCAAGACTTCCACCATAGAGACCCGCACCAGCATTCCACCTGCGGTGTAGCCTGACTCTCCAATCCATTGTGGATTCATCTGTTTCCAGCTACAACATTACCTGCTTCCAGCTCAGCTTCCAGCAGAGTACAGCTTCCCTTAAAGGGCCGGTGTCCTTTCTACACTTTACCACTCTCCACCGGTATTATTATTTCTCCGCTCTCAAGTTCTACATTTCAGTTCATATTTCATCGCTCCCAAGTTCATTTATTATTTAACTGGTTCCAGCCAGTATCCACTCCGTGCTAACAACAGTCTGGTTCCAGCCAGTATCCACAGCAGCTGTTTTACCTTCAGCAACCCAGCTTTTCCTGGAACACCAGCTGGCACAATCCTGGGTTATCTCCATTGCTACAGTCGGGCCTGGTAAGGACTTTCCATCTAGAAGATCATAAGAACTATCTCACACTACCAGTGCCCTGTGGCTCCTGCCATCCTGTAGTACCCAGGAACTGTATTTATTATTTGCTGACTTTTACGTTTTCTTTTACTGCTGTTGTGTTGCGGAGTTGTCATAATAAACATCATTGACTTTTATCTAAGTTGTCGTGGTCACGCCTTCGGGCAGTTATTATTCATGTTACTTACATGTCCAGGGGTCTGATACAACCTCCCAGGTTCCGGTACATCTCAGCCCCTACAACTGAGGCTGCCTCCCGTCAGCTCAGGCCCTCAGTTGTGACAGGTTCTTAATTACCTCACAGCAGTAACAGGCGGATATTGTGTCACACTGGCAACACAATACGGCGTGAAATGTTGCACATATATTACGAATAGCACCGAGGACCCAGTCGAGGTCATAGACCAAAAGATGGACGATATTCTCCAACTGAAGTGGGAATTTCGCAGGAGACACAATCTCACTCTTGCTGCTGTAAGTAATG
Source organism: Pseudophryne corroboree (assembly GCF_028390025.1). NCBI lineage: Eukaryota > Metazoa > Chordata > Amphibia > Anura > Myobatrachidae > Pseudophryne > Pseudophryne corroboree. The sequence goes on along the minus strand of NC_086451.1, from coordinate 151,421,640 downwards.
AGCTGACTGGTTGGGTGTCATGGTTGAACCCGCGAAATTGGTTCTCCGGTTTAGGAGAATGGGCCCAAGGAGTTATAATGGATGTTGGGAAGTTTCTCCTATGTATCTTAGGTGTTGTCATATCAATTGGTTTGATATTTAGATGCGGTCAGGCTTTAATGAGGTGCAAAAGTCGTACTAGGGTAATGAGTTTAAGGAGTGAGGAAACTGTAATTCCAATGGACTTGATTTATGACCCAACGGTAGAAACAAAGATGTAATGAAAATGCGATTATACGGTCCGTTTCTTTCACCTGTTTTTCCGTTTTCCTCCAAGGTAAAAAGACCCACTTGGACGAGGAATTTGATGAGCCGATATACAGACAACAGATGGATTAAAAGAAGAAGTTTTGACAACCTTACACACAGATTTGATGAACTTTGCCATAGATCCCCAGTTTCCCTAGAAATTTTAAAAATTACGCTAGCCCAACATTTTTTGTAAATCTATGGACATTGACAAAGCTTTTGCTCGCACCTAATGGGCAAAAGCACAAAGAAGACTGCATTCAACAGACACCTAACAAGACCTCAATCGACGAATGTTCATTTACCTGACATAGAATACCACCGCATTTACCGTAATTATGTCTTTTCTTCATTTCTACAACCCTCAGGTAATGACACACATAGTCGATAGGGAATACAGGCACAGATATCAGCAAGCACATATCTCCCCCATTCATGTATCATCAACTAAAATGTGCTCCCCCATTTTGTTACAACCAAAGCCGAAAAGAGCTCGGTAAAGTTTGACAGCCCATCCACAGACCCGTACCACGGGATAAGAAGGAATTCAAATGTATACTTCGCAATACCTCGAAGCTTGATTTAAAACACGTACGGCACGATGATACATGACCCCCCAAACATGGACTCATACACACATGCTTCTGCTATCTCACTAGGTCATACCCTCTTCACACCTTCTCCTCTCTCCTCCCTTACCCAACCATGGAAATGTATTAACCCCTAACATATATTTTTCTCTTTTTGAAATGTTTTCAGGAAGTGGCAGTTATTGTTGACTGCCAAAGGGTGGACTGTCAAAGTCAGAAAAATATCTCTAGGCACACTGCCATATTTGCACCTCACACAGGTCCGTGCTGCGCATGCGTACGCTCTCCCGTACGTGCGCATACTCACAGTCGCGGGCACCCGCAGGCGCACGGTATGCGTATTTACGGTAGAGTTTATGTGATCGTAGCGTGCGACTCAATCGTTACATATTTTCACTATATAATGTATTTTGTAGATCATGGTCCCTTTGATAGATTCTGAAAGTTTAGTTAATATAGCATGTTCCTGGACAGAGAGATCCCTCTTTGTTTGATACAAGGGGTCAGACAGGAGTAGTACAGTGGTGTTTAGTATCCATCGGAAGAATATTTAATTAGCAATATTCCGGTGTTGGTTTGAAGCGGATCAATCGCTCGTGCGAATAGTTATGGGCATAAGAAGTTTATGAACATTTACTGTATTTGCACTTTATTACCCATGCGGCGGGAAACCCAGTTTCCCTCCCACCTGAGCTGTTGGAAATAGTCACGGCCCACCTGTATGAATCAACCTATGACCTTTTGTTATAATGCGAGGAGGAATTCCTGTGTCCAATGAACAATGAGATTGTAGGGACCATTGAATTGCATTGTGTGTGGGGCATAAATAGAAAGGCCGATCACATCCAGCTCTCACTCTTCAACGGTTATCATTGCTGAAAATCGGGAGCTGGATGTCCAGAGGCGCATGCGATCGTTTCCTTTGTGCGTAAGTTTTTCTCCGTAATCATACTGTTTCTCTCTTGTTATTATGGGCCATATCTTTCTCTCTCTCTCTTCTCTTTCTCTCATTTTCTCTTAAACGTAATTGTATTGTATTTCCTGTGTAGTTATCTGGTTAGGTAGTCTATGTTATATTGTAGTGTATGATTTGTATTTGTATTAATTCTTTTGCAAGTATATCATTCATAATATATATATATTAGGCGTTGGACCCTAAGCCCAGGTATCTGTGTATTTCTTATAGTGTTAAGTACTCTCAGAGCGTCGGTGACGCTCAAACAGCTTTTAAGTTAATAAGGTTATACTGTGTTGCATTTACACCATATCACTACACAAAGGGTTTGCTGCATAATACACTGTTTATGGTTTAGATATAAAGGTTTAACATTGTGAGTGTCTGCGCCGCTGGTGATCTCCTCGTGGTCTCGAGCGTTCGCATCGCTATAGCGAATCATTACGGTAGTCGGCAGCCAATAGCGTGCCTGCCAAGTGATCTCTTGGCCGTGAGCGAACGTAACGCTTGAGCGTCTCGACCACGGCTAAGCGATTGTTACGCAACGTGCGTACCCTTACGGTACTTCATACGTAGATAGCGTACAGTGTTCTTAGACCTCATAAAGGGTATTATATACGATAAATATTCAGCTTTATCACCTCTTATGGAAAGCGGTGATACAAAGCGTAGCCTGCCTAGGAACGAGTTGGCGTTTGCGAGATGCTGCTACTGGTGCCGCCACTGTTGTTGCTGCGGGAGGCAACAGATCTACCCAGTGGGCTGTCACAATCATATAGTCCTTAGTCTGCCCTGCTCCACTTGTCCACATGTCCGTGGTTAAGTGGACAGTGGGTACAACTGCATTTTTTAGGACACTGAGGACACTTTTTCTGACGTCTGTGTACATTCTCGGTATCGCCTGCCTAGAGAAGTGGAATCTAGATGGGATTTGGTACCGGGGACACACTACCTCAAGCAATTCTCTAAGTCCCTGTGAACTAACGGTGGATACCGGACGTACGTCTAACACTAACATAGTTGTCAAGGCCTGAGTTATCCGCTTTGCAACAGGATGACTGCTGTGATATTTCATCTTCCTCGCAAAGGACTGTTGGACAGTCAATTGCTTAATGGAAGTAGTACTAGTGGTCTTCCGACTTCCCCTCTGGGATGCCGATCGACTCCCAGCAGCAACAACAGCAGCACATCAGCAACAGCAGCAGTAAGCGTTCCACTCAAGGATCCATCGGAGGAATCCCAGTTAGGAGAGGACTCGTCAGTCCTGCCAGTGACATAGCCTGCAGGACTATTGGCGTTCCTGTCTAAGGAGGAAATTGACATTGAGGGAGTTGGTGGTGTGGTTTGCTGGAGCTTGGGTATAAGAGGAAGAAGGGATTTAGTTGTCAGTGGACTGCTTCCGCTGTTACCCAAAGTTTTTGAACTTGTGAATGACTTCTGATGAATGCGCTCCAGGTGACGTATAAGGGAGGATGTTCCTAGGTGGTTAACGTCCTTACCCCTACTTATTACGGCTTGACAAAGTCAACACACGGCTTGACACCTGTTGTCCGCATTTCTGCTGAAATAATTCCACACCGAAGAGGTGATTTTTTTTTTTGTATTTTGACCAGGCATGTCAATGGCCATATTCCTCCCACGGACAACAGGTGTCTCCCCGGGTGCCTGACTTAAACAAACCACCTCACCATCAGAATCCTCCTTGTCAATTTCCTCCTCAGCGCCAGCAACACCCATATCCTCATCCTGGTGTACTTCAACAGTGACATCTTCAATTTGAATATCAGGAACTGGACTGTGGGTGCTCCTTCCAGCACTTGCAGGGGGCGTGCAAATGGTTGAAGGAGCCACCTCTTCCCGTCCAGTGTTGGGAAGGTCAGGCATCGCACCCGCCGACACATTTGGACTCTCCTTGGGGATTTGTGATTTAGAACGCACAATTCTTTGCTGTGCTTTTGCCAGCTTAACTCTTTTCATTTTTCTAGCGGGAGGATGAGTGCTTCCATCGTCATGTGAAGCTGAACCACTAGTCAAGAGGTACATAAGAGAGGGCCTTAGCCGTTCCTTGCCACTCCGTGTCGTAAATGGCATATTGGCAAGTTTACGCATCTCCTCAGATGATTTTAATTTATCTTTTTGGGTCATTTTGCTTTTTGGATTTTACATGCTCTCTACTATGACATTGGGCATCGGCCTGGGCAGATGACGTTGATGGCATTTCATCATCTCTGCCATGACTAGTGGCAGCAGCTTCAGCACTAGCTGGAAGTGGATCTTGATCTTTCCCTATTTTACCCTCCAAATTTTTGTTCTCCATTTTTTAATGTGTGGAATTATATGCCAGTAATATATCTGGAATTAGACAGCAGTAATGTCTGGAATTAGATACCACTAGATAGATACCAGATACCACTGTGACTGGAATGATGATGACCTATGCACAGTGACAGGACACTACCACAGCACCCTACAGCAGCAAGATGCAGCACAAGACAATGAGCAGTGATACTGAGCACTGATGATACTACTGAGCACTGACACTGAGCAGCACGATGCAGCACAAGACACTGTACTAGTATTAGTAATGTAGTATTACTGAGCACCACAATGCAGCACAAGACAATGAGCAGTGATACTGACAACTGATGATACTACTGAGCACTGACACTGAGCAGCACAATGCAGCACAAGACACTGTACTAGTATTAGTAATGTAGTATTACTGAGCACCACAATGCAGCACAAGACAATGAGCAGTGATACGGAGCACTGATGATACTACTGAGCACTGACACTGAGCAGCACGATGCAGCACAAGACACTGTACTAGTATTAGTAGTGTAGTATTACTGAGCACCACAATGCAGCACAAGACAATGAGCAGTGATACTGAGCACTGATGATACTACTGAGCACTGACACTGAGCAGCACGATGCAGCACAAGACACTGTACTAGTATTAGTAATGTAGTATTACTGAGCACCAAAAGACAATGAGCAGTGATATTAAGCACTGATGATACTATTGAGAACTAACACTGAGCAGCACGATGCAGTACAAGACACTGTACTAGTATTAGTAGTGTAGTATTACTGAGCACCATGATGCAGCACAAGACAATGAGCAGTGATACTGAGCACTGATGATACTACTGAGCACTGACACTGAGCAGCACAATGCAGCACAAGACACTGTACTAGTATTAGTAATGTAGTATTACTGAGCACCACAATACAGCACAAGACAATGAGCAGTGATACTGAGCACTGATGATACTACTGAGCACTGACACTGAGCAGCACGATGCAGCACAAGACACTGTACTAGTATTAGTAATGTAGTATTACTGAGCACCAAAAGACAATGAGCAGTGATATTAAGCACTGATGATACTACTGAGAACTAACACTGAGCAACACGATGCAGCACAAGACACTGTACTAGTATTAGTAGTGTAGTATTACTGAGCACCATGATGCAGCACAAGACAATGAGCAGTGATACTGAGCACTGATGATACTACTGAGCACTGACACTGAGCAGCACGATGCAGCACAAGACACTGTACTAGTATTAGTAATGTAGTATTACTGAGCACCACAATGCAGCACAAGACAATGAGCAGTGATACTGAGCACTGATGATACTACTGAGCACTGACACTGAGCAGCACGATGCAGCACAAGACACTGTACTAGTATTAGTAATGTAGTATTACTGAGCAACACAATGCAGCACAAGACAATGAGCAGTGATACTGAGCACTGATGATACTACTGAGAACTGACACTGAGCAGAACAAGACACTGTAAGCAGCACAAGGCGCAGCACAAAAGCACTCTGGAATTGTCACCCCCCAGATACCACTGTGACTGGAATGATGATGACCGTTGCACAGTCACAGGACACTACTACCACAGCACCCTACAGCAGCAAGATGCAGCACAAGAGAGACACTGTACTAGTATTACTGAGCAGCAATAAGCACTGATACTGAGCACTGATACTGAGAACTGACACTGAGAGAATGTAGCCACGTCCTCTCTGTACCCTCTACAATGCCCGAATAAAAATGGCGGCGACGCGGGGTTCTTTATATGGAATCCGAATCTCGCGAGAATCAGACAGCGGGATGATGACGTTTTGCCTCGTTCGGGTTTTCCGAGTCAGGCGGGAACAACCGAGCCGGGCTCGGAACCGTGTTTGACACATGGAGTTCGGGGGGGTTCGGTTCTCGGCGAACCGAACCCGCTCATCTCTAATATATAACTGCAGCAGAGCAGAGTAAGTCTGATGAGCGCTGCCACTAACAAATAGCCTATAATATATATATATATATATATATATATATATATATATATACAGTATATATATATATATATATATATACACTGCTCAAAAAAATAAAGGGAACACTAAAATAACACATCCTAGATCTGAATAAATGAAATATTCTTATTAAATACTTTGTTCTTTACATAGTTGAATGTGCTGACAACAAAATCACACAAAAATTATCAATGGAAATCACATTTATTAACCCATGGAGGTCTGGATTTGGAGTCACCCTCAAAATTAAAGTGGAAAAACATACTACAGGCTGATCCAACTTTGATGTAATGTCCTTAAAACAAGTCAAAATGAGGCTCTATTCTGTTTCTCTACAGTTTTCCTCTTCATCTTTTGCGTTCACACTGGGTGGTACAATACATGGACCCAATTACAGTTCAAACTCCACATGCCTAGGTCCTTCAGAGTTCTGCCCAAACCCAGTATATCTCAACAGCACGATGACACCAGTATTACTGCAGTGTGCCTTGTCATGCACAAAGGGTGGAGAATGGGAATACTGGTGAAGGGAAATTTTGTATAGACACTGATATGCCTGTTGGTGAATGGCAAACCTGACATTTTCTTTTTCATTTTCTTCTTCTTTCTCTCCTCTAGAGATGTTTCTTTTTTCTTTTTTCTTTTTTTTGAGTTATGCTCATGGTACTCTACATTGCAAACACACAACAGTTAAATTAAGATAAAAAAAATGTGTGTTCCTTACAGGAAAAGGCAGTCTGGAGGACAAAGGGGTATGGCCAGGAGTCCTCAGGACTGTGGACAGGTGGACACGGTAAGTCAGTAGCCCCCCAGAGCATACCTTCCAAGTCTAGCTGAGGGGGCACACGGTCTGACTCATCTAGGCAAAGAGGGTATGTGCAGGCTGATGAGAGCCTACTGGTGTGCACCAGGATTCTATTCTCATGCAGGTAAGAGAGCAATGACCTGTCTTGCTTGCTTGAGGAAGAATATTGGTAAAGCAATAGCAACAGAGCCATCCCATATCCCTCCTGCAGACGGATCTTTTCAGGAAATACAAATCGAATTCGTACAGTTAACACCCTTTAGGAATTATTGTTATGTATTGGTGTGCACTGATGTTTTCTCAAACTGGTTAGAGGCATTTCCTGCCGCCACGGATGCTGCTGTGTTTACCGCAAAGAAAAATTGCGCAGAAATTTGTGTGTAGATAATGGTACCCCTAGAAGTAGGAGCAAAGCCTGAAATTGTACTTTTGTGATCATAGATACTGCCACGAGTATTATGTAGCTTCGGAACCACTCTCAGTGACGATATACGCTGCTGCTCTATGTACACTGCTGCCGTAAAATAATTATAACAACAACCACAGTCCCTTACAGTGTTGTTGTGTTGTGCTGCATCAGACCAGTGGTAGTGTCCTGTCCATCAGTCATTCCAGTGACGAGGCAGTCACAGTGGTATACGCTGCTGCTATATGTCCACTGCTGCTGTATAATAATAATAACAACAGCAACAACCACAAGTCCCTTACAGTGTTGTTGTGTTGTGCTGCATCAGACCAGTGGTAGTGTCCTGTCCATCAGTCATTCCAGTGACGATATACGCTGCTGCTATATGTCCACTGCTGCCGTATAATAATAATGACAACAACAACAACAAGTCCCTTACAGTGTTGTTGTGTTGTGCTGCATCAGACCAGTGGTAGTGTCATGTCCATCACTCATTCCAGTGACGATATACGCTGCTGCTATATGTCCACTGCTGTCGTATTTTAATAATAACAACAACCACAAGTCCCTTACAGTGTTGTTGTGTTGTGCTGCATCAGACCAGTGGTAGTGTCTTATACATCAGTCATTACAGTGACAATATACGCTGCTGCTATATGTCCACTGCTGCCGTATAATAATTATAACAACAACCACAAGTCCCTTACAGTGTTGTTGTGTTGTGCTGCATCAGACCAATGGTAGTGTCCTGTCCATCAGTCATTCCAGCGACGAGGCAGTCACAGTGGTATACGCTGCTGCTATATGCCCACTGCTGCTGTATAATAATAATAACAACAACAACAACCACAAAATCCCTTACAATGTTGCTGTGTTGTGCTGCATCAGACCAGTGGTAGTGTCCTTTCCATCAGTCATTCCAGTGACGATATACGCTGCTGCTATATGTCCACTGCTGCCGTGTAATAATTATAACAACAACCACAAGTCCCTTACAGTGTTGTTGTGTTGTGCTGCATCAGACCAGTGGTAGTGTCCTGTCCATCAGTCATTCCAGTGACGATATACGCTGCTGCTATATGTCCACTGCTACCGTATAATAATTATAACAACAACCACAAGTCCCTTACAGTGTTGTTGTGTTGTGCTGCATCAGACCAGTGGTAGTGTCCTGTCCATCAGTCATTCCAGTCATTCCTGTGCCGCATATTATCTTATATAACTCCCAAAAAATAATGAAGAATAAAAATTTTGAGGATAAAATAGGGAAAGTTCAAGAAGAACCACTACCTCCTAGTGCTGAAGCTGCTGCCACTAGCCATGACATAGACGATGAAATGCCATCAACGCCGTCTGCCAAGGCCGATGCCCAATGTGATAGTAGAGGGCATGTAAAATCCAAAAAGCCAAAGTTCAGTAAAGAGAACCAAAAAAAGACATTGAAATCGTCTAAGGAGAAACGTAAACTTGCCATTATGCAATTTACGACACGGAGTGGCAAGGAACGACTGAGGCCCTGGCCTATGTTCATGGCTAGTGGTTCAGCTTCACATGACGATGGAAACCCTCATCCTCCCGCTAGAATAATGAAAAGAGTTAAGCTGGAGAGAGCACAGAAAAGAACTGTGCGTTCTGAGATGGTATCACAAATCACCAAGGAGAGTCCAAGTGTGTCGGCGGTTGCTATGCATGACCTTCCCAACACTGGACGGGAAGAGGTGGCTCCTTCCACCATTTGCATGACCCCTGCAAGTGCTGGAAGGAGCACCCACAGTCCAGTTCCTGATATTGAAATTGAAGATGTCACTGTTGAAGTACACCAGGATGAGGATATGGGTGTTGCTGGCGCTGAGGAGGAAGTTGACGATGAGGATTCTGATGGTGATGTAGTTTGTTTAAGTCAGGCACCGGGGGAGACACCTGTTGTCCGTGGGATGAAGAAGCCCATTGTGATGCCTGGGCAAACTACCAAAAAAGCCATCTCTTCGGTGTGGAATTATTTCTCCACAAATCCGGACAACAGGTGTCAAGCCATCTGTTGCCTCTGTCAATCTGTAATAAGTAGGAGTAAGGATGTTAACAACCTAGGAATATCCTACCTTATACATCACCAGCTGCGCAATCATCAGAAGTCAGTGTCAAGTTGTGAAACTTTGGGTAAGAGCGTAAGCAGCCAACTGACACCAAAATCCCTTCTTCCTCTTGTACCCAAGCTCCTGCAAGCCACACCACCAACTCCCTCAATGTCAACTTCCTCCTCAGTCAGGAACGTCAGTAGTCCTGCAGGCCATGTCACTGTCAAGACTGATGAGTCCTCTCCTAACCGGGATTCCTCCAGAGGATCCTTGAGTGGTACGCCTGCTGTTGCTGCCGCTGCTGTTGTTGCTGCTGGGAGTCGATCATCCCAGAGGGGAAGTCGGAAGACCACTTGTACTACTTCCAGTAAGCAATTGACTGTCCAACAGTCCTTTGTGAGGAAGATGAAATATGACAGCAGTCATCCTTTTGCAAAGCGGATAACTAAGGCCTTGACAGCTATGTAGGTGTTAGACGTGGGTCCGATATCCACCATTAGTTCAGTGGGACTTAGAGAACTGTTTGAGGTACTGTGTCCCTGGTATCACATCCCATCTAGGTTCCACTTCTCTAGGCAGGGGATACCGAGAATGTACACAGACATCAGAAAAAGAGTCACCATTGTCCTACAAAATGCGGTTGTATCCACTGCCCGCTTAACCACTGACATGTGGACAAGTGGAACAGGGCAGACTAAGGACTATATAACTGTAACAGCCCACTGGGTAGGTGTATGGCCTCCCGCAGCAACAACAGCAGCGGCACCAGTAGCAGCATCTCGCAAACGCCAACTCGTTCCTAGGCAGGCTACGCTATGTATCACCGCTTTCCTTAAGAGGCACACAGCTGACAACCTCTTATGGAAACTGAGGAACATCATCGCAGAATGGCTTACCCCAATTGGACTCTCCTGGGGATTTGTGATATCGGACAACGCCACCAATATAGTGCGTGCATTACATGTGGGCAAATTCCAGCATGTCCCATGTTTTGCACATACAATTAATTTGGTGGTGCAGAATTTTTTAAAAAATGACAGGGGTGTGCAGGAGATGCTGTTGGTGGCCCGAAAAAATGCAGGCCACTTTCAGAATTCTGCCACTGCGTGCCGAAGACTGGAGCGCCAGCAAACACTCCTGAACCTGCCCAGTCATCAACTGAAGCAAGAGGTGGTAACGAGGTGGAACTCAATACTCTATATGCTTCAGAGGATGGAGCAGCAGCAAAAGGCCATCCAAGCCTATACATCCACCTACGATATAGGCAAAGGAGGGGTAATGCACCTGACTCAAGCGCAGTGGATAATGATTTCCGTCTTTTACAAGGTTTTACAACCCTTCAAACTTGCCACACATGAAGTCAGTTCAGACACTGTCAGCTTGAGTCAGGTCATTCCCCTCATCAAGTTTTTTCAGAAGCAGCTGGATAAATTGAAGGAGGAGCTAAGACGGAGCAATTCCGCAAAGTATGTGGGACTTGTGGATGGAGCCCTTCATTCACTTTGCCAGGATTCAAGGGTGGTCAATCTGTTAAAATCAGAGCATAACATTTTAGCCACTGTGCTCGATCCTAGGTTTAAAGCCTCTGTTGTATCTCTCTTTCCAGCAGACACAAGTGTGCAGAGGTGCAAAGACCTGCTGGTTAGTAAATTGTCAACTCAAGCGGAACGTGACCCATCAACAGCTCGTCCTTCAATTTCTACCGCCACTGGGGCTGCAAGGAAAAGGATAAGATTTCCTAGCCCACTCACTGGCGGTGATGCAGGGCAGTCAGGAGCGAAAGCTGACATCTGGTCCGGACTGAAGGACCTACCAACAATTACTGACATGTCTACTGTCACTGCATTTGATTCTGTCACCATTGAAAGAATGGTGGAGGATTATATAAGTGACAGCATCCAAGTAGGCATGTCAGACAGTCCGTATGTATACTGGCAGGAAAAAGAGGCAATTTGGATGCTCTTGCACAAACTGGCTTTATTTGACCTAAGTTGCCCCCCTCCAGTGTGTACTCCGAAAGAGTGTTTAGTGCAGCCGGTAACCTTGTCAGCGATCGGTGTAGGAGGTTACTTCCACTAAATGTGGAGAAGATGATGTTCAGCAAAATGAATTATAAATTCCTCCGGGAAGACCTTTACCAGCAATTGCCTCCAGAAAGTACACAGGGACCTGTGATGGTAGATTCCAGTGGGGACGAATTAATACTCTGTGAGGAGGAGGATGTACACAGTGAAAGTGGTGAGGAATTGGAGGATGAGGATGAGGTCGACATCTTGCCTCTGTATAGCCAGTTTGTGCAAGGAGAGATTGCTTCTTTTTTGGTGGGGACCCAAACAAACCAGTAATTTTAGCCACAGTCGTGTGACAGACCCTGTTGCTGAATTGATTGGTTTGTTAAAGTGTGCATGTCCTGTTTATACAACATAAGGGTGGGTGGGAGGGCCCAAGGACAATTCCATCTTGCACCTCTTTTTCTTCTTTGCATCATGTGCTGTTTGGGGACTAGTTTTTTAAGTGCCATCCTGTCTGTAACTGCAGTGTCACTCCTAGATGGGCCAAGTATTTGTGCCACACACTTGTGTCGCTTAGCTTAGTCATACAGCTACCTCATTGCACTTCTTTTTCTTCTTTGCATCATGTGCTGTTTGGGGCCTATTTTTTAAATCTGCCATCCTGTCTGCCACTGCAGTGCCACTCCTAGATGGGCCAGGTGTTTGTGCCGCACACTTGTGTCACTTAGCTTGGCCATCCAGATACCTAATTGCACCTCTTTTTCTTCTTTGCATCATGTGCTGTTTGGGGACTAGTTTTTGAATAGTGCCATCTTGTCTGCAACTGCAGTGCCACTCCTAGATGGGCCAGGTGTTTGTGCCGCACACTTGAGTCGCTTAGCTTAGTCATACAGCCACCTCGGTGAAACTTTTAGGCCTAAAAACAATATTGTGAGGTGTGAGGTGTTCAGAATAGACTGGAAATGAGTGGAAATGAATGTTATTGAGGTTAATAATACCGTAGAAGCAAAATTACCCCCAAATTCTGTGATTTTAGCTGTTTTTGTTTTTTTCAAAAATCATCCAGATCCAAAACCAAAACATGAAAGGGTGGTTTTGGCAAAACCAAGCCAAAACCAAAACACGAAAGTGGAATTAGAACCAAAACCAAAACACAAAACACGAAAAGTGCCAGCCGCACATCTCCACTGATACTAGAGATGAGCGGGTTCGGTTCTCAGAGAACCGAACCCCCCCGAACCTAGGGGATCCGGGGCCATTCGAGCCACAGCTCGGATGTCCCTGCCTGCCCCGGATCCCCAATCGAGGCAAAATCTCAGGATTCCACTGTCGGTTCCTGAGTTTTTGCCTCGGACGCTGGTCTCCATAGTAACCTATAGAAGGCCACTGATTGGTTGAGAGAGCTGTCTGTCACGGCTCTCAGCCAATCAGTGTGTCCCCATAGGCTATAATGACCCCAAGATGGATGCCCCCACAGCGCTAATAGCGCAGCAGCCCGCACTGCCGACACCGCCGCCTACACTGCCGTCACCACAGCCCACACTGCCGACACTGCCGCCCACACTGCCGACACTCCCGCACTGCTGACACTGCCGGCACCTCTGCACTGAGGACACTTCCAGCATTGCCGTATTGCCGACACTCCTGCACTGAGGACACTTCCGGCACTCCCAGACTGCCGACAATGCCGCATCCCTGAACTCCTGCACTAAGGACACCTCCAGCACTCCCGCATTGCCGACACTGCCGGCACCCCTGCACTGAGGACACTTCCACCACTCCCACACTGCCGACACTGCCGCATCCCTGAACTCCTGCACTGAGGACACCTCCAGCACTCCCACATTGCTGACACTGCTGGCACCCCTGCAATGAGGACACTTACAGCACTCTCACACTGCCGACACTGCCACACCCCTGAATTCCTGAACTGAGGACACTTCCAGCACTCCCGCATTGCCGACACTGCCAGCACCCCTGCACTGAGGACACTTCCAGCACTCCCACACTGCCGACACTGCCACACCCCTGAACTCCTGTACTGAGGACACCTCCAGCACTCCAACACTGCTGACACTGCCACACCCCTGAACTCCTGCACTGAGGACTCTGCCAGCACAACTGCACTGAGGACACCTCCAGTACGCCCGCATTGCCAACACTGCAGGCACCCCTGCACTGAGGACACTGCCAGCACTGCCACGCTGCCGACACTGCCGGCATCCTGCACTGGGGACACTGCCAGCACTCCTGCACTGAGGACGCCTCCCACACTGCCGACACTGCAGGCACCCCTGCACCGAGGACACTTCCGGCACTTCCACACTGCCGACACTGCCGGCACCCCTGAACTCCTGCACTGAGGACACCTCCAGCACTCCCGCATTGCCAACACTGCTGGCACACCTGCACTGAGGACTCTGCCAGCACTCCTGCATTGAGGACAACTCCAGCACTCCTGCATTGCCGACACTGCCGGCACCCCTAGGTACTGAGGACACTGCCGGCACTCCTGCACTGAGGACACCTCAAGCACTCCCGCAATTGCCGACACTGCAGGCATTCCTGCAGTGCCGACACTTCTGGCACCACCACACTGAAAACACCGCTCACAACCCCGCACTGAGGACCCTCTGTCCCAGTAAGTGCACTTTTGGTGTATCTAACCTGCACTGTATCTGACCTGCACTGTAACCCATGCTGTATCCGACCTGCACTGTAACCCATGCTGTATCTGAACAACACTGTATCCGACCCACATTGTATTTGACCTGCACTGAAACCCGACCCGTATCCGACCTACACTGCACACGACCCGCATTGTATTCGACCCGCACTGTATCCAACCAAGGGGTAAATTTACTAAGATGGGAGTTCTATTTAAGATGGGATGTTGCCCATAGCAACCAATCAGATTCTACTTCTCATTTATCTAGCACCTTCTAGAACATAATATCTGGAATCTGATTGGTTGCTATGGGCAACATCCCATCTTAAATAGAACTCCCATCTTAGTAAATTTACCCCCAACACTGTATTTGACCTGCGCTGTATCCAACCCACGCTGTATCCAACCTACACTGAGTCTGACCTGCGCTGTATCCAACCCACACTGTATTTGATCCGCACTGTAACCTGCACTTTATCCGGCCCACGCTGTATCTGACCCACAATATATACAACTCACAATGTATGCGACCCATATTGTATCTGACCTGCACTTTATCTCGCACTGTATCCGACGCGCACTGTATCTGACCTTGCACTGTAGCCAACCCTCACTGTATGCAACACACACTGTATCCAACCTACACTGTAGCCTACACTGTATCCAACCCACACTCTGACCTGCACTGTATCCGACCTGTTCTGTATCTTGCACTGTATCCGACATTGCGCTGTAGCCAACGCGCACAATATCCAACCCGCACTCCGACCTGCACTGTATCCGACTTGCATTGTGTGTGATCTGCACTATATACAACCCGCAATGAACTCCATCTACACTGTATCCGACTTGCCTTGTATCCACCTGCACTGCATCTGACCCACACTGTAACCTGCATTGTACCCGACCCACTTTGTATCCAACCTGCACTGTGTCTGACCCGCACTGTATCCGACCAGCACTGTAACCTGGTCAATATTTAACTGTGTGTCCCAAAGCATTCCGCACTGTCCTACGCAGGTACAGAATGCTGTTTTTTGTGATTAGGGAGAATTTGGGGAGCTGCTCGACAAAATGGCTGATTTGGGCTTTACGTAGGCACAGGGTGCCAGTTATCAGTGACCCAGGGCCCCCAGGAGGGAGGTACAGACTGGGCACTGAGAATAGGCATGTGCTGGGGGGCATGTGCACTTGTGTAGGGGGCATCAATGTCCACTGTTGCTGTTTTACACATGGTTTAGGGTTTTTTTTTTTATTTGCTGTTTGGTGACTACTTCAGAGCAATGATATTGTACACACGATTCTGATGAAATTTCTGTGTTGGATTGTTTTCTATTGGTTTGATTGGTTATTGCTAATACAGTACTTATTTGTAAAACATTTTTAAACAGAAATAACTGCCGTGTGTTTGTGCCGCTGCTCTGTCGCTTAGTTTAGCCAGCCAGGCTTTGGCCTATTTTGGTGAACAATATTGTGAGGTGTGAGGTGGTCAAAATTGACTGGAAATGAGTGGAGATTAATGTTATTGAGGTTAATAATACCGTAGGATCAAAATTACCCCCAAATTCTGTGATTTTAGCTGTTTTTATGTTTTTTTAAAAAATCATCCAGATCCAAAACCAACCCAAAACCAAAACACGAGCGGGGAATTAGAACCAAAACCAAAACACAAAACATGAAAAGTGCCCACCGCACATCTCTAACTAATACTATGGCAGAGCATGCTGGAACATGTTTCACAACAGCTGAAGAGCCACAGGATGGCCACGCCTAATACAGTCTAAAATGGGCCAGCAGATGTGCACTCACCTGAGGTTCACCTGGAACAAACGTAAGACATGTCTTGCAGCCTTCATTCATTTTTTTAGGCACCAAAGGACGACACCTCAGAGCAACTCTTAGGGCTGAAACACACGCGCCGGCTTTTACCGGCCGGGAAAAAGCTGGATGGCTTTTTCCCGTGCCGATATTGTAGTTATCAGTGTGAGGGGTAGGGGCCTTTCACACTGCACGGCCCCGGCCCGGCTGCCGGGTTGCAGCCGGAAATATCCACTGGAAGGTCCGGCTGCCGGGCTGGGGCCGTGCCGTCTTTGAAGGCAGTGGACCGTGTGTGTGAAGGGGAGCTTTCACACACAACGTTTTTTTTCAAGCCGTATCTGCGCACAGCATAACACACGGCTCGAAGCCGTTGTGTGTGAAAGACTCTGCCGGATGGCAAAAAGCCGGACAAAGTTTGTCCGGCCTTTTGCCATCCGGGAAAAACCGGAGTGTGTGTTACAGCCCATACTGGAATACCCTCATCCTTTCCCATGTTACAGCTAGAACAGCCTAGCAAAAACACAGCAAATAAATTAATTGTAACATTATCACTGGTTATTTTGTATCAAGACTTCCATTATCTTTTGTTTGCTGGTATATAAGACAGAACTAAAAAAACTGCCTGCTGCTTCTAATGTAGACAAGGAATACAGCAATAAATCTAGAAAAATAAAAAATAAAAGCGCTGTCAGTATTTAACATTTAATAAAATATGAAAATTATGACCTAACAATACACACGGCCGATGTCTTAATTTAAATGAACCCACAATAAAAGAGAGAAAAAAAAAAAACAAAAAACAGGGTTTTGGTACTTATCGGTAAATCCCTTTCTCCGAGTCCATAGGGGATGCTGGAGTTCAGTACTATGGGGTATAGATGGGGTGATCAGGCGAGCCAGCACTTTAAAAATTTTTAATGTGTGTGACTGGCTCCTCCCCCTTTATACCTCCCCCCCCAGACCAGTTAAGAAACTGTGCCCGAGGAGAGACGGTAACCCAACCAGCAGAGGAGGAAGTAAACAAAACAACCATAAAGAGAGATCTCCATAAAACAGGAACCTCAGAAACACACAGATGTACTTTGAACATGAGTGTGCATAGAGAGATAGAGATACATATAGACAGATATCTCCATATACAGAGGATTGTCATACATTAGAAATCGTACAGGTCTTAGCCATCACACCCAGGATTAGAATCCCTGACCTGTGACACTGAAAGTAGATACCGCACCGACAGAGCTATGTACGCCTGTGCATTATACAAAAGAGGACAAAATGACAGGAATGCTAGGAAACCTTGCAACCAGGTCTGAAGGACACCCCTCCACCCGGAACCACCGGTACAAATAGTGGTATAACCACACCGACAGAATAGAGCAGCGCAGGGTGGGCGTCCAGCATCCCCTATGGACTCAGAGAAAGGGATTAACTGGTAAGTACCAAAATCCTGTTTTCTCTATCATCTATAGGGGACGCTGGAGTTCATTACTATGGGGACATCCCAGAGCCTCCCAAACTGACAGGAGAGCGCTGAGAATTCAGAAAACTGCACAGGCCAGCCGTGACTCAAGGTAGCAACCGAGAGCACCATGGAGTGAGACAAAAAGATGTAACCTAAGATGCAGTCTGATCCAGAGGCGGAACTAGCGCCAGTGCAGGCAGTGCCTTGCACTGGGGCCCGCCACTGTCAAGGGGCCCGCAGCCAGAGTGGCATGTAATGAGTCAAACTGATTCATTACATGCTGCCTGGCTGCCGCTGTGTGCCTCCGCCGCCGCCGAGGCCGAGGAGAGGATGCGCACTGGCTACAGGGGGGGAGGAGGAGGAGGGGGGGGAGGAGGGAGCCGCAGCAGCGCTGTGTCATTGGTAGAAGCGCTGCTGCTGCTGGCCCTCTCCTTTACCATAGGCTGCCCTCCGCCGCTGTGAATGCTGGGATGCGCATCGCATCCCAGCATTCACAGCGGCGGATGGCAGCCTATAGTAAAGGAGAGGGCCAGCAGCAGCAGCGCTTCTACCAATGACATAGTGCTGCTGCGGCTCCCTCCTCCACCTTCTTCTCCCCTGCCAGAAGCTGCACGAGGAGCCTGAGCCAGCGGAAACGGTAAGTATACCTATTCTATCTATCTATCTATCTATCTATCTATCTATCTATCTATCTATCTATCTATCTATCCTGTTTGCCGTAATGTGCAATACATGGGACGCCGTAATGTGCAAAAAATGGGACGCTGTCTGCCGTAATGTGTAAAAATGGGACGCTGTCTGTTGTAATGTGTAAAAAAGGGACGCTGTGTGCCGTAATGTGTAAAAAGGGGACGCTGTCTGCCGTAATGTGTAAAAAATGGGATGCTGTCTGCCGTAATGTGCAAAAAATGGGATGCTGTCTGCCGTAATGTGCAAAAAATGGGACGCTGTCTGCCGTAATGTGTAATAAATGGGACGCTGTCTGCCGTAATGTGCAAAAAATGGGACGCTGTCTGCTGTAATGTGTAAAAAGGGGACGCTGTCTGCTGTAATGTGTAAAAAAGGGATGCTGTCTGCCGTAATGTGTAATAAATGGGACGCTGTCTGCCGTAATGTGCAAAAAACGGGACGCTGTCTGCCGTAATGTGTAAAAAGGGGACGCTGTCTGACGTAATGTGTAAAAAGGGGACGCTGTCTGCCGTAATGTGTAAAAAAGGGACGCCGTCTGCCGTAATGTGTAAAAAAGGGGACGCTGTCTGTCGTAATGTGTAAAAAGGGCACGCTGTCTGTAGTAATGTGTAAAATGGGGACACTGTCTGCCGTAATGTGTAAAAAAGGGGAAGCTGTCCGCCATAATGTGTAAAAGGGGCGCTACCTGGTGTAGTGGTACTACCGTGCGGCGTAATTTGAATAATGGAGACTACTGTGCACCGTTATATGGATTGGTATTATTTTGTGGCCACACCCCTTCCCCACGAAGCCACGCCCCTATTTTTTTTGTGCGCGCCTGCGACGCGCACTGCACCTGTTTTACATAGAGGGGCGGGGCTCCGATGCCGTTTCTTGCACACAGCACTAAAATGACTAATTACGGCACTGTTGCTAGGTATCCATTTCCCTGGCCCTGAGCAGGTCCCCCTCACCAGATCCTCTCCAGGGGTAAGGCGGTGGACTTAGATGGGGGGGGGGGGCAAAGTATTTTGTCGCACATGGGCCCACCGCTCGCTAGTTCCGCCACTGGTCTGATCCAGGAGGCAACTGAGACAGAGACCCACCAAGACAACTGGGACACAGATATCGTATGTGATACAGATAATGTACCAACAGCCCTGCTAGTGAAGCAGACAGCATGTCGAGGCAGACATTGAACCCAAGGTATAGCCATCATGGTTACACAAGGACTAAAGCCACAATAGGGCCCGAAAACCTACCGCCTGCAAAGGCTAGTCATACAGATTGCAGCACCGCAATATCCATCGAGATCCAAAGGACCATGCGGACTATTGAAGGCCAACCACTCATGTGCCATAGTGAAGACCAACAAAAGAGTGTGTATCCTAAAGAAATGCAGTAGAGATCAGCTATGCATGTCAGGCAACATATGCCAACCTATAGGATATGCATGCATGCGGCCACAGAAACTGCAGGGTAAGTTACGTAAAATAAGAGATCCCACAGGCTGAGCCATCAGAGTATCCCGCATTCCTCAAATGTAGGTGAACAAGCCCGAATGCAAAGGCAACCTAACAGGCCTGCCCACAAGTAGTGTACATCGTTTTAACTGCATGAAGAAAAAGGGAAAGAGCAGGAGGTCATAGCCACGTAGTAGACGTCATCCTTGTTGTCGCCCCCATCAGAGAAGAAAACGTCTGCTGCAAGGACTATGGGCCTAATTCAGACCTAATCGCTGCTGTGCATTTTCGCACAGCAGCCGATCAGGTCTGCACTGCACATGCGCAGGCGCCGCAGTGCGCCGGCAGGGGCAAACGCAGGTGGGGTTTCCGGTTGCATGGAAACCCCCCTCCTCTTGGTAAGTGGCTCAAATTATGACAACAATAGTAATAATATATACTTTTACTAGGGGTGGTATTCAGTATACCGGCTGTTGGGATCCCGGCGCTCAGTAAACCGGCACCGGAATCCCGACACCCAGCATACCGACACCTATTCTCCCTCATGGGGGTCCACAAACCCCCCTGGAGGGAGAATAAATAGCGTGGCGCGTGTATCGCGCCACCGTACCCGCAGCGTAGCGAGCGCAGCGAGCCCACAAGGGGCTCATTTGCACTCACCCCGCTGTCGGCATGCCGGCAGTTGGGATCCCGGCGTCGGTATGCTGGGCATATGGAACCCGGCCGCGGGCAAACCATACTACACCCATTACTAGAACTGCCACCACATCATGCAGTGTAAGGGACAGAGCAGAGCTGCTGCACGTGCCCAGTGGTAGCAGCTTCTTCTACCAAGTTTGCTGTGTGTGGATCTGAGTCCTCAATAAGTGCACTGGACCAGAGAGCAGCTGCCAGGAAGAAGAGAGAGGAGCATTACCATGAGGTGGAAGAATGTGTTCTTAGAAAGTGCAATACTGGTTCTATTATGTTTGTGTATTTATTTATTTATTATGGTATGCTTAACCTTTTCCTGAGCACTTATCTTATTTATATTATCTAAGTATGTTTTATACAGCCTGTACTATAGACCATCTATAGTGTTAAATATAAATACTGTATTGCATACAGTGTCCAGTGTATAAAAAGACCAATGTTCAAAGTCGTTACTAGGTTCTTCTACCGCTCCCCCAGACTCCCGCACTTGCTCCAATTGTTCCGCAGAGTGGGAGGTTGTGGATTGCATTTGGAAACCCCCCTCTAGAAATCCTGCGTTTGCCACTGGCCGGCGCATGCCAGACAACCGATGGCCATATCAGCCCAATGATCGCCTCTGCCTGATTGACAGACAGAGGCAGTCGCTGGGTGGGAGGGGTCGGGCCGGCTGTGTTTGGCCGCCGTTTTGGGTGCACGGTCCAGGCAACGCAGGCGTGCCCGGTCCGTACGGTCCGTACGGGGGGTGGGCCGCTGCGGCTGTGCGACGTCACGCGCAGCCGCTGCAACCCGGACAGCAGCGGGTAGCTCTCTGCCAGCGGGCAGGAGCTGTTAAGGTAGAGAGCTATTCGTCAAGTACAAAAGCATCACCGCTGCCCATGTGGGACCCCGAGCTAGACTTCAGTGCTGGCACTTCCTTGCAGGCATAGCCCTGCTGCTCCCCTCTTGTTTAACAGAGCTCCCTCTGTCAGAGAAGGAATCTAACTACTTCCCTGCATTTGTGCCACTATAGTTGACATGGCAGTGCAGATATAAAAACATGGCTCCCTTAACATTAAGGAAGGCTGGGAACAATGGGGCAGATGTATTAACCTGGAGAAGGCATAAGGAAGTGAGAAACCAGTAATAAGTGCAAGGTGATAAATGCACCAGCCAATCAGCTCCAATATGTAAATTGACAGTTAGGAGCTGACTGGCTGGTTTGTTATCACCTTGCACTTATCACTGGTTTATCACTTACTTTGGCTCTGTGTAAATGCTTGGATTTTTTAAGTGCTGCTTGGATTTGTAAGTGTGAGTTGTAAACAGCAAAAAGGAGCTGGAAGCCGAGTGAAAAGGAGGTGCAGTGAGCTGGAACAACTGCAACTGCTAAGTGGAGTATAGGTGCCGCAGGAGAGAGTACTACGGCTGCATAAAAGTGAAGGACCAAGAACCGCACAAAGATAGATAAGTATAAGCCAGCTTAATTATTGTATAAGTGAAATTGCTTGTATTCTACTTTTTCTTTTTGCTGCTTTTTCTGTGAGAGTAACAGGGAGTTAGACCTTACAAACAATATGGGAGGGGCTGTGATTGGGGACCTCACTCAGTGCATGTCGTGCAAGATGTATGCACACCTGGAGCTACCGGCCCAGTGTGATTACATCTGCACGAGGTGTGTGCGAACGGTTGCCCTGGAAGCCCAGGTAACTGATCTAGAGCAAACCGTTACGTGACTGAGGGGGATTCACAATCTCGAGCGTAGTTTAGACAGAACGGTGGAGGAGTTGCGGGAGGGGTCACTGGTAGAAGAGGATGATGATCAGGTAGCCAGTTGGGTCACAATTAGAAGGAAGAAAAAGAGGGGGAGGCTCGACATCTCTGAACTATCACACCCAAACAAATTTTCCCGATTGGTCGAGGAATCGGAGGATGATAGTGAAGAAATGACGGTGCCGGAGGAGACTGCTCCCTCTAGCATCCAGAGGAGCGGTCCCTCTGGCACGGTTGGGATAAAAGATAGTGAGGTACCTAGTCAGATGGTGGTGGTAGGGGATTCTATCATCAGGAAGGCAGATAGGGCAATCTGCTACCGGGACCGTGATCGCCGTACAGTCTGTTGTCTCCCGGGTGCTCGGGTACGGCACATCGCGTACCGGGTAGATAGATTGTTGGGAGGAGCTGGGAAAGACCCAGCGGTCTTGGTGCACGTTGGCACCAATGACAAAGTTAGCGGAAGGTGGGATGTCCTTAAGAAAGACTATAGGGACTTAGGAAAGAAACTGAAGGCAAGGACATCTAAGGTAATATTCTCGGAATTATTACCCGTGCCACGCGCTAGTCCAGGGAGGCAGAGGGAGATTAGGGAGGTAAATGTGTGGTTTAGGGATTGGTGCAGGAAAGAGGGGTTTGTGTTCCTGGAACAATGGGCGGACTTCTCAGTCAGGCGCCATCTCTTTTGTCGTGACGGATTGCACCTGACTGAGGAGGGGGCAGCGGTGCTGGGGGGAAGGATGGTTAGAAGGTTGGAGGAGATTTTAAACTAGGAGCCTGGGGGAGGGTTTAGCTAGAATCTACGGGTCATGCAGTGAGAATAGTGGGGATGGTGGTAGTAAACGAAATGGGGGAGAAGTTGGGGGGAAGGTAAGAGCAGGTGGTAAGGTTACTAACATGGGTACTAAAAGAGATTTTACCAAAGCACTAACCAATGACGATTACAGGTCAGCATTGCTACATAAGGTGAAAGATGTCCCTAACGCAAGGGAAAATACTTATCTTAGTTGTGTGTATGTAAACGCCAGAAGCATTACTGGTAAAAAGGGTGAACTAGAAATACTTGCAGCAAGCAAACAGTATGATATTATAGGCATTACTGAAACTTGGTGGGATGAATCTCATGATTGGACAGTCAATCTAGAGGGCTATACACTGTTTAGGAGACTAAATAAAAAGGGTGGAGGGGTGTGTCTTTACGTAAAGCCGTTTTTAAAGCCTGATATACGGGAAGATATTCAAGAGGGGACTGTAGACACTGTCGAGACATTATGGGTAGAAATTGCATGCGGTGAAAAAGGAATAAAAAAGTTAGTATTGGGTGTATGCTACAGGCCGCCTGGTATCAACGCATCTGATGAGGAATTGTTACTAAAGCAAATTGAAAGAGCAGCAGGAGTAGGAGACATAGTAGTGATGGGAGATTTTAACTATCCAGAGATAAACTGGAAAAACGATTCATGTGATACTGCTAGGGGCAATATGTTTTTAAACACACTTAATGATAACTACTTAGTCCAACTAATTGAGGAACCAACTAGGCACAATGCAATCCTAGACCTGGTATTAACAAACAATGGGCATTTGGTATCAGGTATGTAGGGGAACCCATAGGAAACAGCGACCACAATATGGTCACATTCAATATCAGTTTCCATAAACAGCCCTATACTGGCTCAACTAGGACTCTAAACTTTAGCAAAGCAAATTTTGAAAAGATGAGGGTATTTTTCAGGGATATTGAATGGGAAGGTTTGTTTTTAGGAAAAAATACTATGGAGAAATGGGAGGTACTAAAATTCCTGCTAGCTAAAAATACACTAAAATGTATTCCTATGAGCAGCAAAAAAAGGAATAAAAATCATAAACCGATGTGGCTTAACAAAAAGATTAAGGAACTTATGGGCATGAAAAGGCGAGCATTTAAAAAATACAAATCTGACGGGGAAGCAGAGTCATTTCAGCACTATAAGGAATGTAACAAAATCTGCAAAAAGGAAATAAGAGTGGCTAAAGTAGAAACAGAAAAACTAGTAGCAAAGGAAAGCAAAGCGAATCCCAAAAAAATCTTTAAATACATTAATAGCAAAAGATTAAAGAAGGAGAGTATAGGCCCTTTAAAAGACAAGTTGGGAGTCTTAAGCAAAAATGATAATGACATAGCGGACACACTAAATGAGTTTTTTTTCAACAGTATTCACTAGAGAGGACCCAATTCAGGGACTGACACACAATCTCAATAATGAGAATATCCCACTGATAGGTACTTATTTAAGCGAGGAAGTAGTATGTGACCGATTAAAACATTTAAAGATTAATAAATCACCAGGGCCCGATGGTATTCACCCAAGGGTTCTAATGGAGCTTCACTCTGAACTGGCAAAACCGCTATCTTTGATCTTTAAGGATTCAGTTATATCAGGTATGGTTCCCAAAGACTGGCGTATAGCGGAAGTAGTGCCTATATTCAAAAAGGGAAGTAAAGCTGAACCAGGTAATTATAGACCAGTTAGTCTTACATCTATAGTGGGGAAAGTATTGGAAGGTATTCTAAGGGATAGCATTCAGAAGTTCCTTGAAGTCAATAAGGTCATTAAAAGGAATAAACATGGGTTTATGAAGGACAGATCCTGTCAAACCAACTTACTTGGCTTTTATGAAACAGTAAGCGCAAACCTAGATCAGGGTAAAGACGTGGATGTAATCTTTTTATACTTTGCCCAAGCGTTCGATACTGTACCACACATGAGACTTATCTACAAGCTACAAGAATCAGGGCTAGGAAGCACAATATGCACTTGGGTCAAAAACTGGTTAGATAATAGGGAGCAGCGCGTTGTGGTTAATGGATCTTTTTCAACTTGGACTGAAGTGCTAAGTGGTGTGCCGCAAGGCTCAGTATTAGGACCGCTATTGTTCAATATTTTCATTAACGACCTAACAGAAGGTCTAGAGAGCATGGTGTCAATTTTTGCAGATGATACCAAATTGTGTAAGGCTATAAATACAGAGGAGGATGCCGAGTCTCTTCAGAACGACTTAGTTAAATTAGAAGCATGGGCAGACAAATGGAGAATGTGCTTCAACACAGACAAGTGTAAAGTAATGCACTGTGGTAACAAGAACAAAAATTACACCTACCTACTAAATGGGGTAAAATTAGGGGATTCTGTACTGGAAAAGGACTTAGGTGTCCTCATAGATAGCAAACTAAGCAGTAGTACCCAAAGTAGGACTGCAGCAAAGAAGGCTAATAAGATATTAGCATGCATAAAACGGGGTATTGATGCTAGGGACGAGAGTATTATACTCCCGTTATATAAATCACTAGTGAGGCCACACCTTGAAATCTGTGTACAATTCTGGGCACCGTACTACAAAAAGGATATCCTGGAGCTAGAAAAGGTTCAGAGGAGGGCGACCAAACTAATTAAGGGCATGGAGATGATGGAATACAAGGAAAGGCTTGAAAGACTAGGCATGTTTACATTGGAAAAGCGGAGACTAAGAGGGGATATGATCAACATCTACAAATATATAAGGGGACAATACACAGAGCTTGCGCGGGACCTGTTTTTAGACAGATCAACACAGAGGACTCGTGGACACTCGCTCAGGTTAGAGGAGAGGAGATTCCGCACAATACGGCGTAAAGGCTTTTTCACGGTAAGGACAATACGTGTTTGGAATTCCCTGTCTGAGGGAGTTGTAATGGCGGAATCTGTCAACACCTTTAAGAATGGGTTAGATAAATTCCTAATGGATAAGGATATCCAGGGGTATGGTGCATAGTCATGCATTAGTTACTTTAAATAGGGATAAAATGCAACGGCTGACAGCAGTGTCAAAGTCAGAAAAATATCACGCTACACATTGCCATATATGCACCTCATGCGTGTGCCCGCTGCACGAGCAAGAGCTCTCCCGTGCGTGCGTATACTCGCGGTCGCGTGCACTCGTGGAGACGTGGTATGCGCATTTACGGTAGAGTTTGTGTGTGTCTAGCGGGCGACTCAATCGTAACATATTTTAGTCATATAATGTATTTTATAGATTATGGTCCCTTTGATAGAATCTGAAAGTTTAGTTAATATAGCATGTTCGGGGACAAAGCGATTCCTCTTTGTTTGATGCGAAGGGTCAGACAGGGGTTACACAGTGGTGTTTAGTATCCATCGGAAGAGAATATAATTAGCAATATTCCGGTGTTGGTTTGAAGCGGATTACTCGCTCGTGCGTATAGTTATGGACATAAGAAGTTTATGGACATTTACTATATTTGCACTTTATTACCCATGCGGCGGGAAACCCAGTTTCCCTCCCACCTGAGCAGTTTGAAATAGTCACAGCCCACCTGTATGAACCAACCTATGACCTTTTGTTATAATGCAGAGACGAATTCCTGTGTCCAATGAACAATAAGAATGTAGGGACCATTGTACTGTACTGTGTGTAAGTGTATATAAAGACAAGCCGATCTGGGCCAGCTCTCTACTCTCTTCAACGGTTCTCATTGCTGATAATCGGGAGCTGGATATCCAGAAAGGCGCTTGCGATTGTTACCCCTGGTGCGTAAGTTCTCTGCAACCATATTGTCTCTTATTTAATGTTATAAGCCATTCTCTCTCTCCTTCCCCCTTTAAATGTAATTGTATCTTTATTGTATTTTATGTGTAGTGATTCGGTTAGGTATTCTATGTTATCTTGGTAGTGTATAACTTGTATTGTATTATTCTTTTGCAATTGAACGTTCATTAATTTCCTTAAAAGGCGTTAGACCCTTAGACCGGTATTTGAGTGTTTATTATATTGCTAAGGGGTTCTCAGAGCGTCACATACGCTCATACAGCTTTTAAACTAACAAGGTTACACTGTGTTGCATTTACACCTTATCACTGCACAAAGGTTTAACTCTGTGAGCGTCAGCGCCGCTCGTGATCTCCTCGTGGTCTCGAGCGTCCGCTATGCTGCTAGCGTATCATTACGTTAGTCGGCAGCCTATAGCGTGCTTGCCTTTACGCTTTAAGCCGTGAGCGAACGTGACGCTCGTGCGTCTCGTCCACGGCCACGCGTTTGTACGCTACGTGCGTACTCTTACGGTATTCCATACGCCAATTGCGTACTGTGTTCATTAACCTTTTAGAGTGTTTTATACAAGGTATAGAATAGGCATTGTCAATTGGGAACTCGCCCGCTCTTCACATATCTGCACTAGGTAATTCCAGCAGACATTATCGGTCAGCAAAAGGCGGGAGGTAATATTCCTCGTAGTGCTGACCAGATAAGCATCTGCTTCGCTTAGTAAGGAGTGCTGAAGGAATCCGGAACCAAAAGGTAGGAACAGTACGTTATTGTCTTTTAAAACCTGTTTAGTTTCTGTTTTGCGAACGTACGCATAAATACACACACCTGTATTCCTTGGTTAGTATTATTTGTCCGTATTTCATTCTGATTGCCACACATTAGTGATAACGTGTTGAGACATTTGTTGTTACTAATAGTTAAAAGTAATATTTAAGGGAATAATTGTAAAAGGCACGCACACAATCTCGCCTAGAATACAAGGGAGATTTGAGTGGTGGTCAGTGAAGGATTACTGTTAAAGATCATTCACATTGATAAACGTGTAGTGTGTAACTGTGGAGGTACTTGGTCTGTGTACACGTGTCCTTACAAGGGCAGGGCGTACGCAGCAAGGGTCGACGCACGGAGCGTGTATTACGCAACGGAGCGTACGGATACGCCCACATGATACAAACCGCACGATAGTATTGTTTAGTAAGCGATAAGGAAGTAACGCGAAAATAACAGAAATCTATCTCAAATCCAAAAGTTTAAAAGTTAAAAGAAAAAGACTTTTTCTGTTGCAATTCTTCTGGGTTAAGCTAATACCGAATGAAAGGATTTCTGCGCAGAAATAAAAATTAAAGTGTACATGTGGTAAGAGTGTGTGTATATATAAGATTTCTCTTTTATTACGGAAGTGGGAAACATAGGCCATTAGAAAGAGATACACCAGCGAGAGTGATATCGTGGGGTGGCTTGGGAGGCGTCCCTTGTTAGACTCGACACATTTATGAGCAGTAGAGTCTGCTGTACATAACAGACCAGGAGGTCACAGACCAGGAGGTCACAGAACAGGAGGTTCAGGTACAGCAGACTAGAAGTAGAGAAGCACAACCGAAGAGGGTTGGTGCTAGACCCATATAGGCCAAAGAAGCTCATTGCTGAAGGAATTTGCAGCCGAAATTTTCGATTCCACTGATCGTTCCGCACATAAGATTAGTTGCTTGTGTGCAGATACGATTGTACCGCATGTGATTGTGTGCATTAGCGTGTCTTAAATTCAAAAGAACGCTACTTGCACATTGTTAACGTGATTTGTGTAATTTTTTTATTTTAAGGGAAGTAGCCTGATCACTCAGGGACATTCCAGCGACTGATACTTGCTGGGGAGGGTAAGACACTCCCACACGCCCGAGCAAGTAGACGTACTTAGGTGCCCTAGGCTGGGTACGGAACCTCTGGGAACTTTGGTCGCCGTATTGGCCAGCGTGGACGGGAGTTAAGTGGGCGGACTTCGGAGCAAAACCCCCACCGCAGCCTTACCCCGAGCATCTTGGTTTTTGTAAGGGTTGCCGGAGACCCTGATTTGAAGTCAGAGGTAGTGAAAGCAGCACCTGCAGAGATGGGGGCCAGTTGTTCAGGTAAGGGGCGATCAACCCAGGTTCAGGTTGATTTGGTAAACCGACCAATCGGGTCGGCAAGGTATATCATGTGTGAGAAATATGGTCATCACACAGAAATGTTGTGCAATGAATGGGAAAGGATGACTGTGCATGACGGGGAAAAGTTTCCCCTGGTAGGTAGTTTTAACCCAGAAGTGTTACAGAATTTAAGGAAAAGAGTTTGTCTGATTAAGTCTTCAAAAAGGCGTATTAGACATTATTATTATTTAACATTGTGGCAACAGGAAGGTGAAATACAAAGGGGGTTGGCGCAAGCCACTGGATCTAACCCTATCAGGAAACTGATAGCCACTGCTCCCCCACCACCATACATACCTGGAGAGAAATTGGTTGCAGAGAATGGCACTCAGGGTCATGTTAAATGTGTAGAAGTTAAGGATAATGAAACCAAAGTAATTAATGCTAACACTAATCCGTGCAAGTTGTACCCTGTTTTGAACTTTCCCCAGGATTGTGACCAAGAGGATGAGCCCACAACAATATCAGCACTCTCCCTAGCAGCCACCATATCAGAAACAGCAGTAGGCATGACTCAACCCGTAAGATTAGTAGCAAAGGCCCCTAGCGGAGGGACAGGTGAGGTCGTATCGACTGGTAAGTACGGCACCATACACTATGCTGAAACCATTTCACCACATGTTGTAGAATCTACTCAGAATGATGTTATTGGACTTAATCCCGTTAGGGTAATAGCAGTGCCAAATGGGAAAACTGAAGCTTCAGGAGCAACTCCTGTCAGGAACATCGCCATGCACTGTCCCTTTTCCCGAGCAGAATTAAGATCAATGATGTCTGAATTCCCTGATCCTAGGAAAGACTTAGTTGCATGTCAAAAGTATATTAGGGAACTAGGAAATTCTGCAGAGCCAAATAACAAAGATTGGAGGACAGTTTTGAGGGCATGTTTACCCCCCAGTGTTGATCCGTTAAAGTTTATCGCTGATTGCAAGTTAGATGAGGAAGTACCACTAACAGACGAGTATAATCAGGATAATGTAAAGAGAATCAACTTACAGTTATGGGTATATTTTCCTGCAGTTGTAAAGTGGAATAAAATCTTTACCATAAAACAAAAAGAAGGTGAATCCACACCAGAGTATTTTCACCGGGCTCTGCAGGATATGGCTAGGTACACTGGTATAGATGACATTAAAACTAATGTACACCACAGGGAAGTAGCTGTTTCAGTATTAATGGACGGTCTAAAAGAGGTTTTAAGGAATAGAATACAAACCACTAGGCCTGATTGGAGAGGTATGTCGGTGGATGCATTGGGAGAGGCTGCTGCTGGGCATGATCGGAATATCATCAGACACAGGGAGTCACAGAGTGATAAGTTAATGGCTGTGAGCATACAGGCCCTCACTACCCGGCCACCTCAGCCCAGAACTGTGACCCCTGTGGGTAAGTCAAGAGGTATAAAATGTTATAGTTGTCACAGAGAGGGACACATGTCACGTGATTGTAAAGCAAGACAAATACAAAATTCATATCAACCCTATAGACAACGAACTGATACGAGACACTGGGATCAAGAACCGAAAGGGCGGAGTTATGAGCCACATGCAGGGGAAACAAAAAGGTATCCCCCAAGAAGAGACTGGCAAATCTCTGATAGTTCCCATCTACCCCTACCACAAGTAATTGCTGCCAGCGCGATTCAGGGAGGTCACCATACCCAATAGGGGTGTGGCCACACCTGTAATCTGCAGCCAGTGAAATTGATTGCAAGTCTTGGAAGTGAACCCGAGATCAAAATTGATGTAGCTGGTAAATCATTAAATTTCCTTGTAGATACGGGGGCGGCCAAATCAGTGATAAATTCGACAGTGGGCATGAGAACCACTGGTAAAACAATTCCAGCCATGGGAGTAACGGGAGTAGTACAACACTACCCTGTTAGCAAACCAGCAGAGATTACAATAGGGCCTTTGCATACCAAGCATTCCTTTTTGCTGGCTGCATCGGCACCGACTAATCTCCTGGGAAGAGATTTATTGTGTAAAATGGGGTGCGTCATTTATTGTACTCCTGAGGGTGTATTCTTAGACATACCTGAGAATTACGCTCAGGAAGTACGAGACATGCTAGACTCCCCATCAAAATTAATGTCACAAACCGTTATGATAAATAGGAGTTCATCCCAGGTAGAAGAAATGACATCCCAAATACCAGAGTCACTTTGGACTAAAGATGGACAAGACACTGGATTAATGGCAAACGTAGCTCCAATAGTTGTGCAAGTAAAAGATGGTAGGATAGCTCCAAAAATCCCACAATACCCTCTGAAGCCAGAGGTGGAGTTAGGAGTATACCCTGTAATAGAGCGCTTGCTACAACAGGGCATTCTGGTAAGAACATCCAGCACTGCCAATAGTCCCATCTTCCCTGTGAAAAAGAGTGGGAGGAGGGGTTACAGGCTAGTGCAGGATCTAAGGGGGATTAATAAAATAGTTGAGAGTCAGTTCCCCGTAGTGCCAAATCCAGCTGTCATCCTTATGCAAATCCCTCCCACTGCGAAATTTTTCACTGTTATTGACCTCTGCTCCGCCTTCTTCTCTGTACCTCTACACCCTGACAGCCAATATTTGTTTGCATTCACATACAGAGGAGTCCAATACACATGGACTCGATTACCACAAGGTTTCATAGACAGCCCAAGTATATTTTCACAGGCTTTGCATGATTGTTTACAGTCTTTCCAACCAGAGAGTGGATCAGTATTGATCCAATATGTGGATAATTTAATACTATGTTCAGATTCACTGGAAGCGTCCCTGAAAGATACGAAACAGCTCCTGTTTCATCTTTCAGACACAGGACACAAGGTTTCCAAAGACAAGTTGCAATTATGCCAGACTAAAGTAAAATATCTGGGACACTGTCTGACACAAGGACTGAGACACCTGACCGCTGATAGAATTCAAGCAATTCGAGACATGACTCTGCCACAAACCCAGCAACAGATCAGAACATTTTTAGGAATGTGTGGGTATTGCCGTAACTGGATCCCAGGTTTTTCCATTCTAGCATTACCTTTGCAGGAGATGGTCTCATCAAACAAACCTGATCGGATTTCGCATACAGACGAATCCGAGATGGCATTTGAGAGACTTAAACAGTGCCTAATGCAGGCACCAGCATTAGGTATGCCAGACTATGGGAAACCCTTTGAGCTGTACGGAACAGAAAGTGCTGGTTGCGCGGCAGGCGTCCTAACCCAAAAGCACGGTGATGCCAGCAGGCCGGTAGCATACTACAGCGCTCAGCTAGATACGGTAGCGCGATCCCTCCCCACATGCTTGCGAAGTGTTGCAGCGATAGCATTGCTAGTTACAAAAAGCGAAGATGTAGTGCTAGGACGCAACCTCACAATCCATACACCGCATGCAGTGTCAGCCTTGCTGAATTCTGCCCAAACCAGGCACGTCTCATCAGCGCGGTTTACAAGATGGGAATTGGCATTAATGGCCCCCGTAAACATCACCATAAAGAGATGCAGTGCATTAAATCCTGCAACGTATCTCCCAGGTGTGCCTGGACAGGCACAAAGGGTGGAGGATGAGAGTGATGGGGAAGGAGGATTTAATACAGGAGATGACATGCATGATTGTATGGAGTATTTGACCCAAAATTTCACGGCAAGGCCTGACATCAGTGACAACCCACTGGAAGATGTAGATCTTACTTTCTACACTGACGGTAGTTGTCACAGACAGACGGACTCGGGAGACTTGTGTACTGGATACGCAGTCGTAGATGACCAAGGCACCATAGAAGCAGAACCGCTAGGCCAACCTCACTCAGCCCAGGTTGCTGAACTGGTTGCCCTGACCAGAGCATGTGAATTGGCTAAGGGCAAGTCAGCCAATATCTACACCAATTCTAGATACGCCTTCGGGGTAGTCCATGATTTCGGAGCCCTATGGCGCCTCAGAAATTTCATGACGGCAGCTGGTACACCGGTAGCGCATGCAGCTCATATCAAAAGGCTTCTAACAGCGATACAGGAACCCGACAGAGTGGCTGTTATCAAGTGTAAAGCACATACATATAGCCAAGACCCAATATCACTTGGTAACAGCCGAGCAGACGAAGCTGCTAAGTTAGCAGCTGGTACCCCCAGACAGACAGACACCACACAACTGATGGTATTTAACACGGTCAACACACAGAAATTGTGTGAAATGCAAAATTTGTGTTCCACACAGGAAAAGGCAGTTTGGAGGGCAAAGGGATATGGCCAGGAGTCCTCAGGACTCTGGACAGATGGACAGGGTAAACCAGTGGCACCCAGAGCATACCTTCCAAGTTTGGCTGAAGCAGCACATGGGCTGACTCATCTAGGCAAGGAAGGGATGTGCAAGTTGGTAAGAGCATATTGGTGCGCCCCAGGATTTTCTTCCCATGCGGGAAAGAGAGCAATGTCATGCCTCACCTGCTTGAGGAAGAATATCGGAAAGTCAATACCAACAGAACCATCTCATATCCCACCCACAGGCGGTCCTTTTCAGGTAATTCACATTGATTTCATACAATTACCCCCTTGTCGAAATTTGAAGTATGTACTAGTTTGTATAGATGTGTTTTCAAATTGGGTCGAAGCATTTCCTGTGGCCACAAATACCGCAATGTTTACTGCTAAGAAAATTGTACAGGAATTTGTGTGTAGATACGGTATCCCTAGAATAATTGAAAGTGATAGGGGTACCCATTTTACAGGTGATGTCTTTCAAGGAATGTGTAAGTTGATGGGAATTGATAGTAAGCTGCACACTCCGTACCGCCCCCAGGCGAGTGCGAAAGTAGAAAGAGTGAACAGCACTATTAAAAATAAATTGAGCAAAGTTATGGCGGAAACAGGATTGACATGGCCAGAAGCTTTGCCCCTTGTATTATACAGCATCAGAACCACTCCCAGGTCCCCTCTTAATCTGTCCCCTTTTGAAATTCTGTTTGGTCGACAACCGCATGTCATGATTAACCCTCAGGATGATTTGAAGTGTAACAATGAAGTGACTGTAAAGTATTTGGTTAAGATGAGTAAACAGCTAAAGAATCAGAATGATAATTTGAAGTTAGTGATTCCTGATCTGCCAGATAGTAATTGTCATGACATTGAACCTGGGGATTATGTAATGATACGGAATTTTCTACGCTCAGGTTGCCTTATTGACAGATGGGAAGGACCATACCGAGTCTTATTGATTAGCACGACAGCATTGACGGTTGCCGAGAGAGAGACTTGGGTTCATTCGTCCCATTGTAAGAAGGTTGCTGATCCAGAGAGGTCCCGTGATAAGGAACAGACGGTAGAGGAAGTTGTATCACTGGAGTGTCTGTTTCAGGAGGACTGAGACGGCACCTGAGCATTGAGAATAATAAGATCGGAGGCAGTTGTCGATTCCCTGTTCCCTTTTATTGTTTTTCTCCACTTCCCATCCCATCTCCCTCAATTGTTTCTTTCCCCCTTCTCATTCTTCTCCATTTCCTCCTATAAGATGGACTTGCCCCAAGAGACTGTGATCCGGATTTTCCTGTTGACCATGATGTTGACCAGAGCAGTCTGTTCCGGCGAGAGTACCATGGAGGTCGAGAGAGGTTCTGGAATGGGTTCTGATGACAGAGATGGAGGCGTAGATTTCCAAGAACAACATAATCACCGAGTAAAGGCGAGTATCAGAAAACGATCTGGTAGCATTGACAATAGAAGAAATTGTGAAGGATTGTTAGCTGAAGAGAACTGTATCTGTAGACTCTGTGACAGTGTAGTTGAGGATGGGTGTATCAAGAAATGCCAATCCAGTTTTAATATCCACATGGACCGGCATCCATTGAGTGACTATCACTCCTTAGTGGGTAAAGTGTTAAATCAGACAGATTGTTGGGTATGCTCTCAAGTACCTCAAGGCCATAGCAAATCAGGATTTGTGCCCTTCCCTTTAACTATAGGGGAGGTACTTGAGCTAAGTGGTGGGAGGCCGGTGGACAGGAGGTATAATATCTCCAGTCCTCCCAGTTTGAAGCTCCACCAATATCATGTGGATAGATCCCTAGTATGTTTTAATATTTCCAATCCCCGAAAGCCGGGAAATTGGGAAGTGTCATGGAATAACCAAACCATGACCTTTTCATACAGAGCCGATAGAATGCCTACAGATACAAAACTTATACGCCACATAGCCGGTAGCGGAAAATATTTCCGATATAGGTATACCCTAGGAAGTAGGACCATGAGAGTTGGAGAGGTATCACCAGGATACTGTGCACATATCGTACAAACTGATACGTGTACTAAACAGATGGGAGAATTAGGGTTAGGAGATTTCATATGGAAAATGTGTAATATGATAATGTCCTACTCCGTCCCATATGTTCTCCCCGATGATGCATATTTCATATGCGGGAGGAAGGCGTATAAGTGGCTTGCCCCAAACTCAGAAGGGTTATGTTACATTGGAAAAGTACTGCCTGAGGTAATGACCGTATCCCACACTAAAATGAAGGATATTCACCGCAGTGCCCAAGCTCCTTATACTCACACTCATTACGAACACATCGTTAAACAGCACCTGATAGAAAGAACAGAGCATCCGGCCTCTGACCTGATCCATGAATCCACCGGGATTCAATTCCTAATCGCGTTAGATATCACTCGTACCGCCAGAGGAGTGATAAATTATAAATATATATCTGCGCTTGCAAATTTATTAGACAATATCACTGAAATGTATGATGACACATTCAGGTATACCGGAAGGGAGCTCCAAGCTTATAAAACAGAACTGGTTCAGCATAGGATGATTCTCAATTATCTCACAGCTGTGACAGGCGGGTATTGTGTTACCCTAGCGACTCAGTATGGAATAAAGTGCTGCACATATATTACAAACAGCACCGAGGACCCGGTCGAGGTCATAGACAAAAAGATGGATGACATTTTGCAATTAAAATGGGAGTTCCGAAGGAAACACAATCTCACCCTTGCCGCTGTGGGTAATGAGCTGACCGGTTGGGTGTCATGGTTGAACCCGCGAAATTGGTTCTCTGGTTTAGGAGAATGGACCCAAGGTATTATCATGGATGTAGGGAAATTTCTTTTGTGTATTCTGGGTGTCATCATATTGGTCGGTCTGATATTTAGATGCGTTCGGGTTTTAACAAAGTGTAAACGTAGCGCCCGAGTGATGAGTTTAATAAGTGAAGATACTGTAATAACAATGACTGATTTGGTTTATGACCCAACGATAGAGACAATGTTGTGATGAAAATGTGATTCCACGGTCCGTTTCTTTCACCCGTTTCTCCTTTGTTTTCCTCCAAGGTACAAAGACATCCGCTTGGAAAAAGAATTTGAAAACCTTTTACACAGACAACTGATGGACTATGCCATAGACCCCCATATCCCTAGTACCTTTAATTTTACGCTAGCCCAACACTTTTTGTAAGTCTATGGACATTGAGAAAGCTTTTGCTCGCACTTTGGCAAAAGCCCAAGGAGACTACAGTCAACATGTACATCGAGACAAGACAAGACACAAGACAAGACCTCAATCGGCAAATGTACTTTAAACTCACATAGTTTACGACTGCATTTACCATAATTGCTTCTTATCTTCATCTCTACAACCTTCAGGTAATGACACACATAGTCGATAGGGAATATAGGCACAGATATCAGCACTCACATATCCCCCTATTCATGTATCATCAACTAAAATGTGCTCCCCCATTTTGTTGCAACCAAAAGCCGAAAAGAGCTCGGTAAAGTTTGACAGCCCATCCACAGACCCGTACCACGGGATAAGAAGGAATTCAAATGTATACTTCGCAATACCTCGAAGCTTGATTTAAAACACGTACGGCACGATGATACATGACCCCCCAAACATGGATTCATACACACATGCTTCTGCTATCTCACTAGGTCATACCGTTTTCCCACCTTCTCCTCTTCTCCCCTACCCAATCATAGAAATGTATTATACATGACATATATTTTTCTCTTTTTGAACTGTTTTAGGAAGTGGCAGTTATTGGTGACTGCCAAAGGGTGGACTGTCAAAGTCAGAAAAATATCACGCTACACATTGCCATATATGCACCTCATGCGTGTGCCCGCTGCACGAGCATGAGCTCTCCCGTGCGTGCGTATACTCGCGGTCGCGTGCACTCGCGGACGCGCGGTATGCGCATTTACGGTAGAGTTTGTGTGCGTCTAGCGGGCGACTCAATCGTAACATATTTTAGTCATATAATGTATTTTGTAGATTATGGTCCCTTTGATAGAATCTGAAAGTTTAGTTAATATAGCATGTTCGGGGACAAAGAGATTCCTCTTTGTTTGATGCGAAGGGTCAGACAGGGGTTACACAGTGGTGTTTAGTATCCATCGGAAGAGAATATAATTAGCAATATTCCGGTGTTGGTTTGAAGCGGATTACTCGCTCGTGCGTATAGTTATGGACATAAGAAGTTTATGGACATTTACTATATTTGCACTTTATTACCCATGCGGCGGGAAACCCAGTTTCCCTCCCACCTGAGCAGTTTGAAATAGTCACAGCCCACCTGTATGAACCAACCTATGACCTTTTGTTATAATGCAGAGACGAATTCCTGTGTCCAATGAACAATAAGAATGTAGGGACCATTGTACTGTACTGTGTGTAAGTGTATATAAAGACAAGCCGATCTGGGCCAGCTCTCTACTCTCTTCAACGGTTCTCATTGCTGATAATCGGGAGCTGGATATCCAGAAAGGCGCTTGCGATTGTTTCCCCTGGTGCGTAAGTTCTCTGCAACCATATTGTCTCTTATTTAATGTTATAAGCCATTCTCTCTCTCCTTCCCCCTTTAAATGTAATTGTATCTTTATTGTATTTTATGTGTAGTGATTCGGTTAGGTATTCTATGTTATCTTGGTAGTGTATAACTTGTATTGTATTATTCTTTTGCAATTGAACGTTCATTCATTTCCTTAAAAGGCGTTAGACCCTTAGACCGGTATTTGAGTGTTTATTATATTGCTAAGGGGTTCTCAGAGCGTCACATACGCTCATACAGCTTTTAAACTAACAAGGTTACACTGTGTTGCATTTACACCTTATCACTGCACAAAGGTTTAACTCTGTGAGCGTCAGCGCCGCTCGTGATCTCCTCGTGGTCTCGAGCATCCGCTACGCTGCTAGCGTATCATTACGTTAGTCGGCAGCCTATAGCGTGCTTGCCTTTACGCTTTAAGCCGTGAGCGAACGTGCCGCTCGTGAGTCTCGTCCACGGCCACGCGTTTGTACGCTACGTGCGTACTCTTACGGTATTCCATACGCCAATTGCGTACTGTGTTCATTAACCTTTTACAGTGTTTTATACAAGGTATAGAATAGGCATTGTCAGCAGCATCAGTCAGAAATTTTAGTCAAATCAGCATGCATAGGAGACCGCAAATAGGTTGAACTCGATGGACAATTGTCTTTTTTCAACCTCAGATACTATGTTACTATGTTACTATGTTATGCCTTCTCTAGGTTAATACATCTGCCCCAGTGTGAGGTGGAGCTTTGGGACTGTTAGTTGCGCCGTCAGAGCCCTGTGTCAGTCCACAGATCCCTGTTTAGCTCCCCTCACTCCTTATCGCTGGAACAAGTGGCTCCCTGCGGCAGTTATGGAAAGCAGGGGGGCAGTCCCATTACAAAACACTGTGAGGAGTAAACAGTAGCGGCGTGCGGCTCATAGTGCACCCTCCCTAGACGTTAACAATGCGCG
This sequence comes from Pseudophryne corroboree, assembly GCF_028390025.1. Taxonomy (NCBI): domain Eukaryota; kingdom Metazoa; phylum Chordata; class Amphibia; order Anura; family Myobatrachidae; genus Pseudophryne; species Pseudophryne corroboree. The sequence goes on along the minus strand of NC_086451.1, from coordinate 151,383,140 downwards.
GCATCCTCTCACATGCTTAATGCGCCTCCCGCCTCCCCTTCTTCTCCCCCGCAGTGCGGAAGCTAATGGCTCCCTGCGCCAGTTTTAAACTGGGTCTCGCTTACCAGAATATAATTGCAGCCCTAAGTAGGGATTGAACCTGGAACTTCCGATGGAGGGTTGAGGCAGTTGCTGTGAGCAGAAGTCGCTGCAGAGGAGAAACATGCCACATGACAGTGTCTTTGCTCTTCATGTTTAATAGACGCCCTGTAGATCCGGGAGCCCCTCTAACAGGGATTCCTGGTTATACATAACACTCTTAAGTCTTCAGCCATGCTGCCGGTGGTGGTGGGCTGCTGGGGCTCCATGTCAGCAGTGAACTGCTGGATGCAAGACACCCAGGGACTGATGTCCCTGCAGCCAGGACTCGGGCTCCAAACCCCGCAGGGTGGGACCGAGCCCCTCCGGCAGCTCCCACGTAGCAGGCTGGCAGGGGCAAACTGCCAGGCTGTTGAAGATTTAGTTAAATTAAGAAAATAATAAAAATTACTCTGGAGCTCCAGAGGAAGTGACCGGCTCTCCCGGCACATTTCTAAAACTGGTCTGGGGAGGGGTATAGAGGGGGAGGAGCCAGTCGCATTTATTGAAAAAATGTTAAGTGCCGGCTCGCATGATCACCCCATCTATACCCCATAGTACTGATAGAGAAATGTTGATTTTATATCAGATGTATCTAAAAAATAATTTTAACTTTTTGAACTGGGGATCTTCATATGTCATCTAGGTTATTAAACGTGGTTTCGTGCCTACAATATGTACATACAAAATATAGTGGAACATAAAAGGAACATACTTAAGAAAATATCCCCTTTCTAAATATGCACTAAAATACAGTTACGATTAGAGATGAGCGGGTACGGTTCCTCGAGATCCGAACCCCCCCGAACTTCACCCATTTTGCACGGGTCCGAGGCAGCCTCGAATCTTCCCGCCTTGATCGGTTAACCCGTACGCGCCCGAACGTCATCATCCCGCTGTTGTATTCTCGCGAGATTCGTATTCTATATAAGGAGCCACGCGTCGCCGCCATTTTCACTCGTGCATTGGAGATGATAGCGAGAGGATGTGGCTGCGTTCTCTCAGTTTCTGTGTTCAGTGTGCTGAAAATATCTGTGCTCAGTGTGCTGCAAATAATCTGTGCTCAGTGTGCTGCAAATATCTACGTTCTCTGCCTGAAAACGCTCCATATCTGTGCTGCATTGTAGTTGTGTGCAGTATATAGTAGGAGGACAGTGCAGAATTTTGCTGACCACCAGTATATATATAGCAGTACGGTACAGTAGTCCATTGCTCTACATCTATGTCGTCAAGTATACTAACCATATCTGTGCTGCATTGTAGTTGTGCGCAGTATATAGTAGGAGGACAGTGCAGAATTTTGCTGACCACCAGTATATATATAGCAGTACGGTACAGTAGTCCACTGCTCTACCTCTGTGTCGTCAAATATACTATCCATATCTGTGCTGCATTGTAGTTGTGCGCAGTATACAGTAGGAGGACAGTGCAGAATTTTGCTGACCACCAGTATATATATAGCAGTACGGTACAGTAGTCCATTGCTCTACCTCTGTGTCGTCAAGTATACTATCCATATCTGTGCTGCATTGTAGTTGTGCGCAGAATATAGTAGGAGGACAGTGCAGAATTTTGCTGACCACCAGTATATATATAGCAGTACGGTATAGTAGTCCATTGCTCTACCTCTGTGTCGTCAAGTATACTATCCATATCTGTGCTGCATTGTAGTTGTGCGTAGTATATAGTAGGAAGACAGTGCAGAATTTTGCTGACCACCAGTATATATATAGCAGTACGGTACAGTAGTCCATTGCTCTACCTCTGTGTCGTCAAGTATACTATCCATATCTGTGCTGCATTGTAGTTGTGCGCAGTATATAGTAGGAGGACAGTGCAGAATTTTGCTGACCACCAGTTTATATATAGCAGTACGTTACAGTAGTCCATTGCTCTACCTCTGTGTCGTCAAGTATACTATCCATATCTGTGCTGCATTGTAGTTGTGCGCAGTATATAGTAGGAGGACAGTGCAGAATTTTGCTGACCACCAGTATATATAATATATATATAGCAGTACGATACAGTAGTCCATTGCTCTACCTCTGTGTCATCAAGTATACTATCCATATCTGTGCTGCATTGTAGTTGTGCGCAGTAAATAGTAGGAGAACAGTGCAGAATTTTGCTGACAACCAGTATATATATAGCAGTACGGTACAGTAGTCCATTGCTCTACCTCTGTGTCGTCAAGTATACTTTCCATATCTGTGCTGCATTGTAGTTGTGCGCAGTATATAGTAGGAGGACAGTGCAGAATTTTGCTGACCACCAGTATATATAATATATATATAGCAGTACGGTACAGTAGTCCAATGCTCTACCTCTGTGTTGTCAAGTATACTATCCATATCTGTGCTGTATTGTAGTTGTGCGCAGTATATAGTAGGAGGACAGTGCAGAATTTTGCTGACCACCAGTATATATAATATATATATATATAGCAGTACGGTACAGTAGTCCATTGCTCTACATCTGTGTCGTCAAGTATACTATCCATATCTGTGCTGCATTGTAGTTGTGCGCAGTATATAGTATGAAGACAGTGCAGAATTTTGCTGACCACCAGTATATATATATAGCAGTACGGTACAGTAGTCCATTGCTCTACCTCTGTGTCATCAAGTATACTATCCATATCTGTGCTGCATTGTAGTTGTGCGCAGTATATAGTAGGAGGACAGTGCAGAATTTTGCTGACCACCAGTATATATATAGCAGTACGGTACAGTAGTCCATTGCTCTACCTCTGTGTCGCCAAGTATACTATCCATATCTGTGCTGCATTGTAGTTGTGCGCAGTATATAGTAGTAGGACAGTGCAGAATTTTGCTGACCACCAGTATATATATAGCAGTACGGTACAGTAGTCCATTGCTCTACCTCTGTGTCGTCAAGTATACTATCCATATCTGTGCTGCATTGTAGTTGTGCGCAGTATATAGTAGGACAGTGCAGAATTTTGCTGACCACCAGTATATATAATTTATATATATAGCAGTACGATACAGTAGTCCTTTGCTCTACCTCTGTGTCATAAAGTATACTATCCATATCTGTGCTGCATTGTAGTTGTGCGCAGTATATAGTAGGAGGACAGTGCAGAATGTTGCTGACAACCAGTATATATATAGCAGTACGGTACAGTAGTCCATTGCTCTACCTCTGTGTCGTCAAGTATACTTTCCATATCTGTGCTGCATTGTAGTTGTGCGCAGTATATAGTAGGAGGACAGTGCAGAATTTTGCTGACCACCAGTATATATAATACATATATATAGCAGTACGGTACAGTAGTCCATTGCTCTACCTCTGTGTCGTCAAGTATACTATCCATATCTGTGCTGCATTGTAGTTGTGCGCAGTATATAGTAGGAGGACAGTGCAGAATTTTGCTGACTACTAGTATATATATAGCAGTACGGTACAGTAGTCCATTGCTCTACCTCTGTGTCGTCAAGTATACTATCCATATCTGTGCTGCATTGTAGTTGTGCGCAGTATATAGTAGGAGGACAGTGCAGAATTTTGCTGACCACCAGTATATATAATATATATATAACAGTACGGTACAGTAGTCCATTGCTCTACCTCTGTGTCGTCAAGTATACTATCCATATCTGTGCTGCATCGTAGTTATGCGCAGTAAATAGTAGGAGAACAGTGCAGAATTTTGCTGACAACCAGTATATATATAGCAGTACGGTACAGTAGTCCATTGCTCTACCTCTGTGTCGTCAAGTATACTTTCCATATCTGTGCTGCATTGTAGTTGTGCACAGTATATAGTAGGAGGACAGTGCAGAATTTTGCTGACCACCAGTATATATAATATATATGTAGCAGTACGGTACAGTAGTCCATTGCTCTACCTCTGTGTCGTCAAGTATACTATCCATATCTGTGCTGCATCGTAGTTGTGCGCAGTATATAGTAGGAGGACAGTGCAGAATTTTGCTGACCACCAGAATATATATAGCAGTACGGTACAGTAGTCCATTGCTCTACCTCTGTGTCGTCAAGTATACTATCCATATATGTGCTGCATTGTAGTTGTGTGCAGAATATAGTAGGAGGACAGTGCAGAATTTTGCTGACCACCAGTATATATAGCAGTACGGTACAGTAGTCCATTGCTCTACCTCTGTGTCGTCAAGTATACTATCCATATCTGTGCTGCACTGTAGTTGTGCGCAGTATATAGTAGGAGGACAGTGCAGAATTTTGCTGACCACCAGTATATATATAGCAGTACGGTACAGTAGTCCATTGCTCTACCTCTGTGTCGTCAAGTATACTATCCATATCTGTGCTGCATTGTAGTTGTGCGCAGTATATAGTAGGAGGACAGTGCAGAATTTTGCTGACCACCAGTATATATATAGCAGTACGTTACAGTAGTCCATTGCTCTACCTCTGTGTCGTCAAGTATACTATCCATATATGTGCTGCATTGTAGTTGTGTGCAGTATATAGTAGTAGGACAGTGCAGAATTTTGCTGACCACCAGTATATATAATATATATATAGCAGTACGATACAGTAGTCCATTGCTCTACCTCTGTGTCATCAAGTATACTATCCATATCTGTGCTGCATTGTAGTTGTGCGCACTAAATAGTAGGAGAACAGTGCAGAATTTTGCTGACAACCAGTATATATATAGCAGTACGGTACAGTAGTCCATTGCTCTACCTCTGTGCCGTCAAGTATACTTTCCATATCTGTGCTGCATTGTAGTTGTGCGCAGTATATAGTAGGAGGACAGTGCAGAATTTTGCTGACCACCAGTATATATAATATAAATATAGCAGTACGGTACAGTAGTCCATTGCTCTACCTCTGTGTTGTCAAGTATACTATCCATATCTGTGCTGCATTGTAGTTGTGCGCAGTATATAGTAGGAGGACAGTGCAGAATTTTGCTGACCACTAGTATATATATAGCAGTACGGTACAGTAGTCCATTGCTCTACCTCTGTGTCGTCAAGTATACTATCCATATCTGTGCTGCATTGTAGTTGTGCGCAGTATATAGTAGGAGGACAGTGCAGAATTTTGCTGACCACCAGTATATATAATATATATATATAGCAGTACGGTACAGTAGTCCATTGCTCTACATCTGTGTCGTCAACTATACTATCCATATTTGTGCTGCATTGTAGTTGTGCGCAGTATATAGTAGGAAGACAGTGCAGAATTTTGCTGACCACCAGTATATATATATATAGCAGTACGGTACAGTAGTCCATTGCTCTACCTCTGTGTCATCAAGTATACTATCCATATCTGTGCTGCATTGTAGTTGTGCGCAGTATATAGTAGGAGGACAGTGCAGTATTTTGCTGACCACCAGTATATATATAGCAGTACGGTACAGTAGTCCATTGCTCTACCTCTGTGTCGCCAAGTATACTATCCATATCTGTGCTGCATTGTAGTTGTGCGCAGTATATAGTAGTAGGACAGTGCAGAATTTTGCTGACCACCAGTATATATATAGCAGTACGGTACAGTAGTCCATTGCTCTACCTCTGTGTCGTCAAGTATACTATCGATATCTGTGCTGCATTGTAGTTTTGCACAGTATATTGTAGGACAGTGCAGAATTTTGCTGACCACCAGTATATATAATATATATATATAGCAGTACGATACAGTAGTCCATTGCTCTACCTCTGTGTCATCATGTATACTATCCATATCTGTGCTGCATTGTAGTTGTGCGCAGTATATAGTAGGAGGACAGTGCAGAATTTTGGTGACAACCAGTATATATATAGCAGTACGGTACAGTAGTCCATTGCTCTACCTCTGTGTCGTCAAGTATACTATCCATATCTGTGCTGCATTGTAGTTGTGCGCAGTATATAGTAGGAGGACAGTGCAGAATTTTGCTGACCACTAGTATATATATAGCAGTACGGTACAGTAGTCCATTGCCCTACCTCTGTGTCGTCAAGTATACTATCCATATCTGTGCTGCATTGTAGTTGTGCGCAGTATATAGTAGGAGGACAGTGCAGAATTTTGCTGACCACCAGTATGTATAATATATATATAACAGTACGGTACAGTAGTCCATTGCTCTACCTCTGTGTCGTCAAGTATACTATCCATATCTGTGCTGCATTGTAGTTGTGCGCAGTTTATAGTAGGAGGACAGTGCAGAATTTTGCTGGCCACCAGTATATATATAGCAGTACGGTACAGTAGTCCATTGCTCTACCTCTGTGTCGTCAAGTATACTATCCATATCTGTGCTGCATTGTAGTTGTGCGCAGTATATAGTAGGAGGACAGTGCAGAATTTTGCTGACCACCAGTATATATATAACAGAACGGTACAGTAGTCCATTGCTCTACCTCTGTGTCGCCAAGTATACTATCCATATCTGTGCTGCATTGTAGTTGTGCGCAGTATATAGTAGGAGGACAGTGCAGAATTTTGCTGACCACCAGTATATATAATATATATATATATAGCAGTACGGTACAGTAGTCCATTGCTCTACATCTGTGTCGTCAAGTATACTATCCATATTTGTGCTGCATTGTAGTTGTGCGCAGTATATAGTAGGAAGACAGTGCAGAATTTTGCTAACCACCAGTATATATATATATAGCAGTACGGTACAGTAGTCCATTGCTCTACCTCTGTGTCATCAAGTATACTATCCATATCTGTGCTGCATTGTAGTTGTGCGCAGTATATAGTAGGAGGACAGTGCAGTATTTTGCTGACCACCAGTATATATATAGCAGTACGGTACAGTAGTCCATTGCTCTACCTCTGTGTCGCCAAGTATACTATCCATATCTGTGCTGCATTGTAGTTGTGCGCAGTATATAGTAGTAGGACAGTGCAGAATTTTGCTGACCACCAGTATATATATAGCAGTACGGTACAGTAGTCCATTGCTCTACCTCTGTGTCGTCAAGTATACTATCGATATCTGTGCTGCATTGTAGTTTTGCGCAGTATATAGTAGGACAGTGCAGAATTTTGCTGGCCACCAGTATATATATAGCAGTACGGTACAGTAGTCCATTGCTCTACCTCTGTGTCGTCAAGTATACTATCCATATCTGTGCTGCATTGTAGTTGTGCGCAGTATATAGTAGGAGGACAGTGCAGAATTTTGCTGACCACCAGTATATATATAACAGAACGGTACAGTAGTCCATTGCTCTACCTCTGTGTCGCCAAGTATACTATCCATATCTGTGCTGCATTGTAGTTGTGCGCAGTATATAGTAGGAGGACAGTGCAGAATTTTGCTGACCACCAGTATATATAATATATATATATATAGCAGTACGGTACAGTAGTCCATTGCTCTACATCTGTGTCGTCAAGTATACTATCCATATTTGTGCTGCATTGTAGTTGTGCGCAGTATATAGTAGGAAGACAGTGCAGAATTTTGCTAACCACCAGTATATATATATATAGCAGTACGGTACAGTAGTCCATTGCTCTACCTCTGTGTCATCAAGTATACTATCCATATCTGTGCTGCATTGTAGTTGTGCGCAGTATATAGTAGGAGGACAGTGCAGTATTTTGCTGACCACCAGTATATATATAGCAGTACGGTACAGTAGTCCATTGCTCTACCTCTGTGTCGCCAAGTATACTATCCATATCTGTGCTGCATTGTAGTTGTGCGCAGTATATAGTAGTAGGACAGTGCAGAATTTTGCTGACCACCAGTATATATATAGCAGTACGGTACAGTAGTCCATTGCTCTACCTCTGTGTCGTCAAGTATACTATCGATATCTGTGCTGCATTGTAGTTTTGCGCAGTATATAGTAGGACAGTGCAGAATTTTGCTGACCACCAGTATATATAATATATATATATAGCAGTACGATACAGTAGTCCATTGCTCTACCTCTGTGTCATCATGTATACTATCCATATCTGTGCTGCATTGTAGTTGTGCGCAGTATATAGTAGGAGGACAGTGCAGAATTTTGGTGACAACCAGTATATATATAGCAGTACGGTACAGTAGTCCATTGCTCTACCTCTGTGTCGTCAAGTATACTATCCATATCTGTGCTGCATTGTAGTTGTGCGCAGTATATAGTAGGAGGACAGTGCAGAATTTTGCTGACCACTAGTATATATATAGCAGTACGGTACAGTAGTCCATTGCCCTACCTCTGTGTCGTCAAGTATACTATCCATATCTGTGCTGCATTGTAGTTGTGCGCAGTATATAGTAGGAGGACAGTGCAGAATTTTGCTGACCACCAGTATGTATAATATATATATAACAGTACGGTACAGTAGTCCATTGCTCTACCTCTGTGTCGTCAAGTATACTATCCATATCTGTGCTGCATTGTAGTTGTGCGCAGTTTATAGTAGGAGGACAGTGCAGAATTTTGCTGGCCACCAGTATATATATAGCAGTACGGTACAGTAGTCCATTGCTCTACCTCTGTGTCGTCAAGTATACTATCCATATCTGTGCTGCATTGTAGTTGTGCGCAGTATATAGTAGGAGGACAGTGCAGAATTTTGCTGACCACCAGTATATATATAACAGAACGGTACAGTAGTCCATTGCTCTACCTCTGTGTCGCCAAGTATACTATCCATATCTGTGCTGCATTGTAGTTGTGCGCAGTATATAGTAGGAGGACAGTGCAGAATTTTGCTGACCACCAGTATATATAATATATATATATATAGCAGTACGGTACAGTAGTCCATTGCTCTACATCTGTGTCGTCAAGTATACTATCCATATTTGTGCTGCATTGTAGTTGTGCGCAGTATATAGTAGGAAGACAGTGCAGAATTTTGCTAACCACCAGTATATATATATATAGCAGTACGGTACAGTAGTCCATTGCTCTACCTCTGTGTCATCAAGTATACTATCCATATCTGTGCTGCATTGTAGTTGTGCGCAGTATATAGTAGGAGGACAGTGCAGTATTTTGCTGACCACCAGTATATATATAGCAGTACGGTACAGTAGTCCATTGCTCTACCTCTGTGTCGCCAAGTATACTATCCATATCTGTGCTGCATTGTAGTTGTGCGCAGTATATAGTAGTAGGACAGTGCAGAATTTTGCTGACCACCAGTATATATATAGCAGTACGGTACAGTAGTCCATTGCTCTACCTCTGTGTCGTCAAGTATACTATCAATATCTGTGCTGCATTGTAGTTTTGCGCAGTATATAGTAGGACAGTGCAGAATTTTGCTGACCACCAGTATATATAATATATATATATAGCAGTACGATACAGTAGTCCATTGCTCTACCTCTGTGTCATCAAGTATACTATCCATATCTGTGCTGCATTGTATTTGTGCGCAGTATATAGTAGGAGGACAGTGCAGAATTTTGGTGACAACCAGTATATATATAGCAGTACGGTACAGTAGTCCATTGCTCTACCTCTGTGTCGTCAAGTATACTTTCCATATCTGTGCTGCATTGTAGTTGTGCGCAGTATATAGTAGGAGGACAGTGCAGAATTTTGCTGACCACCAGTATATATAATATATATATAGCAGTACGGTACAGTAGTCCATTGCTCTACCTCTGTGTCGTCAAGTATACTATCCATATCTGTGCTGCATTGTAGTTGTGCGCAGTATATAGTAGGAGGACAGTGCAGAATTTTGCTGACCACTAGTATATATATATAGCAGTACGGTACAGTAGTCCATTGCTCTACCTCTGTGTCGTCAAGTATACTATCCATATCTGTGCTGCATTGTAGTTGTGAGCAGTATATAGTAGGAGGACAGTGCAGAATTTTGCTGACCACCAGTATATATAATATATATATAACAGTACGGTACAGTAGTCCATTGCTCTACCTCTGTGTCGTCAAGTATACTATCCATATCTGTGCTGCATTGTAGTTGTGCGCAGTTTATAGTAGGAGGACAGTGCAGAATTTTGCTGGCCACCAGTATATATATAGCAGTACGGTACAGTAGTCCATTGCTCTACCTCTGTGTCGTCAAGTATACTATCCATATCTGTGCTGCATTGTAGTTGTGCGCAGTATATAGTAGGAGGACAGTGCAGAATTTTGCTGACCACCAGTATATATATAACAGTACGGTACAGTAGTCCATTGCTCTACCTCTGTGTCGCAAAGTATGCTATCCATATTTGTGCTGCATTGAAGTTGTGCGCAGTATATAGTAGGAGGACAGTGCAGAATTTTGCTGACCACCAGTATATATATAGCAGTACGTTACAGTAGTCCATTGCTCTACCTCTGTGTCGTCAAGTATACTATCCATATCTGTGCTGCATTGTAGTTGTGCGCAGCATATAGTAGGAGGACAGTGCAGAATTTTGCTGACCACCAGTATATATAATATATATATAGCAGTACGATACAGTAGTCCATTGCTCTACCTCTGTGTCAGCAAGTATACTATCCATATCTGTGCTGCATTGTAGTTATGTGCAGTAAATAGTAGGAGAACAGTGCAGAATTTTGCTGACAACCAGTATATATATAGCAGTACGGTACAGTAGTCCATTGCTCTACCTCTGTGTCGTCAAGTATACTTTCCATATCTGTGCTGCATTGTAGTTGTGCACAGTATATAGTAGGAGGACAGTGCAGAATTTTGCTGACCACCAGTATATATAATATATATATAGCAGTACGGTACAGTAGTCCATTGCTCTACCTCTGTGTTGTCAAGTATACTATCCATATCTGTGCTGCATTGTAGTTGTGCGCAGTATATAGTAGGAGGACAGTGCAGAATTTTGCTGACCACTAGTATATATATAGCAGTACGGTACAGTAGTCCATTGCTCTACCTCTGTGTCGTCAAGTATACTATCCATATCTGTGCTGCATTGTAGTTGTGCGCAGTATATAGTAGGAGGACAGTGCAGAATTTTGCTGACCACCAGTATATATAATATATATATATAGCAGTACGGTACAGTAGTCCATTGCTCTACATCTGTGTCGTCAAGTATACTATCCATATCTGTGCTGCATTGTAGTTGTGCGCAGTATATAGTAGGAAGACAGTGCAGAATTTTGCTGACCACCAGTATATATATAGCAGTACGGTACAGTAGTCCATTGCTCTACCTCTGTGTCGTCAAGTATACTATCCATATCTGTGCTGCATTGTAGTTGTGTGCAATATATAGTAGGACAGTGCAGAATTTTGCTGACCACCAGTATATATAATATATATATATATATATATATATATATATAGCAGTACGGTACAGTAGTCCATTGCTCTACCTCTGTGTCATCAAGTATACTATCCATATCTGTGCTGCATTGTAATTGTGCGCAGTATATAGTAGGAGGACTGTGCAGAATTTTGCTGACCACCAGTATATATATAGCAGTACGGTACAGTAGTCCATTGCTCTACCTCTGTGTCGCCAAGTATACTATCCATATCTGTGCTGCATTGTAGTTGTGCGCAGTATATAGTAGGAGGACAGTGCAGAATTTTGCTGACCACTAGTATATGTATAGCAGTACGGTACAGTAGTCCATTGCTCTACCTCTGTGTCGTCAAGTATACTATCCATATCTGTGCTGCATTGTAGTTGTGCGCAGTATATAGTAGGAGGACAGTGCAGAATTTTGCTGACCACCAGTATATATAATATATATATATAGCAGTACGGTACAGTAGTCCATTGCTCTACATCTGTGTCGTCAAGTATACTATCCATATCTGTGCTGCATTGTAGTTGTGCGCAGTATATAGTAGGAAGACAGTGCAGAATTTTGCTGACCACCAGTATATATATATATAGCAGTACGGTACAGTAGTCCATTGCTCTACCTCTGTGTCATCAAGTATACTATCCATATCTGTGCTGCATTGTAGTTGTGCGCAGTATATAGTAGGAGGACAGTGCAGAATTTTGCTGACCACCAGTATATATATAGCAGTACGGTACAGTAGTCCATTGCTCTACCTCTGTGTCGCCAAGTATACTATCCATATCTGTGCTGCATTGTAGTTGTGCGCAGTATATAGTAGGAGGACAGTGCAGAATTTTGCTGACCACCAGTATATATAATATATATATAGCAGTACGGTACAGTAGTCCATTGCTCTACCTCTGTGTCGTCAAGTATACTATCCATATCTGTGCTGCATTGTAGTTGTGTGCAGTATATAGTAGGACAGTGCAGAATTTTGCTGACCACCAGTATATATAATATATATATAGCAGTACGATACAGTAGTCCATTGCTCTACCTCTGTGTCATCAAGTATACTATCCATATCTGTGCTGCATTGTAGTTGTGCGCAGTATATAGTAGGAGGACAGTGCAGAATTTTGCTGACAACCAGTATATATATAGCAGTACGGTACAGTAGTCCATTGCTCTACCTCTGTGTCGTCAAGTATACTTTCCATATCTGTGCTGCATTGTAGTTGTGCGCAGTATATAGTAGGAGGACAGTGCAGAATTTTGCTGACCACCAGTATATATAATATATATATAGCAGTACGGTACAGTAGTCCATTGCTCTACCTCTGTGTCGTCAAGTATACTATCCATATCTGTGCTGCATTGTAGTTGTGCGCAGTATATAGTAGGAGGACAGTGCAGAATTTTGCTGACCACTAGTATATATATAGCAGTATGGTACAGTAGTCCATTGCTCTACCTCTGTGTCGTCAAGTATACTATCCATATCTGTGCTGCATTGTAGTTGTGCGCAGTATATACTAGGAGGACAGTGCAGAATTTTGCTGACCACCAGTATATATAATATATATATATATAACAGTACGGTACAGTAGTCCATTGCTCTACCTCTGTGTCGTCAAGTATACTATCCATATCTGTGCTGCATTGTAGTTGTGCGCAGTATATAGTAGGAGGACAGTGCAGAATTTTGCTGACCACCAGTATATATATAGCAGTACGGTACAGTAGTCCAATGCTCTACCTCTGTGTCGTCAAGTATACTATCCATATCTGTGCTGCATTGTAGTTGTGCGCAGTATACAGTAGGAGGACAGTGCAGAATTTTGCTGACCACCAGTATATATACAGCAGTACGGTACAGTAGTCTATTGCTCTACCTCTGTGTCGTCAAGTATACTATCCATATCTGTGCTGCATTGTAGTTGTGCGCAGAATATAGTAGGAGGACAGTGCAGAATTTTGCTGACCACCAGTATATATATAGCAGTACGGTACAGTAGTCCATTGCTCTACCCCTGTGTCGTCAAGTATGACCAAGTATGAGGCACGTGGAGGCCACACACACTACTGAGCCTCATTTTGACTTGTTTTAAGGACATTACATCAAAGTTGGATCAGCCTGTAGTGTATTTTTCCACTTTAATTTTGAGGGTGACTCCAAGTCCAGACCTCCATGGGTTAATAAATTTGATTTCCATTGATAATTTTTGTGTGATTTTGTTGTCAGCACATTCAACTATGTAAAGAACAAAGTTTTTAATAAAAATAAATCATTCATTCAGATCTAGGATGTGTTATTTTAGTGTTCCCTTTATTTTTTTGAGCAGTGTATATATATATATATATATATATGGAAAGCACTCCGCGGTCAATAACAACTCTGTACATACATTCAGTAGAGGGTTAATGTTTCAGGGACCACTGTCCCTTTTATCAAGACATACATTTACAGTGAAAAAATAGGAATTTAATACCTACCGGTAATACCTTTTCTCCTAGTTCGTAGTGGATACTGGGGTCTTGTACTTTAGTACCATGGGGTATAGATTGGGTCCACTGGAGCCTGGAACTTTAAAAACCTTTAGTGTGTGTATGTGTGTGCTGGCTCCTCCTCTCTATGCCCCTCCTACCGGACTCAGTCTAGGAAAACTGTGCCAGAGGAGACGGACATAATATGAGAGAAGAAACAATACAACAGCGGTGCGGCAACCAGCCAACACACAACCATAACCGAAAGGAGGGTGCTAACCAGAACAGAGGATAGCAACGCCAACCAAACAAGGATAGCACAGCTACCCCAACAACAAAACGGGACCGCAACGCCGGACCAACCCAATACTTACACAGGTAAGCAGTAACGAAGCACTGAGGCGGGCGCCCAGTATCCACTACGGACTACTAGAAAAGGATTAGGTATTAAATTCCTATTTACTCTTACGTCCTAGTGGATACTGGGGTCTTGTACTTTAGTACCATGGGGAAGTCTCAAAGCTCCCAAACGGGTGGGAGACTGCCGAGACCCCTGTAAAACTGCCTGACCAAACTGAATGTCATCCTTGGCCAAGGTATCAAACCTATAGAATTTAACAAACGCATCCGAACCAGACCAAGTAGCAGCTTGGCACAACTGTAAGGCCGAGACACACCGGGCAGCCACCCAGGAAGAGCCCACAGACCTCGTCGAGTGAGCCTGAACAGACGTCGGCAAAGACAGAGCCGCCGAAGTATAGGCCTGTTTAATGGTCAACCTGAGCCAGCGAGCAATAGATTGCTTAGAAGCTGGCCAACCAATCTTGGAGGCATCATAAAGGACAAACAGCGAGTCAGATTTCCGATGACGGGCCATTCTTTTGACATCAATCTTCAGAGCCCTGACCACATCCAAGGACTCAGGACCAACGGAAGACAAAACCGGAAACCACAATAGGCTGATTCATATGAAAAGATGACACCACTTTCTGCAAAAACTGAGGACGGGTCCTAAATTCCGCCCTGTCTTCATGAAATATCAAATAAGGGCTCTTCAGGATAAAGCCCCCAATTCAGAGACACGTCTTGCAGACGCCAATGCCAATAACATCACTGTTTTCCAGGTGAGAAATTCTAACTCCACCCTATGCAAGGGTTGAAACCAGTCCGATTGGAGAAAGGACAGAACCACATTGAGGTCCGTGGGAGGTACAAAGGGCAGTTGTATATGAAGAACTCCCTTTAGGAAAGTCTGTACTTCTGGCAACAAGGCAAGGTGTTTCTGGAAGAAAAGAGAGAGCCCAGAAATCTGGACATTGATGGAGCTTAACCGTAGGCCCATATCCACTCCCGCTTGCAGGAAAAGTTGAAAACGACCAATCCGAAATTCCATGTGAGAAAACTTTCTACCCTCAAACCAGGAAACATACTTTTTCCAGATACGATGGTAATGTTTTGATGTAACCATCTTCCTGGCCTGGACCATGGTGGAAATGACCCTGGAGGGAAGACCCTTCCTAGCTAGAATTACCCTCTCAACTTCCAAGCCGGCAAACGTAGCTGCTGTAAGTCTGGATAGACGATCGGACCTTGTTGAAGAAGATCTACTCGGAGCGGTAGAGGCCAGGGATCCTCCAGAGCCATGGTTAGGAGGTCCGAGTACCACGCCCGTCGAGGCCAATCCGGGGCAATTAGAATTGCCTGAACGCTTTTCCTTCTTAGTCTTTCGAGAACCCTTGGGATTAGTGGTAGAGGAGGGAACAGGTATACAAACTGGTACATACACGGTGTCGTCAGCGCGTCCACTGCAACCGCCTGCGGATCCCTAGTCCTGGAACAGTAACAGCATAGCTTCTTGTTGAGTGGAGTAGCCATCAATTGTATCTGCGGACAGTCCCACCGGTGAATTAAGTGTTGAAACACCTGGAAATGTAGGCGCAATTCCCCCGGATGGAGGTCGTGCCTGCTGAGGAAGTCTGCTTCCCAGTTGTCCACTCCTGGGATGAATATGTCTGAGATGGCCCTTGCGTTGGCCTCCACCCAGAAGAGGATTTTTGACACCTCTCGCATCACCGCTCTGTTTCTTGCTCCCCCTTGATGGTTTATGTACGCCCCTGCTGTGGCTTTGTCCGGCTGAACCTGGATCACCTGATCCTTCAGGAGATGAGAATCTGCAGAAGAGCATTGTAAATTGCCCGAAGTTCCAGGATGTTTATCGGCAGAGCAGATTCCTGTCTTGACCATATCCCCTGGAACTGGGCCCCTTGGGTCACAGCCCCCCATCCCCGGAAGCTGTAGTCACCATAACAGAGAAATCTGGGCTTTCGGAGACAAGGTCACTTCCTGATACATGTGAAGTTGAGACCCCGACCATTTGTCTAGCAGATCCAGCTGAAATGGACAAGCATGAAACCTGCCGTATTGGATTGCCTCATAAAGCAGCCATCATCTTGCCCAGTAATCGGATGCAAAGATGTATGGATACCCTGCGAGGACTGAGCACCGAGCGAACCATAGCCTGCATAGTCCAGGCCTTGTCCATCAGGAGAAACACCTTTTGTGACACTGTATCCAGAATCATTCCCAGGAACTGAAGACATTGGGTCAGTTACAGGTGAGATTTCTGAAAATTTCGGATCCTCCCATGATCCATAAGCAGGCGAGTCATCAGATCGATGCTGTGCAGCAGACGCTCCCTGGACACAGTCTTTATTAGAAGATCATCCAAGTAGGGGACTATGTTTACTTCGATCATGCGCAGTTGCAACATCATCTCTACCATGACTTTGGTGAAGATCCTCGGAGCTGTGGATAATCCAAAGGGTAAGGCCTGAAACTGGAAATAGCCATCCAATATGGCGGACCTGAGGTAAGCCTGATGAGGGGGCCACATGGGAATGTGTAGGTAAGCATCCTTGACATCCAGAGACACCAGGAACTCCCCCTCCTCCAGACCGGACACCACCGCCCGCAGGGATTCCATCTTGAATTTGAACACCCGCAGATACGAGTTTAGAGACTTCAGGTTCAAGATGAGTCACACCGAACCGCCCGGTTTGGGAACGACAAAAAAACTTGAGTAAAAACCCCTGTTGCGTAATGGAGGAGTTACTGGAACCACCACCCCTATCTGCAAAAGTTTTTGAATAGCCTCTTGCAAGGTAACTTTTGCTGCTGGTAAAGCTGGTAAGCCCGACTTGAAAAATCTGTGAGGAAGAAGAGTTTGAAATTCCAGCCGGTAACCTTGGGAAATGAGGTCCCTCACCCAAAGATCCCGGCAGTGTTGAAGGTGAGCAGCTACCTGAAAGTCGCCTTGCTGCTGGGGCCAACCGTCACGCGGAAGGCTTAGCGGCAGGAGATCCGGTGATCTGGTCCAGGGAGACAGCAGTTGCAGGTTTACGGGACTTACCACGAGATCCTCTGGGAGTGGTGGACACCCCTCGGCCCCTGCCTCTGAACCTTGCCACACGGAAGGACTGCAAGGAGGGTCCGGTGTAAGATCGTCTAGTAGGTGGTGCAGCCGACGGCAGATAGGTAGACTTACCCGCCGTTGCTTGGGAGATCCATTTATTTAATTCGTCTCCAAACAAGGCATCACCTGTAAAGGGAAGATTTTCTACACCCTTTTTGGAATCAGCATCTGCTGACCACTGACGTAACCACAGAGCTCAGCGTGCCGAAACAGCCATAGCAGTATTGCGGCCATTAATCCTACACAACTCCTTAATAGCCTCGCTCATAAAATTTGCAGCATCCTGTATATGTTGCAGCGGAGTAATGACCTCATCCCGGGGCAGAGAGTCTAAACCGTTAAGAGCATTATCAGACCACTTGACTACCGCCCTGGAAATCCACCCACAAACAATTGTGGGGTGTTGTGCTGTGCCTGCCGCTATATATATTGCCTTGAGTGTGGTCTCAATTTTACGGTCAGCTGGCTCTTTTAGGGGTATAGCCCCTGGCACCGGCAGTTCCCCCCTTTGTATGACCCCCTGGTACCAGTTTTACAGTCTGTAGCAGCGTAGGTCCTGGAGGAGCAGTGTGCATGCAGGCTTGAAGATCTGCAGCAGCAGGAAATGGCGCCTTCCCGCCGCTGGTCCCGTTCTGGGAAGCCACGCCCCTTGTAATGGCGCGCGGCTTCCGAGAGCTGTTTATACTGGCCACATAAAACGTACAGCATAAAATTCACTCTACAGTATACACAAAGCCTTGAGACAGTGAGCACTGCGGGGCATAACAGCCCTGAGCCAGATTGTACACGGTGGGCAACACAGCTCCGGGCCCGTGACTGCCGCGTGACTTGCCGCCGAAACTGCACCGGGGACCCGCTAAACTGAGTCTGGTAGGAGGGGCATAGAGGGGAGGAGCCAGCACACACATACACATACTAAAGGTTTTTAAAATGCCAGGCTACAGTGGACCCGATCTATACCCCATGGTACTAAAGTACAAGACCCCAGTGTCCACTAGGATGTAAGAGAAACAAATAATAAATAGACTTACCCCCACGTGCAGGAAGCTGCCAGCACGGCACCGTTCACGTCACGCATGGAACTCTGCAGTGGAGCTCCGGTCCGGCCGGGTAGGCGTAGCTGTTTCCACTACGTCACCATCACCTAGCAACCCCATAAACAAACTAAACTACGTGTGTAGGCCACCAGTGCAAAACGGAACAAGAGAGGAATACTATGCAAATCTCAATGTTAACAGAACTATACACTATGTAGCAATGTACAAGTAATAGTAGTACAGAAGAAAAATAGCTAAACCGTGTACATATATAATTAACGATCACAGACAAGTAAATAGAAGTAAATGCATAAACCAAGGCAAAAGCACTGTTAGACCATAATGTCCAGAAAGCACTCTTTTAAAGATAAAAGATTTTATAGTGATTTGCATAGAATTCCTCTCGTTCCGTTTTGCACTGGTGACGAGGTGATTGTGACGTAGTGGAAACAGCCACGCCTACCCGGCCGGACCGGAGCTCCACTGCAAAGTTGCATGCGTGGGCGGCTTCCTATTTGATGAACATTATAAAAAGATCATGTAAAATTACAATACCAAACTAGTCCATATGAATGTCATTGTCAATGTCATTACTGAGCCTGATTTTGACTTGTTTTAAGGACATTACATCAAAGTTGGATCAGCCTGTAGTGTGTTTTTCCACTTTAATTTTGAGTGTGACTCCAAATCCAGACATCCATGGGTTAATAAATTTGGTTTCCATTGATAATTTTTGTGTGATTTTGTTGTCAGCACATTCAACTATGTAAAGAACAAAGTATTTAATAAGAATATTTAATTCATTCAGATCTAGGATGTGTTATTTTAGTGTTCCCTTTATTTTTTTTGAGCAGTGTATATATACACTGGACACTACGCTGACAGACACAGCAAACCTTCTTGCCACAGCTCACATTGATGTGCCATCCTGGATGAGCTGCACTACCTGAGCCACTTGTGTGGGTTGTAGACTTCGTCTCATGCTACCACTAGAGTGAAAGCACCGCCAGCTTTCAAAAGTGAGCAAAACATCAGCCAGAAAGCATAGGAGCTGAGAAGTGGTCTGTGGTCACCACCTGCAGAACAACTCCTTTATTGGGGGTGTCTTGCTAATTGCCTATAATTTCCACCTGTTGTCTATTCCATTTGCACAACAGCATGTGAAATTGATTGTCAATCAGTGTTGCTTCCTAAGTGGACAGTTTGATTTCACAGAAGTGTGATTGACTTGGAGTTACATTGTGTTGTTTAAGTGTTCCCTTTATTTTTTTGAGCAGTGTATATATATATATATATATATATATATATATACATACACCAGTCAGGTCCATAAATATTGGGACATCGACACAATTCTCATATTTTGGGCTCTATACACCACCACAATGGATTTGAAATGAAACAAACAAGATGTGCTATAACTGCAGACTTTCCGCTTTAATTTGAGGGTATTTACATCCAAATCAGATGAACGGTGTAGGAATTACAACGGTTTCTATATGTGCCTCCCACTTTTTAAGGGACCAAAAGTAATGGGACAATCGACTCAAAAGCTATTTCATGGACAGGAGTGGGCTATTACCTCGTTATTTCATCATCAATTAAGCAGGTAAAAGGTCTGGAGTAGATTCCAGGTGTGACATTTGCATTTGGAATCTGTTGCTGTCGACTCTCAATATGAGATCCAAAGAGCTGCCACTATCAGTGAAGCAAGCCATCATTAGTCTGAAAAATCAAAACAAACCCATCAGAGAAATAGTAAAAACAATAGATGTGGCCAAATCAACTGTTTGGAACATTCTTAAAAAGAAAGAACGCACCGGAGAGCTCAGCAAAACCAAAAGACCCAGAAGACCACGGAAAACAACTGAGGTGGATGACAGAAGAATTATTTCCCTGGTGAAGAAAAAACCCTTCACAACAGTTGCCCAGATCAAGAACACACTCCAGGAGGTAGGTGTATATGTGTCAAAGTCAACAATCAAAAGAAGACTTCACAAGAGTGAATATAGAGGGTTCACCACAAGATGTAAACCATTGGTGAGCCACAAAAACAGGAAGACCAGATAAGAGTTTGCCAAACAACATCTAAAGCCTTTACAGTTCTAGAACAACATCCTATGGACAAATGAGACAAAGATCAACTTGTACCAGAGTGATGGGAAAAGAAGAGTATGGAGAAGGAAAGGAACTGCTCATGATCCAAAACATACCACCTCATCAGTGAAGCATGGTGGTGGTAGTGTCATAGCGTGGGCATGTATGGATGCCAATGGAACTGGTTCCCTTGTATTTATTGATAATGTGACTGCTGACAAAATCAGCAGGATGAAATCTGAAGTGTTTCGGGCAATATTATCTGCTCATATTCAGTCAAATGCTTCAGAACTCATTGGATGGTGCTTTACAGTGCAGATGGACAATGACCCGAAGCATACTGCGAAAGCAACCAAAGAGTTTTTTAAGGCAAATAAGTGGAATGTTGTGCAATGGCTAAGTCAATCACCTGACCTGAATCCGATTGAGCATGCATTTCACTTGATGAAGACAAAACTGAAGGGAAAATGCCCCAAGAACAAGCAGGAACTGAAGACATTTGCAGTAGAGGCCTGGCAGAGCATCACCAGGGATGAAACCCAGCGTCTGGTGATGTCTATGCGTTCCAGACTTCAGGCTGTAATTGACTGCAAAGGATTTGCAACAAAGTATTAAAAAGTGAAAGTTTGATTTAGGATTGTTTTGTTTGTCCCATTACTTTTGGTCACTTAAAAAGTGGGAGGCACATATAGAAACCGTTGTAATTCCTACACCGTTTACCTGATTTGGATGTAAATACCCTCAAATTAAAGCGGAAAGTCTGCGGTTAAAGCACATCTTGTTTGTTTCATTTCAAATCCATTGTGGTGGTGTATAGAGCCCAAAATATGAGAATTGTGTCGATGTCCCAATATTTAAGGACCTGACTGGTGTATATATATATATATATATATATATCCATACATACTTATACATACATATATATATATATATATATATATATACATATATATATATGCTAGGAAGAATCAGGAGAGCGCACTTGGTAAGTTAAAAGTAATCACTTTATAAAAAACTGAATAATATCCTATCCACATACATTTAGGTTTAGAGATCCAAGCTCAATGAAATAGACACCATCACCGTTGTGCTCCGTCTCGCTCTATCTCTCTCGCCGGCTCCGGACCCAGCGGGTGATGTCACAACGTCCACAGCAGGTAACCACATCCAACGCGTTTCAACCAATCAAAGTCTTCATCAGGGGATGTGGTTGTTGTACATGGGTTTTCCATTGGTTACACTGATTAGTGTCACATTTGGATTCAACATTATTAACATATAACATCAGTATAAAATCACACAATATTAAAAAACAAAACTTTGTAGCAGGAGGTGCTTTTACCGTTCAATCTCTGTAGTTTATTAAAACCTCTTATATTACTATATACAAAGTTTAACCGAGTATTTAACCTCCTACCTCCCGCATAGTTTAAACAGCTGTATGTAAGATAAATTAATGACCTCTATCTATCAATGCAAGAACAAGACCGAGATTAACACCTTCCACTTTACATCTTCGTATCTTACATATTTATATTGGTATATCATATTCAGCAGTGTTTATAAATTTATAACATTTATATATATATGCAATGTTTTGCTCATTGTAAGGAAGCTTGCATTCTAAAGTGAAGCTTGGATTTTCAAGTGTATGTGAGTTAGAATCAGCAGCAGGTGAGTTAGAATACAGAAAAAGGTGAGTTTTATAATACGCAATCAGGAACACACATATTTGCAATACCATTAAACTTCTGGTGAGGCTGCAATGGGCTGACCTTGTGAGTGAGTGAGTGAGTGAGTGAGTGAGTGAGTGAGAGGGTCTCTAACTTGGAGTAGCAGAGGCGCTGTGATTGTTGCGTGTGTGAGGGGCAGATTTTTTTTATTTTTTTTAGGGCTGCCTTTGTTTCTGTCTTGTTTTTGTTCTATTTTGTGTGTGAGCATACTAGATACTGCCCAGTGACGCTGCCGGTGGGGAAAGAGCCTACAGGTGCAGTGAGCTGGAACAACTGCAACTGCTAGGTGGAGTATGCAGGAGAGGTCCCACTCAGATAAGTACTGATTACTTACTTATCGTGTATTGATTGTATTGGCTAGTTGGTTTTTATTCTCTTTATTGTACTTTTGAAAGGTAAAAAAGAAAGAGAAAAAAGAAAGACTCTGTGTTGGGGCACTCTTATGATTGTAGTCAGACAATAAAACTTACCTTTTAATTCAATATTTAAAATAACAAGATTAAGTAGCACACAACTTCAAAGAGTTGTTTTATGTATATATGCAAATTACCAGTTTATTTTGCATAATTGACACCCCATAAATGGAGTTGTACTTGATAGTGAATAACTGCCTAGGTGAAAATATTTGACTTAATAAATAATTACTCGAATGTCACTGTCTATACTTAATATCACAAGACAGATTAATTATCCCCACAGGGTTCATCGTTCAGCGGTCTCTATAGTTGCAAATAATTTCTTAATATTGTCACTCTCAAAGGTACAAGTCATAGATCTCAGTGAGTAAAAGTGTTGCCTCTATGGGTACTTAAACACCTGCTGCTCTACGTTGAGACAGTGGTGTTACCACAAGGCTTTTTAATTCAAAGGATTAGTACCTCCTTGAGGTCTAACCATCAAAAAGACATTGGTTACAAAGCCTGTATCTCTCAATGCCCCTTGCAGAAGGGGGGCTATTAGTATCTGGTATCCCCTTTGTTGTGGGGGTTCATGATACCTAAAATGGATCCATATCACATACCCCTCGTATTTTTATAAAGAAGGTCTTACATAGAGTGTCCAGGTAGGCACTGAAAATTAGATCGAAAATAGATGGTAGGTGGGTAGTTTCCTTCTGCTGTTCAGCATATAGGTTTACTGCACCTGGTATTCATTGCGGGTCTCCCCATCAATTACTTACCAGGCCTACCAGAGGTTGGCTTCCAAGATCGGATGAGATTGGGCTTATCCTGTGGAGTATGGCAGTAATCTTTGCTGAATGAGTGAGTACTCTTACCAAGCAGGAAAGAAGTGCTTCTGCTGTCCAACCGGATGAGAGAGGACGATTTAGAATAAAGAAAAGAGAAGAAAGAAGAGAAAGGAGAAAGAAGAATAGAGGAAATGAAAAAATGATAATGCAGCTAGCCAAGTTTTACGGGTAAAGATATGTGTAAGGTTGGCAATCCACGGTTACATGGTATTATTCGCGGCAAAATGACCAAATTGTGACATAAATTAAATTCAAGAATCATATGAGAAACTGTATGTTCAAAATCTGCACCAGGGATGCACCTGGTTGATAAATGAGACAGCTCCTATAATTAGGAGACCAATATATTAACTGAAAACAGAGGCTTATCCTGCTGCAGAGAAATTCTGGTATATCACTCAAAAAACTAATCGTCTGAGTGCAGAAGAAGAAAACACTTATTTCTTACAACTGATTTGCCGTTTACCAGCAAGGGTTAGGTGAGAATAATAAGATTATAGGTGGATATTTGTCCTAGAGTATGTGATGTTCGGCTGTTGTATCACATATATTAACTGAAAACAGAGGCTTATCCTGCTGCAGAGAAATTCAGGTATATCACTCAAAAAACTAATCGTCTGATTGCAGAAAAAGAAAACACTTATTTCTTACAACTGATTTGCTGTTTACCAGCAAGGGTTAAGTGAGAATAATAAGATTATAGGTGGATATTTGTGATGTTCGGCTGTTGTATCACATGTCTGTTAGACCAGAGAGTGAATAGTAACCTGTGAGATACTAATCATACCCAGGGCCGGTGGAAGGTTTCTCGGCACCCTAGGCAAAACTTAAGCCTACCCCCACCCCCTCCTTATTCACGTTACGTTACAGTAGTGGCTCTTATTGATGTTGCGTCACACAGTAGTGCCTCTTATTCACGTTACATCACACAGTAGTGCCCCTTAATCACGTTGCATCACACAGTAGTGCCCCTTATTCACATTACACCACAGTAGGGCCCATTTACATTAAACCACACAGTAGAGTCAATTCACATCCTGCCACATAGTAGTACTCCTTATACACATTATGCCACACAGTAATAGTGCCCCTTAGAGCACTATATGCCATAAAGTAATGCCCCCTATACATTATGCCACACAGTAATGCCCCCTATACATTATGCCACACAGTAATGCCACTTACATTATACCAGACAGTATGAGACAAAAATCACATTATAGCACACAGTATGAACCATAATTCACATTATACCACACAGTATGAGCCGAAATTCAAATTATAGCACACGGTATGAGCCGAAATTCACATTATACCACACAGTATGAGCCGAAATTCAAATTATAGCACACGGTATGAGGCGAAATTCACATTATACCACACGGTATGAGCCGAAATTCACATTATACCACACGGTATGAGTCAAAATTCACATTATAGCATACAGAATGAGCCAAAATTCACATTATGCCACATGGAAAGAGACAAAATTCAAGGAGAGTGACAGCAGGGAAATAGGGACAGGGAGAGTGACAGGGAAAGTGAAAGCAGGGACATAGGAACAGGGAGAGTGACAGAGGGACAGGGAAAGTGACAGCAGGGACATAGGGACAGGAAGAGTGACAGAGGGATAGGGAAAGTGACAGCAGGGGCAGGGAGAGTGACAGAGGGACAGGGAAAGTGACAGCAGGGACATAGGGGCAGGGAGAGAGAAAGGCAGCAGGGTAAGCAGTGGCGTAACTTCAGCTCAATTGCCCAGAGGCAAGAAAAATGTTGTGCCCCCCTTGCAAAAAATTATTTGTATTTTACTGACCCCTTCCCCTGTGTGAGCCATGCCCCCCCTCCCCCCCACACACACACACACACACTTCTCCTGTGTGAGTGATATCACCCTCTTCCTCCTTTTCTGAGCCATGTCCCCCTTCCTACTGTGTGAGACAGAGAGACAGGGAAAGGGAGAGAGACTGGGAAAGAAAGAAAGAGATGAGGGAGAGACATGGAGAGAGAGACAGAGATAAGGAGAGAGACAAGTGAGGCAGAGAGGGAGAGAGACCCAGAGACAGAGAGAGAGATGAGTGACAGAGGGAGAGGAGGGAGGGGGAGAGAGAGATGAGGTAGAGAGACAAGGGATAGAGAGATACGAGGGAGAGAGGGAGATGAGAGAGAGATGGACGAGAAAGAGAGAGAGAGAGACAGGGAGAGACACAGATGGA